>NC_133619.1:179864978-180188103 GCF_048593235.1 Sminthopsis crassicaudata | reverse complement strand
GACGCATCCATTGGATATCTCCTATCAATTTCTGGAAGTCATTTAAGGTGTTTAGCTTCTCTGTTCTTAAGGAGAGTTTTTGTACTGTAAGCACCTTAGGATATACTTCATATCCTAAATATTGAAAAGGAGCATGTCTTTGAATCTTTTCTGGAGCTATGTGCAATTTATAATTCCTTAGTGTTTCTATGGTTTTTTGTAGACATGCTTCTAACATTTGTTCCTCAGGTGCACATCCCAATATATCATCCATGTAATGTAATAACATTACTTTTGGAAATGCTTTTCTTACTGGAGTAAGAGCAGCAGCAACATACATTTGACACATAGTAGGGCTGTTTTTCATTCCCTGTGGCAAAACTGTCCATTCATATCTTTTATAAGGCTCAGCTAAGTTAACGCTGGGCACTGAAAAGGCAAATCTTTTCATATCCTCCTTATCTAGAGGGATAGAATAGAAACAATCCTTAATGTCTATAACCCAAAGAGGCCATTCTCTAGGCAACTGAGTAGGAGATGGAAGTCCAGGTTGAAGAGTTCCCATAGTTTCCATCTGTTCATTTACCTTTCTTAAATCAGTCAACATCCTCCATTTTCCAGATTTCTTTTTTACAACAAATACTGGGGAATTCCAAGGACTTAGAGAAGGTTGTAAGTGTCCTTGATCAAGTTGTTCCTGTACTATATCTAGTAAGGCCTGAATTTTATTGTTATCTAAGGGCCACTGTTCTATCCACACTGGTGTATCAGTTTTCCACTGGATAGGAACAGGTGAAAGTGTTGGCAGGCCTTCAACAGCAGCCCTGCCTAAAAAACCGAAGTACTCATTTTTAACCCTAATTGTTGTAAAATGTCTCTTCCCCACAGATTGATGGGGATTTTTTCAACTATAAAAGGAGTAAAAACTCCTGTTTCACCTTCAAATACCCATCTTAAAGGGGTAGCACTAACTTCAGCTGCTATTGATCCTCCTACCCCAGACATGTAGGTGTCTGCCTTAGTCTTTGGCCAGTGACTGGGCCAGTTGGCACCTCTAATGACTGTGCGATCTGCACCTGTGTCCACCAGTCCTTCTAATGCTATGCCATTTATATAGATGGTGAGCATAGGTCGGTCAGCTGTCACAGCTGCTGTCCAGTATATTCCTGGGTTTTTCTGCTTGGAGTCCGAACATGGGTGACTGTCACCAGGTTGCTTATTAGGAGTCTGTATCAATAAACCCGATGCTACTACTTCCCCTGGTTGATAAGTCACACATTGTCTCCCTGTGTTAGTGACTGGGATATTATCTACACATTCCCCAGTTTCCCACATCAGTGTATGAATGAACACTGTCTTGTAAGTACTCTCAGGAGGTGAAATGGTCAAGCCTACTGTGCCTGGAGGCAAGGGATCCATAGGTTGGAGAGGAACAGATTTCACCTCTCCAGGGGGTATCTCAGTTGTCCCAGCTGCATACAACTCCATCCTCCCTAATTGTAGTCCCTTTCTCCCATCATGTTGCTTCCTGGCTGACTGATTGTGTAATCCCTTTCTCCCCTCAGATGGCTTCCTGGCTGATTGATCATGTCTGGGTATTGGACTTGGAGGCACTCTCTGGGTGTGGCATCGGCTGCCATCATGCCCCAAGTGTTTTTTGCTTGGGGCCCTGGAGCTGGGCCCCTCATCCCGTTTCCCTGAATCAGTCTACACTCTGAGGCCCAATGGAGTCCTCTGTTGCATTTTGGACATGGGGTTTTGGGTCTTGTTCTCCCAGCCTGTCTTCTCACTCTGTCTCTGTGCCAACATTGAGCTTTCAAATGGCCTACTTTACCGCATTGAAAGCATTGACGAGTCTCTCGGGAAACCCCTTGCCAAAAGGGATCCTGTCTCCCCATGTTGGGATCTTGGGAAGTCTGCACCATAGCCTGGCTATAAAAGGTATTTGTGCCCATTGCGGTACAGCGTCTTATGATCTCCTCTAAAGGAGCATCCTTACGTAGTCCTAGTATAATCCTTCTACAAACCTCATTGGCATTGTCTCTAGCAAGTTGCCTCACCAAAGTGTCTGTTACTTCATTTTCACCATTTGCCTGTATGACAGCTGTCTGCAAACGTGCCACAAAATCAGCAAAAGGTTCATTTGGTCCCTGTACAATTTTTGTGTAGGTCTCACCTTTGTAGTTTTTACTGGGGAGAGAAGCCCATGCTTTGATAGCAGCAGCAGAAATTTGCTCAAATGCTGTTATGGAGTAATTAATCTGTACCAAAGCGTCTGCATAAGAACCTATACCCATTAGTAGGTCATAGGTGATGGAAGTATTAGCTGCATTTTGACTATTTTGTTGGGCTTGAATTCTACAGAGCTCAGTAAATTCAGAAAGCCACAACAAATTTTGTCCAGGTTCTAAGCACACTTTTGCAATGACTTTCCAGTCACTAGGGGTTAAGGTTTCATAAGCCAAATTGTGTATTAACATTTTAACATAATCTGATGTAGCCCCAAAGACAGTGCAAGATTTTTTCAGGTTTTTAAGGACATCCATATTAAAAGGAGCATATCTTCTACTCTCTTGACCTGCAGAATTACGCTGTTGAATCACGGGAAAAATTTGAAGTTTGAAATCATTATCTACTTCTTTTCCATTTTCAATTGCTTCAATAAGCCCTCTTTCTAATCTAGTTACAGGAGTGGGCAGTTGTTGGGAGGGGGGGCTCTGTGTGGGAGGAGGGGGGGGCGCTGATGAGGTCACCGCCCCTCCCACTACTCCTCCTCCCTCCGTCCCTGAAGGTGGAGTGGATGTGGGCTGATCAATAATCTGCTCTCTAGGTGGGGTTGAAATTTCTTCAGGACAATCAGAGTCTACACCCTCAGATTCCTCATTCAAATCCCCTTGCCCTCTGGCAATGTCCTGAGTTTGCCTATCTTCTATCTTTTGTTCCTCACCCTTCCTTCTCTGAGCCTTTTTAGAACTCTTCCTTCTTCTAAACTCTTCTTGATAGCTTAAGTCTAATAGAATCAAGTTGTATAGGTAAAATACCTCTGGGAAAATTTGACAATTCCCATTTTTTGAGTAAAATTCTTTCATTTCAAGTCCCACTAGCTTCCATTTATCTATATGTAGTTTTTCTTCATTTAAGAACCAAGGGGACGTGCGAATCAATGAGTGTATGAGATTATTCATTTGTGGGATGGGAACAAGTAAACTTTTCTCATCAATTATCTTAATTATATCCTCTATAGCATTGCTAGATGAGGCAGGGGCTGGGGTTGGAGCAGGGTCAGCTGAGGCCCAGGATTTACCTAACATCTGCCCCATCTCAGTTACTAGAGATTGCTGATTTAGTCCTTAACAAGGTAAGTTCCTTATTTCTATTAGAATACTCACCTAATCTCCTGGTCACAGGAGGACTTCGGTGGAAGTAGGGTGCCAGCCACACGTTGGACGCCAAATGCTGGAACTCTATCTTTCCAGAAATCAGCAAGAGTCAGGATCACTAAACGTCTTTATTCTAGATCTTTACCTTCGCCTCCAACGCCCGGTCAGGAGTGCAAGTGAGCGTGAGTTCCACTACCCAAGTTTTTCTTCCTCCTCCCACACACGTCACTTCCCCCTCTTTGTCCCACCAATCAAGTCAGCACAGAACAGCTGGGGAGGGTCAACCTTAAACAAGTTAATAGGGAACCGTCCAATTGGCAATTAGTCTCACGTGCTTCACCATCCAAGTGCATTGCTCAGTTCTAGCCCTTTACATAAAGGTGCAGAAATAGAAGAAGAAAGTTGTATGTGAGGAACAACAAGGATGACAGAGTGGCTAGAATATAGAGTGCATGAAGGCAATGTGTTTATTATATGTATGGAAAGGTGGGCTGTAGGAAAGTTTTGGAGCCCTTTCAAGTTCAAACAGAGAAGGTTTATATTTTATCCTAAGGACAATTGGAAACCACTGCAATTTATGGAGTTGGGGAGTGACATAGTTAAAACTGTGCTTTATGAATATTATGATGGCAAATATGTAGAGGATGAAATGCAAAAGGAAGAGACTTGGGGCAAGGAGATTTAATTAGGCTATTTTAATAGTGCAGATGAAAGGTGATAAGACAATGAACTTTGGTGGTAGCTATGGCACTATATGGAGGCTGAAATAAAAAAAGCAGAACTTGGGGCAAGAAGATCTAATTAGGTTATTTTAATAGTGCAAGTGAAACGTGCTTGTTAAGGTAATGAACTTGGTGTGTGTTATGTGAATAGAAAGAAGAGATGCAAAAATATTACTAAGATATAACTGACAAGATTTGGCAACTTAATGAATATAGTGGAATGAGGAAGAGTGAAGAATCTAAGACATTTGAGAATCTGAGTGACTGAAAGGATGGTAGTGCTCTTCATAGTGTTAGAAATATACTCTTGACACTGAAAATCAGATATGGAGGGAACATTTTTAAAGAAGAATTTTAAGGAATTATCTTAAAGTTTTTGGTCAGCAGTGGGCTTTGCTTTTCTTTGGGAAAAGGGACCCCTGAACACAGAAGCAGAAGAAGCTTTATACTTGTTAGTTTGTTACAATCCCTCCCTTCAGAGACCAAGATTGGTCCATTCCCTTTCCGGTTGCAATCTTTCTGATAAACCCACTATATATTTCCCGCATGTTCTCACTCTCTTGCCATATATTCCATGTTCAACATTGGAGGAAAACTTGTTTAATATTCAATTAGCCTATTAAGCAGGTGCCATAGTGACTTGGTCAAGTCAGATCATTGACCCCAACTAGTTTGGGTTGGATCAGCTATTATTTTAAATTTGTGGTTATCTTGAAACCACCAGACTCCTTTTGATTGATTGAATCTACCTGTGCCTTCCTACCTCTCCCATTCCTTGTTTGCTCAAGTCTATTGATCACTTAATTGTTCTGTGGAATCTTAACCTTCATTAACCTCTCACATTCTGAAAACCTCTTGATTAGTAGTATCCACTATCCTATACTACCTCTAAGCTTATAACACTCTCTGGAAACCCAACTTTTCAGTATTTCTCACAATAGGAATAAGGAAGTTAGGTGGGATTTGTGGGGACACATATTGTATTCCGTTCTGGACATGATAAAAATACATTCCTAAAGTTCAAATTTAAAACTCAAAATCAAGTATATTGGAGATTTTATTAATTCCAATGATTCAGATCACAATGCTTCTATGCATGCCCCTCTTGTGGGATTGTTGTCCATGCCCTTCCATAAGTTCATTACAGAAAGTACACCTAACATTCTGAATTTTTTTAACTTTCTTCTATTATTAGAAAGATATCAGTAAAGGACCTGTTTTGTTTTTATGTGATTCCTTGGCTTGGCCATAGGTCCAACTCAGCTTCATTTTCTCTCATACATTTCCTTGACAGCAACTTTTTCTGACCTTTTTTGAAGTTTCTTAATTTCTGTATGTTTAAATCTCCCATATGCTTCTTAACAACTCTTACATTTATGATTCTATATGTCAAGGGTCTAATTGTCCAATGCAGTCATTTGCAATGCGTTGGCAAGAAAGAAAAAACAAGATAGAGTAAAAATTGTTATCTGTTACCTGAGGCTACAGTGGGTGTGGTAGTTGAGTTGTGCCATCAGAAAATTAAAAAAATAATTCTCTGGTCATCTTTCTAAGACGAAGTCAGAGTGGAGAGAGAGAGAGAGAGAAAGAGAGAGAGAGAGAGAGAGAGAGAGAGAGAGAGAGAGAGAGAGAGCTCTTCATATAAGTAGATTAAGTAGAAATGGGGGCTTGAGATTGATTACCTTAGATTCATTCACTAGGCAGTGATAGAAGTGAGATGAGAAGCAAGTGATAGACAAACCAAAGGTCATATAAAGAAGAAAAAGACCAAATCAAATCAGAATCAGATTTATGATTGACAGAGATACTAACTGGCAATAAGCCTATACACCCTTAAGTAGAACATCCTTTTTTTTGGCAAAATTGAATCTGTCAACCACAGTTACTTAATAAATATTTGACTTTTTATTTTATTTTTATTTTATAATTATAACTTTTTTTGACAGTACATATGCATGGGTAATTTTTTACAACATTATCCCTTGCACTTACTTCTGTTCAGATTTTTTTCCCTTCTTCCCCCAACCTCCTCCCCCAGATGGCAAGCAGTCTTATATGTGTTAAATATATTATAATATATTCTAGAAACAATATATGTGTGTAGAACCTAATTTCTTGTTGCACAGGAAGAATTGGATTCAGAAGGTAAAAATAACAGTTTACACTCATTTCCCAGTGTTCCTTTTCTGGATGTAGCTGAATCTGTCCATCATTGATCAATTGGAATTGGATTAGCTCTTCTCTATGTTGAAGATATCCACTTCCATCAGAATACATCCTCGTACAGTATCATTGTTAAAGTGTATAATGATCTTCTGGTTCTGCTCGTTTCACTCAGCATCAGTTGATTTAAATCTCTCCAAGCCTCTCTGTATTTCTCCTGCTGGCCATTTCTTACAGAAAAATAATATTCCATAACGTTCATATACCATAATTTACCCAACCATTCTCCAATTGATGGACATCCATTCATCTTCCAGCTTCTAGCCACTATGAAAAGGGCTGCCACAAACATTTTGTCACATACAGGTCCCTTTCCCTTCTTTAGTATTTCCTTGGGATATAAGCCCAGTAGTAGTATGGCTGAGTCAAAGGGTATGCACATTTTGATAACTTTTTGGGCATAATTCCAGATTGCTCTCCAGAATGGTTGGATTCTTTCACAACTCCACCAACAATGCATCCGTGTCCCAGTTTTCCCACAGCCCCTCCAACATTCATTGTTATTTGTTCCTGTCATCTTGACTTTTTATTTTTTGAGATAAGCCTTTTTTTTCATGTTTCTCCATTTCACTTTTAAAAAAAATTTCCTCAATATATAACAGAGAGTTGTGAGAGGTAGGTACTGGAGAAATGTCGCACAATAGGCAAGGCTGAACACAATTGGCCCACCTCCCAAAAGGAAGTAATGGATTCATAACTCCCACCAATGGGAGGGGATCACTTGTATGTGTCATCTGGGCAATTGCTAATGGCTTTGTTTCTCTCTCTCTCCTGTCCCAACCCAGTCCCCTAGTGGGATAGAATCTGTTCTGGGTCTTGGCTTGGGACCAGGAATTAGGTACTATGAGATGACAGAATCTGCATTGTAAGATTGCTGTTAATAAGTCAAGGTCATGATTTGTTTAGAAATTGAATTTTTTTTTTACTAGTATGGCTTTTTATCTTTTGGCATAATAGTTACTACTTCCACTAAATAAAATGGATATTTTATAAAACTGAATTGCTGAAGATAAGGAGAGAGCAACTATGGCAGCGTTTTAGAATTCAGGAAATCTAAAGGAATATATCACTTTCCCACTAAGAGTGGTATTTGCTAAGTGACCTTGGGCAGGTCAGTGGAATTCATGAGACAATGGTTATCTAGTTTAGCATGGTGATTAATAGTTCTCCAGTTCAGTACATGTACTTAGTACTTAATATAGTTCTACAAGATTCACACCTATGATAATGTAATAAGAGAGCATATAAACTGGGACAAACTCAGCCAGACAGATTCATTTCATGGTCCACCTTTGTAGTGGCTGGAGGTGGAGCACAAGTCCTCAGACTCAGAGATTCATTCCATCTCACACCACAGTGGTGGCTGGCTGTCCTCCTGCTCCCCCCACTGAGACCAAGGCCCATTTGAAGGGCCTCAAGAAAGCTAGCTGAGCCCCAGGCAAGGAGACAATAAAGAATTTGGATTTTATCCCTGGCTTTTCTTGTGGTGATTAATCTACTGAAGCGAAGGCTGGTCCAGAGACCTCCAGAAAGCTATCAAAGAACACTACACAATAAAACATAGATAATACTGCATTTTAAAATTATATTGAAATACAGCACCAAGGATCCTTATGTATGGTTTAATAGCCTCTTAAGATTATAAATTGTATAGCAAGTACTAATCTGCTATAGTGAGAGAGTTTCCTTGACTGAGAGCTCTTTATACCAATGAAAATCAAAAGTGAAAATCAATAGCTCCTCCACTAGTATAGCCCTTCCTACTTTTCAAAGGACTTTTACCTACATTTTACATGTATACTATAGTTATTAGAGGAGAAGAAATCAGAATGTCAAATGAAAAATAATTTTAAGGCAAATGATATATTTTTTATCTTTTTTTATTAAAGCTTTTTATTTTCAAAACATATGCATGGATAACTTTTCAACATTAATCCTTGCAAAACCTTGTATCCCAATTTTCCCTTTGCTTATCCACTCCCTGCCCTAGATGGTAAGTAATCCAATATAGTGGAAATATATGCTAAATTTAATATATGTATACATATTTATATGATAGCTGCACAAGAAAAATCAAATCAAACAGGAAAAAAAAAGAAAGTAAAATGCAAGCAAACCACAACAAAAAGTAAAAATGCGATGTTGTGAACCATACTCAGTTCCTATATTCCTTTCTCTGGGTGTAGATGATTTTCTTCATTTTAAGATCATTGGATCTGGTCTGAATCCTCTCATTGTTGAAGAGAGCAAATAACGTATTCTTACAAGGACTGTTGAGAGCCTTTGTTTTTAAATTATTTAAATTATTATTCAATAAAAACCACAGTACTCTTGAGAATTTACTGGTGTTTCAGAAAAATGGAGGGGAAAAACCCGTGAGCCTGGTTGTACATTAAATTTCAGGCCTTTAGCAAGCTCCACAAAAAGAGTTTTTTCTCTGTACAGACTGTGAGTCATAGATTTAGAGATGGAAGACTTCTTAGAGAACATCTAATACAAGATTCTTGGACTCAGGCTTGGAGAGATTAAATGCCTTATCCAAGGTTACATACATAATTGTCAGAATTGGATGTGAACCCAGGTTTACTAGTTTCCAGTTCAGTGTTCTTTCCATTGCACCACACTGGTATTAGATGAAGGCTATCTTTTGACTTCAGAACTGTATTCCTACAAGACCTAGAATCTCCTTTACAAAGAGGAACACAATAAAAAGCACATCAACTTCCCCTCCCCTACACAAAGATATACAGGAAACTAAGAAAGTCATGTAAAGCTAAAAAGCCAAAATATTAATAATAATATAAGTAATTTACATTTATATCATGCTTAAAGGCTTCTAAAAGACTTTCCTGAGAAATTGTGGGAATTTATTTCATTAAATAATATAAAACCTTCTGTTTTTCTTGTGCTTCTATCCATGTCAATAAGGATGACATGGATATCCATGACTTTTGCAATATGTCCTAAAAATGCCTTCCCTATTGCAAATTTCTTTGACTACAAATTACTTGTTTTCATTTCCAGTGGTGAATATATCCTTCTAAAGGCCTTGCCATAGACCCATATCAGTAATAGTTTTTGTTCATATCCTCATAAATAATGCCCACAAATTGGATTGAATTGACAATTAGTTTTCCATTTAGGCAAGACTCTTTGTATTTCCTTTATTTTTATTTCTTACAAGAGAAGATCAATTACATTAAATAAATTCCCTCCGAAGACACAAACCCAGGCATTTTTTGTTGATCTTAGTGACTCTTTCATCTAGTTTCATGTCTATTTTAGATTCTGAGAGTTTAGGAGGATTCTTGGGATAGATTCTGATCAGGTGCCAGCTCCCTGTAATTTGCCACAGGGACTGTTCAGTTGGAAAGCAGAACTGGAAGAATTCATGTACAATAAAAGAACTCTGCTAATATTGGACTTTTGCCAAAGGAGATTTCTAAGACCTCATGTGAACTTCCCAAAGTTCTCAAGAGAAGTCAGAAGAATTGGAGCCCCAAGTCTAAGTCTAAGTCTAAGAGAGCAGCCAGGTGTAGGAGAGTACAAGTTCAATAGTTGAAAGATTTCAGTTCTGGTTATGGCTCATGCCCCTCTAGTAATATTACTAAATGATACTCCTATTACTATATGATTATGTATAACTTGTTTCTGTGTTTCAGTCACTTTATCTGTGAAATGGGTACAGTAATACCTACCTCACATCACAGGTTTATTAGATAACTGCTATTCTCTTTTCACACCCTTATATTCTATAATTGATAATTATTTCTATTGTCGCTTAGGATGATTGGCCTGCATACAATGTGATATCTATTTTTCTACCTTACTTTAAAGAATAACTCTTGAAGGACAGACTGCTCCATCGAAATCCTTTCTATTCTCTCAGGATTTGGTATAATATATCTTAAATATCCTTCAATGGCAATATGAGCTCTGAAATAAATATATGTTGTCCTTGCTTTATTATCATTTTGCCAACTTGCTCTTTAAATACTTGTAGTTAAAAATGAAAAGTTAAATCTACATTTGATTTATTCCCTTTCTAAAATCATTCCTTTCTCCTTTCTTTTCCTTTCCTTTCCTTTTCCCTTTCCTTTCCTTTTCCCTTTCCTTTCCTTTTCCTTTCCTTTCCTTTTTCCTTTCCTTTCCTTTTCCCTTTCCTTTCCTTTCCTTTTCCCTTTCCTTTCCTTTTCCCTTTCCTTTCCTTTTCCCTTTCCTTTCCTTTCCCCTTTCCTTTCCTTTCCTTTTCCCTTTCCTTTCCTTTTCCCTTTCCTTTCCTTTTCCCTTTCCTTTCCTTTTCCCTTTCCTTTCCTATTCCCTTTCCTTTCCTTTTCCCTTTCCTTTCCTTTCCTTTCCTTTTTCCTTTCCTATTCTTTTCCCTTTCCTTTCCTTTTCCTTTTCCCTTTCCTTTCCTTTTTCTTTTCCTTTCCTTTTTCCTTTCCTTTCCTTTTTCCTTTCCTTTCCTTTTTCCTTTCCTTTCCTTTTTCCTTTTTCCTTTCCTTTTTCCTTTTTCCTTTCCTTTTCCCTTTCCTTTCCCCTTTCCTTTCCTTTTTCTTTTTCCTTTCCTTTCCTTTTTCCTTTCCTTTCCTTTCTCCTTTCCTTTCCTTTCTCCTTTCCTTTCTCCTTTCCTTTCTCCTTTCCTTTCTCCTTTCCTTTCCTTTCTCCTTTTCTCCTTTCCTTTCTCCTTTCCTTTCCTCCTTTCCTTTCTCCTTTCCTTTCCTCCTTTCCTTTCCTTTCTCCTCTTTCCTCCTTTCCTTTCCTTTCTCCTTTCCTTTCCTCCTTTCCTTTCCTTTCTCCTTTCCTTTCCTTTCCCTCCTTTCCTTTCCTTTCTCCTTTCCTTTCCTTTCTCCTTTCCTTTCCTTTCTCCTTTCCTTTCCTTTCTCCTTTCCTTTCCTTTCCTTTCCTTTCCTTTCCTTTCCTTTCCTTTCCTTTCCTTTCCTTTCTTCCTTTCCTTTTCCTTTCCTTCCTTTCCTTTCCTTTCCTTCCTTTCCTTTCCTTTCTTCTTCTTTTCCCTTCTTTTCTTTTCTTTCTTTTTTTCCTTTCCTGACAGAACCTATGCTCTGCAAGTATAGTCTTTTGAAACCAAAGCACTATTTCCAGACTGTGCTTATACACAAAACTAGTACAGTAGCTCCAGAAAAAGTCCTACTTTGATGCTACTCCATGTTATTTTTTTTAATTTTCTTTTTTTTATTTAGAATTTTTTCCCACAGTATATATGCATGAGTAATTTTTTAAATAATATTACCCCTTGTATTCATTTTTCCAAATTATCCCCTCCCTCCCTCCACTCCCTCCCCTAGATGACAGGCAATCCCATACATTTTACATATGTTACAATATAACCTAGATACAATACATGTGTGTAAATACCATTTCTTGTTGCACACTAAGTATTAGATTCTGAAGGTATAAGTAACCTGGGTAGATAGTAGTGCTAAAAGTTTACATTCACTTCCCAGTGTTCCTTCTCTGGGTGTAGTTATTTCTGTCCATCATTGATCAACTGGAAGTGGCTACTCCATGTTATAAAGATGACTCTGAATTTTCAAGGGTTATGCCAGCAGACCATAGATTCTTACAAGTTCTACCAAGCAGATATAACAGTGACTATATGGGGAGGTTTGGTTTAGTAAGAAGTCTCTTAGATAGTCCCTTTCTTCAGTAGGCAGAATCACTTTCCCCAAATTACTTTCTTTCATTAAAAAACATGAACATGACTCTTCTCTATTCAATTTTATCTATAGGAAAAGAAGGTCCTTGGATCAATGAGAAGCAAAATAGTTATTTGTACTCAGTTTGAAGTGTTGAAGTATATGTATATATAAAAGTATACATCTATAATATATCAGATTGCCTCCCATCTTCAAGAGGATGAAGAGTAAGGAGGAAGGGAAATCAAAATCTTATGAAAGTGAATATTGAAAACTATTTTTACATTAATTAGAAAAATTTAAATACTATTAAGTGGGGAAAAAGACAAATATATACTCATAGTACAGAAATATAACACAAATAGCCTTTTCTTGTGTTCCTCTGATTTGGGCTTCACTGCTGCCATCTGGTGGCTTAATACTTCAATTGCATCTGCATCTGATCAACAAAAAATCTACTAGATTTCTATTGCATAAATCATACACTATTTCCACCATACTGTGTAACTGAGGTTGTCTAATTTGCTAAATTCTTTAAGGCGGCTTTGAAGTAGTGTGACCTAAAAATACACGATTGAATAAATGATGGATTTTGAGGGTTACCAATAAGTTATACTATATGCAAATATCTTTCCCTACTTGGTCAGATTGTCTAAGATTTCACCATTAGAGAGTCATTCCTTTAGAAATTAATACTTTTCAATTGTCAAGAATCTTCTTTAAATATTTAAATGTTTGGGACAGTTAGATGGCGCAGAGGATAGAGTGCTGACACTGAAGTCAGGAGGACCTGAGTTCAAATGTGACCCCAGACATTTAATACTTTCTAGCTGTATCACCCTGGACAAGTCATTTAACCCCAATTGCCTCAGGGGGGGAAATGATTTTGAAGACTTGAAGCAGAGCAGAGAACACGCTGAGTTGTCATTAATTTACAACTTCATTGCACAGGGTTTCAGACAAAGCTATGAATTAGTTGCCCCCAAACTTCCCTGATATTCACTTCTTCTTTTAATTTAGAGACCTAATGACTTGTGATTTCACCACCCTTAAAAACATAATAACCGTTTTTTGTAAATAGCTATTTTGAGTGAAATTTGGAGTGTTCAAAAGAGTATCAAAAGAGGCTCTGTAATTAGAGAGCAATAATTGATGGACAACTCACAGAATTCATTGGTATCGATCTATAAACGCCAAGAAATGTAGAAGTAGGAGCCTACCACGTCAGAGAGACTTCTGTAGTAGATTTGTTGGAGTCACATAGAATAGGTAGGTGTGGATGAGTTGTAATATTTATCATTGAAAAAAAGACCTATATTAGATTTCACATCCATTAGAGTGATGGTGTCAAACTCAGAAATAGGGATCATTACTCAGTATATAAGATCCTTGCAGGCTACATATTGATTTAGTTCCATCATTTAATATTACCTATGTTTTATTATATTTTATTTATTTTGTTAAATATTTTCCAATTAGATTTTAATCTGCTTGAGTTACGTGCAAATGTTGTGGACTTCGTGTAGTTGGAACCTGTTTATTTGACACATCTTCCTTAGGGTAAAGGGAGTTCAATATTTAGAAGAATTGCTTAGTTTACTTATGTGCCAAATGTTTTAACTTATCTTGTGAAAAACCATTTTTAAATATAAAATTTTCTAAGAGTAAAGTCCATATCTCCAGGTAATACATCTGAGAGCACACTGGCAGTATTAAGATTAGTTTGGTTTTTATGCTTTCGTAAGGGAAGTTATCTTGAAACATCTTCCTTACTTGAAGATGTGGTCCTTGAAGATCTGAAGTTTAAAAAGTTTGAGAGAGATAATTTCTGGATAATTAATAAATGTATTTTATTAGTTGTAATACACTATAATATCATATTAATAACAGTAATCAATAATTATTCTTATTTTATTAATAATTCTAACTTTTAAAATAAATTATAAAGTTCAGGAATATATACAAACTAAAATGTCACCATGTGTTTTACTTTAAAATGTTCAGACATTCCCTTTTTGACTTGAGGTCTGCTCTACAAGGCTTTGCTTATGATCAAAACTCATTTCTGATTTCTTAGTTACTAATCCCTGCTATTGTTTTACCCTCCAGTATAGTAGATTTGTGACAAATTGTTTTTGTTCTGTTTGACCACTGGCATGGTTGGTTTCTTTACCTATCCCTCCCTTTAAAAAACCATTTTTCTTCTAGCTCTCAATTGAAAAAAAAAACATATCAAAACTATGGAAACGTTATCCCTTTGGCAAATGGTGGTATAGATATAATGGAAAAAAAAAGTTTGATATTAAAAGAAATTTCCACTCTTTAATAGATTGTTATCGATATCTTTTGCTTTTTTATTATCTAAATATTAAACCTTGTTTTTCTGCCTCCCTATCCTAGGAAATTGCTCAGATAACAAATAGGAAGTAAGGCAAACAGGGTTAAGTGATTTGCCCAGAGTCATACAGCTACTAAAAGTCTGAGGCTGAATTTCAACTTAAATCCTTAAGACTCTAGAAGGGCAACAAGGTGAAGCGGTATAGTACTATGGCAATAAGGGTTGGTCTTCCTATCTATGTGACCTCAAAAATTTGGGCTTCAGTTTCTTTATCTGTAAAATGGATCAAATGGCCTCTGAGATTCTTCTGGCTCTAGAGCAACAACCCTTTGGTTCACCAAGAGCCCAATGATTACAGGGTTCACTGTTTTCACTCACTATTTCCCTCTGTTTTTTAGGCATCTCCAATAGCTCAAAAATTAATAATAATAATAGCTGACCTGGTACTTTACTGTTAAAAAGATTTTGTACGTTGTGCTTATCCTAAAAATCAATCCCATGATCTAGATTCCACTAGGACCTTGCATTTCCATAAACTGGGGACTCCACGGTCCATTTTAACTGTCTGTTCTTTGCAACCAAGAAGCATTACCCTCTTCTGATTCCTCTCCCTTTCTTTTCTCCACAGTTAGAGAGAAATAATCCTACAGAGTTGGCTCACAATGATGAGCTTTCAAGCCCAAAATCTTTGCTATCTTTGGCAAGTTAGATCTTTGTTTTTTTAATGAGTATGACAGTCACTGGCAGAGCCTGTGTATAAATGACAGTTAGAGATTAGTATAAAACCGTATGTAATATGAAAAGTACAACTATATGCATATATCCAGAAAACTACGAACATTAGTGCTATTTTAGACACTAGTTCTCACATCAAGAGCTATAATGGGGAAAAGAAGGAGAATTGATTTAATTGTACAAAAGAAGTAGTCAAATATCCTGGATTAGCTACAATTCTTGTTTATTTAAGACCAGTATAACTCAGTTAGGTGGATAAGCTCTAGGGTCTGGAGTCACAATCTGAATTCAAATCCAGCTTTAGACACTTAACTAGCAACATGACTCTGGGCAAGTATGGGCACCTGCTTCACAAGCTTATTGTAAGGATTAAATGAGATGATAACCGTAAAACATTTAGTCTTGTTTGGCACATAGTAGGTGATAAGTAAATATTTATTTCCTTCCTCTTCTTCTTGGGTAAACTAATTCACCTTTCCAGCTCTGTTTTCTTTGGTTTCAACTAGAGTTCTTCCTTTTAACTCTAACACCTACAAGAAGAAATGCTGAAGTTGGATGGTGAATTCAAACTTGCCTCTTTCCAGTTTATATCTTGGCTTCAGTCTCTAGCTCTATCTTGTGCATATTCTAAACATATTAGGGAACAAAATGTTGTTGAAATTCATGAAATGCCACTGTATAAAGAACTCTTAGATATATTATTTCAATTTAATTTCCTCTTAAACTTTTTAATGGACACTAAATCCTGTTCCCCACAACCTCCTATCAATGTGAAATGTGGTCATCTGCTATTTTTTTTTTTATTTTTTTAATTTTAATTTTGCTTATACTTTAAGTTCCAAACTAAATTCCTCCCTACCCACTCCATATTAGAGAACCATCATTTGATACATATACACAGACACACAATAATTATACTATGTATATCTTCATTTAACAATTATTTCTCTGAAGGTATACTAAAATGTTCGGGTTAGCGTTCTGAAGGTCTTTCGAACGAGCCTTGGTCTCAAGGATAGTCAGGAACAGAGTGTAGAGTCTTTATTTTCTCCTTCACAATCTTTCTCCTTTACAGTCTATGTCTGTCACAGTCTGACCCAATCTTGATCTTAGTGAAGGAGTGCAGGAGGCAAGAGACACACCAGGAGGATGGTCAAAAATGGAACATCTCATTTCTAGTCCTTCTCAGCCCTTTTATACTTTATTGTAATTACATCATTACCCCAAAGACTCTGCTAAAAAGCTACTAGAAATAATTCAAAATTTCAGCAAAGTGGCAGGATACAAAATAAATCCACATAAATCCTCGGCATTTTTATATATCACTAACAAAATGCAACAGCAAGAGATACAAAGAGAAATTCCATTCCAAACAAATGTTGAGAGTATAAAATATTTGGGAATCCATCTACCAAAGAAAAGTCAGGAATTATATGAGAAAAATTACAAAACACTTGCCACAAAAATAAAATCAGATTTAAATAATTGGAAAGACATTCAGTGCTCTTGGATAGGCCGAGCGAATATAATAAAGATGACAATACTCCCCAAACTAATCTATTTATTTAGTGCTATACCAATCAGACTCTCAAGAAACTATTTTAATGACCTAGAAAAAATAACAACAAAATTCATATGGAAGAATAAAAGGTCAAGAATTGCAAGGGAACTAATGAAAAAAAACTCAGAGGAAGGTGGTCTAAGTGTACCTGATCTAAAGCTATATTATATAGCAGCAGTCACCAAAACCATTTGGTATTGGCTACGAAATAGACCGGTAGATCAGTGGAACAGATTAGATACAAAGGACAAAAAAGGATACATCTATAGCAATCTAATCTTTGACAAACCCAAAGATTCCAACATTAGGGATAAAAATTCATTATTCGGAAAAAACTGTTGGGAAAACTGGAAATTAGTATGGCAGAAATTAGATATGGATCCACACTTAACACCATATACCAAGATAAGATCAAAATGGGTCCATGATTTAGGCATAAAGAGGGAGATCATAAATAGATTAGAGGAACAGAGGATAATCTACCTCTCAGACTTGTGGAGGAGGAAGGAATTTATGACCAGAGGAGAACTAGAGATCATTATTGATCACAAAATAGAAGATTTTGATTACATCAAACTAAAAAGTTTCTGTACAAATAATACTAATGCAAACAAGATTAGAAGGGAAGTAACAAATTGGGAAAATATTTTTAAAAACAAAGGTTCTGACAAAGGTCTCATTTCCAAAATATATAGAGAACTGATCCAAATTTATAAGAAACCGAACCATTCTCCAATTGATAAATGGTCAAAGGATATGAACAGACAATTCTCAGAGGAAGAAATTGAAACTATATCCACTCACATGAAAGAGTGTTCCAAATCACTACTGATCAGAGAAATGCAAATTAAGACCACTCTGAGATACCACTACACACCTGTCAGATTGGCTAAGATGACAGGAACAAATAATGACAAATGTTGGAGGGGATGTGGGGAAACTGGGACACTAATACATTGCTGGTGGAGTTGTGAAAGAATCCAGCCATTCTGGAGAGCAATCTGGAATTATGCCCAAAAAGTTATCAAACTGTGCATACCCTTTGACCCAGCAGCGCTACTACTGGGATTATATCCCAAAGAAATACTAAAGAGCGGAAAGAGACATATACGTGCCAAAATGTTTGTGGCAGCTCTTTTTGTTGTAGCTAGAAACTGGAGGATGAATGGATGTCCATCAGTTGGAGAATGGTTGGGTAAATTGTGGTATATGAAGGTTATGGAATATTATTGCTCGGTAAGAAATGACCAGCAGGAGGAATATAGAGAGGCCTGGAGAGACTTAAATCAACTGATGCTGAGTGAAATGAGCAGAACCAGAAGATCACTGTACACTTCAACAACAATACTGTATGAGGATGTATTCTGATGGAAGTGGAAATCTTCAACATAAAGAAGAGCCAACTCACTTCCAGTTGATCAATGATGGACAGAGGTAGCTGCACCCAGAGAAGAAACACTGGGAGGGGAATGAAAATTGTTAGCACTAATATCTGTCTGCCCAGGTTGCATGTACCTTCGGATTCTAATGTTTATTGTGCAACAAGAAAGTGATATTCGCACACATGTATTGTACCTAGACTATATTGTAACACATGTAAAATGTATGGTATTGCCTGTCGTCGGGGGGAGGGAATAGAGGGAGGGGGGGTAAATTGGAAAAATGAATACAAGGGATAATATTATAAAATATATATATATATATAATAAAAAAAAAATAAATAAAACAGAGTCCTCAAAAATCTATTCTTTGCAAAATTGGCCTTGTACCATGCAGCCATTTTGCCCACCGGCTCTCTGATGTTTCCATTCTAATCAATAAAGACTATGTTTCCATACAGCATTGAGTAGCAAATTCATTTGCTGCCGACCCCGCCCTTGGTTACTTTGGGGAAGGAAGGAGAGAGAGAAAAGGAACTGACCCATCTCAGTTTAGACCTCAGTTTACTCCTCATCAATTTCAAGGCCCTTCATTTTACAAAGAAATTGGGAACTTAAGTGACTTGCCCAAGATCATATACTCTCCTTCATCTCAAATACTCAGTCACTTGCTAAATCTTGCCATTTCTAACTCCACAGCATCTCTCACATACAATTCCATCTTTCTGCTATCATAATCCTAGTTCAGATATTCAGCCTGTTTCACCTGGATTATTAAACTACTAAGTGTTTCTTTCCTCTCCAATCCATTCTCCACCTATCTTTCCTAAAGTACATATGTAAATATGTTTAGATAAGTAAATTTCATACAATTCCTTCTTTCTGCTGTCATAATCCTAGTTCAGATATTCAGCCTGTCTCACCTGCATTATTAACCTAAGAGTTTCTTTCCTCTCCAATCAATTCTCCACCTATCTTTCCTAAAGTACATATGTAAATATGTTTAGATAAGTAAATTTCATACAATTCCTTCTTTCTGCTGTCATAATCCTAGTTCAGATATTCAGCCTGTCTCACCTGCATTATTAACCTAAGAGTTTCTTTCCTCTCCAATCCATTCTCCACCTATCTTTCCTAAAGTACATATGTAAATATGTTTAGATAAATAAATTTCAAAAAGATGAGTAACTAGTATCCCTATAAAGACAATTCCTTTACTTGTATGCTTACTCCCACCCACTTTTACTCTTCCAGGGCTTTACTCTAGGAGTCACATCCCCTTTTATACAGTCAATAATCTCTCTTCCTCTACAGCAGTGGTCCTCAAACTTTTTAAAATAGGGGGCCAGTTCACTGTCCCTCAGACTGTTGGAGGACCGGACGATAGTAAAAACAAAAGCTCCCATTCGGTCTCCGCCCCTTAGCCCATTTGCCATAACCCAGCTGGCCACATAAAAGTCCTCAGCCAGCTGCATCTGGCCCTGCCATAGTTTGAGAACTCCTGCTCTACAGGTTCTTTCCCAACTGTCAACAAACATGGGTCAAACAACCATAAGATAATATGCTGCAGAACTGGAAGACAATTCAAAAAATTATCTAGTCTTAATTCTTTATCACACACAAAAAGAAAATGAGGCACTTGGAGTTAAATACCATGCCAAAAGCTGCAAATGTAGTAAATGCCAAAGGCAGGAATAACATCCAGGTCTTCTGATTAAAGTATTATTGCCTCTAGACTACCTTAGATCTCTCATAATCTTAAAAATATCTTCCTCTAAACTAATAACATAAATGTATCAATAACCAAATTAACAAAAACCATATGATCATCTCAATACATGCAGAAAAAGCATTTGATAAAATCCAACACCCATTCCTATTAAAAACATCAGAGAGTATAGGAATAAATGGACCTTTCTTTAAAATAGTCAGTAGCATCTATTTAAAACCGTCAATAAGCATCATATGTAATGGTGATAAAAGAAACCACTCTCAAGAAAATAAGGAGTGAAACAAGGTTGCCCACTATCACCATTACTATTCAATATTGTGTTAGAAATGCTAGTTTTGGCAATAAGAAATGAAAAAGAGATTAAAGGAACTAGAGTAAGTAATGAGGAAACCAAATCATTACTCTTTGCAGATGATATGATGATACCATATTTAGAGAACCCCAGAGATTCTACTAAAAAGTTATTAGAAAAAATCCACAACTTTAGCAAAGTTGCAGGATACATAAATCCTCAGCATTTTTATACACCACCAAAAAAAAAAAATCCAACAGCAAGAGATACAAAGAGAAGCTCCATTTAAAATAACTGTCGATACCATAAAATATTTGGGAATCTATTTGCCAAAGGAAAGTCAGGAACTATATGAGCCAAACTATAAAACACTTTCCATACAAATAAAGTCAGATCTAAACAATTGGAAAAATATTAAGTGGTTTTGGATAGGCTGAGCGAATATAATAAAGATGACAATACTACCTAAACTAATCTATTTAGTGCTATACCAATCAGACACCCAAGGAGCTGTTTTAATGACCTAGAAAAAAATAACAACATCTGGAAGAATAAAAGGTCAAGAATTTCAAGGGAACTAATGAAAAAAAAAATCAAATTAAGGTGGCCTAGCTGAACCCGATCTAAAACTATATTATAAAGTAGCAGTCACGAAAACCATTTGGTATTGGCTAAAAAAATAGACTAGTTGATCAGTGGAATAGGTTAGGTTCACAGGACAAAATAGTCCTATAGCAATCTAGTGTTTGACAAACCCAAAGAACCCCAACTTTTGGGATAAGAATGCACTATTTGAGAAAAACTGCTGGGGAAATTGGAAATTAGTATGGCAGAAACTAGGCACTTACCTACAGTTTACACCATACACCAAGATAAGATCAAAATGGGTTCATGATTTAGGGATAAAGAATGAGATTATAAATAAATTAGAAGAACATAGGATAGTTTACCTCTCAGACCTGTGGAGAAGGAAGGACTTTGTGACCAAAGAAGAACTAGAGATCATTACTGATCACAAAACAGGAAATTTTGATTATATCAAGTTAAAAACATTTTACACAAACAAAACTAATGCAGACAAGATTAGAAGGGAAGCAATAAACTGGAAAAACATTTTTACATTTAAAGACTCTGATAAAGGCCTCTTTTCCAAAACATATAGAGAATTGACTCCAATTTCTAAGAAATCAAGCCATTTTCCAATTGAAAAATGGTCAAAAGATATGAACAGACAATTTTCAGATGAAGAAATTGAAACTATTTCTAACTCTTACAAAAAGATATTCCAAATCATTATTGATCAGAGAAATGCAAACTAAGATAACTCTGAGACACCATTACACACCTCTCAAATTGGCTAAGATGACAGGAAAAGATAATGACGAATGTTGGAGGGGATGTGAGAAAACTGGGACACTGATACATTGTTGGTGGAGTTGTGAGCGGATCCAACCATTCTGGAGAGCAATTTGGAACTATACTCAAGTTATCAAACTGTTCAATACCCTTTGATCTAGCAGTGTTACTACTGGGCTTATATACCACAGAGATATTAAAGAGGGGAAAGGAAAAAGGCAGCCTTTTTCATAGCTAGAAACTGGAAACTGAATGGATGCCCATCAATTGGAGAATGGCTGAGTAAATTGTGGTATATGAATGTTATGGAATATTATTTCTGTACTGTAAGAAATGACCAGCAGAATGAATACAGAAAGACTTGAAGAGACTGACATGAACTGATGCTAAATGAAATGAGAAGAACCAGGAGATCTTTATATACTTCAACAACAATACTATATGAGGCTCAATTCTGATGGAAGTTGCTACCTTCATCAATGAGAGGATCCAAATCAGTTCCAGTTGATCAGTAATGAACAAAACCAGCTACACCCAATGAAAGAACATCGGGAAATGAGTATGGATCGCAAGATGGCGTTTCCACTCTTTCTGTTATTATTTGCTTACATTTTTGTTTTTCTTCTCAGGTTATTTTTACCTTCTTTCTAAATCCGATTTTTTTTGGTGCAGCAAGGTAACTGAGTAAATATGTATACATATAGTGTATTTAACATGTACTTTAATATATTTAACATGTATGGGACTACCTGCTATCTAGGGGAGGGGGTGGAGGGAAGGAGAGGAAAAGTTGGAACAGAAGTTTTTGCAAGGGTCAATGTTGAAAAATTATCCATGCATATGTTTTGTCAACAAAAAGCTATAACAAAAAATAAATAACTATATATATAGTCTCCTTCCCAGTACTAGACATCATGAGATCAGCAAAATACCCAACTGGAGATATTTTCTTCTCTTGATTTCCAATTCACATAATCTCTACGTTACTTCTATTTTTCTATCTATTCTTCCCTGTCCCTTGGGGATTCAAGGATAGGTACTATTCTAAGACTTTTCAGTTGAATTTCTTAGCTTTCTCTAATTGCTCTCACACAGAAAATTCATTCAATCCCCTTATTCCTTCCTATTCCTGCTGTAACCACCCTAGTGGAGGCCCTCACTACTTCTAGTTCAGACAAATGAAGTAATATAACAGGCCTTCACAAGGAAAATGATCCAAAATTTTCAACAGCCTGTAAGAAATCATGAAATGATTAATATAGAGACACATGAAAAGATTTATAAGAACTAAAGTAAAATGAAACAGAAACAGGAAAGCAATACTGACGATTACAACTGTATAAATGTAAATAAGGACAAGAAAACAATAAAAAAAGGAATATTATAAAATTACAGTAACTAAGCTTGGCCCCTCTAATCCACAGAGGTAAAGCTATAAAATTAGCCAACAAGCATTTGTTAATCACTTACTATGTGTTAGGTACTATGGTAAACACTAGGGATAATAAGAAAGGCAAAAGCATTCTCTGGCTTCAAGAAGTTCATATTCTGGGGGATGAGGAGTTCTGGGTAATCACCATATACATAAACCATTTAAGAAAATGGGAAGTAATATACATACACCAAGAAATAAATAAGTAATAATAATAAGTAATATACATACACCATATATATACCACATACATACATCATTTAAGAAAATGGGAAGTAATCTCAAAGGGAAGGCACAAAGGGGAGAAAGAGAAGGGCAATCAAAAAATGTTTCTTATAAAAGGTCAGATTTGGGCAATCTTGAAAGAAGTCAAGAAATCCGATAGTCAGACATAAACGGGAGAGAACATTCCAGGCATGGAAGAGAACCAGTGGAAAGGTAAGAGTTAGAGTTTATTGATCATGAAATAGCAATGAGGGCAGTTTGCTGATAATAAAATGCATGGAGAAGATTCAAATGTAAGATTTGAAAGATACAAAGGAACCAGAATGTAAGGTGTATATATGTGATGCATTTAACTGCAGGTTAGACTTTTTTCCATTTGTTAGTTAATTTTACTGAATTGTTCTCTCTCTCTTTAAAAAAAAATTTTTTTTTAAGTAAATAGTTCTCCCATTTGGAACTATGCCCAAAGGGCTACTGAATTATGCATACCTTTGATCCAGCAGTGTCTCTAACTGGGTCTGTATCTCTTTGACATAAGTAAAAAGGAAAAAGGATCCACTCGTGCACAGATGTTTGTAGCAGCCTTTTTTGTAGTGACAAGGAACTGGAACTGAGTGGATGCCTATCAGCTAGGGAATAGCTGAATAAGTTATGGTATATGAATGTAATAAATACTATTGTTCCAATCGGCAGGATCATTTCAGAAAGACTGGAGGGATTTATATGAACCGATGTTAAGTGAAATGAGTAGAACCAAGAGAACATTGTACACAGGAACCACAAGATTATGTGACAATCACTTTTGATGGACATGACTCTTTTCAACAATGAGGGCATTCCAGTCAATTTCAATAGACTAATGATGAACAGAGACATCTGCATTCAAAGAGAGGCCCATAGCCTATGCATTACAACATAGTATTTTCATGTAGTTTGCTTGCTTGTCCCCCCCCTCATTTTTTTCTTTTGATCTGATTTTTCTTGCACAACATGATAAATGTGGAAATATATTTAGAAGAATGACACATGTTTAATCTATATTGGATTGCTTGCTGTCTAAGGAAGAGGAGAGGAGGGAGAAAAATTTTAAACACAAGATTTTACAAGGGTGAATGTTGAAAACTATCTTATAGTAAAAAGCTATCAGTATAAGACAATAAATAAATAAATAGCTTTCCAAGAGAGGGAGTGTTACATTGAGAAAAGTACTCTGTGTCAAGCAAAATATATCTATAATAATACTATTATTATTTTTTTAAAATTTCAGTGGCTTCACACTGTTTAACACCTTTTAGCAAGCAAAGCCCAATCCTGACCACTGAATTCCAAATCATCTTTGAAAGCTTAAATAAAAGGCATTCCCTCTTAAGATGATTTCTCTGATTTCTCCCCTTCCTCCCATCTCTCTCTCTCTCTCTCTCTCTCTCTCTCTCTCTCTCTCTCTCTCTCTCTCTCTCTCTCTCTCTCACACACACACACACACACACACACACACTCACAAAAAATAATCCTCTCATACCACTTTCTCAGCTGTGAACTTCCTCCCCTTGAACCTCTTACAAAGTACCATGCTTGTACCTCTTTAATGAACTTATTTGTTGTAGCTGGATATAGAAAATTCTCCAACAAAACCTTTCTAAAATTTCTAGTTCCCACACATCTGGAATAGAGCTCTTGCTAGCACTTATTAATGTTTGATTAATTGGACAAAGTAAAGACCAGAACCTGAACCAGAGAAACTGAAAAAGCATTTATTAACCATTGCCAGACCCTGTGCAAAATATTGAGCATATAAAGAAAGGTAAATAGTAACCCTTGCTCACAGACCAATAGGAATTTACATTCCAGTAGAGGAGACAACACTCAAACAATCATCTATAAACAACAAACAGGATAAATTGATGATAATCTCATATGGAAAGCACCAACATTAAAGATATATTGGCAAAAGCTTCTTGCAGAAGGTATAATTTTAGCTGGGGCCTGAAAAACAAGAAAGCCAAGTGAAGAGAGATGTGTGTGAGAGAGAGAGAATTCCAGGCATAAGGAACAGGTAATGAAAAATGCTGAAGAGTTGGGGAGATGGATAGTCTTGTGCAAAGATGGTGCTATTCTGATCTTCATCAGTGGTGGCAGAGGCAGACAAAAGAAGGTAAAATCAAAAGGATTTGGTAACAGACTGTGTACAGTGAGGTGAGAGAGTGAGGATTGATGATAAAAACTACATTGCAAATCTGAGTAACTGAAAGATACCCACATGGTAAAAGGGAAGTTGGGAGGCGAGCAGGGAGAGAAAGATAATGAGTTCAGTTTTGGATAAAATAAATTTTAAGTCATCTATAGGACACCAATTCAAGATGTTAGTTGAAGAAGAGTGACTAGGAGTTAGATCAGCTTCTTTAGAAACCAGAAAAATAATGTACTAGTGAAGTCTTCTAAGACTTTTAATTTTAAAACTTTTGTTTCTCTGCAGCTAGTAACTAAAAATCCCTAAAAAAAGAAATTTTAAAAAGGTTATGTATCTCTTTAAGGACAACATGAAACAGGAAGTGAAAACCTGTCACCCCTGATGCATTATTTGCAAAGGCCCTTTTCACAAATGTTACCATCTCCACCCTGGATACAACCCCATTTGTACTACCTACCTGTCCTCCCAGGGGAATAACTTCAACCTGACTCTCCTTTGTCTTCTTGTCAGAAAGGTAATAATTGTAGAATATGTATTCCAAAATTTTTTCTGGCAAATGCACTCATAATGCTTCTATTCCACCTTTCTTGAAACTTCTTCATACTCACTTGAACAAAAAACAAAACAAAACAAAACAAACAAAAAAAAAACCTGCTTTCCAAATTTTGAAACCTATTTTCACTGGTTACAAGCTAGGAGAAATAATTAAATAGATCTATCAAATGTGCCTAGTTTGTGAAAGGGCTGCTAAAACCCCCATCCTGAAAACTATCTGGAAGAGGGCTACATATTTAGGGAAGGACTAGTAGATTTTACAGAATTTTTTTTTTTTTTTTTTTTTTTTTACTAGAAGCTTTTTACACATATGCGCCCTCTCAGGGGCTTCAAACTG
Organism: Sminthopsis crassicaudata; assembly: GCF_048593235.1. Lineage (NCBI taxonomy): Eukaryota > Metazoa > Chordata > Mammalia > Dasyuromorphia > Dasyuridae > Sminthopsis > Sminthopsis crassicaudata. The sequence continues at coordinate 180,162,012 of NC_133619.1, read as the reverse complement.
CTTTTTGGTTTTTGTTGTCACCTTTACTAATTGGGTAAAAGTCTTCCTTGAAGGTTCAGGTTTTTGCTAAAAGAGATCAAACCCATTTAAGATTAATTATTATTTCCACTCTGCATGTAATCCTCTCTACCCAATGCTTAACTTCTTTACAGATGTTACTTGCACCCTAGGTCATCTGAGTGCTCCTTTCACTGTGTATAATGCCACTGCTTCAAACACTGCTGTCACCCCTTCAAGGAGACAAGAGTGGGGATTTGGGGTGTTTATCCTAGGAAAAGCTGTCTGGATGAGGCCTTCATGATAGCTTCATCTTCCCCCCACCCCAGCCTTCCTCTGGGTGGGGTTCCTGGCTATTGTCCCTACTAACTCTACTTTTAATTATCGCTCCTATTTGGCCCCTGCATTTTTAATCTACTTGTAAGATTTGTTTCCTCAAGGCTCCAAGCTATGAACTTCAAACTATTTGTTCACCCTGAATACCACACTTGCTAACTGACTCTGACACTCAGCACCTCACTGAATGCTGCCCCCATCTTACTTCCCCTTCTCAGTCTGGACCACCACTGGGCAAGGACAGCTTTACATCCCTTGTCAGCTTCAAAAGATGAGACCTCCATTCCTTTGTCCCAAATGAATTTGGGGATGATTGCTTGAGGGGGGAAAATGATGTAATATGAAACCCTAAAACTTTTGGTTTTGGAATCTGCCTCAGGAAACGCCTATGACCAGTACATCTGATTCTGAATGGACTACTTCTCAGTTCATTTCTGACTGATGATCTCCTCAGTGACTATCAAATTTCAAGAGACCATCCTCAATTCATCTGGAGATTACTTCCTGACCTACCCTTGAGTCATAGAATTAGCATATCTGATTGAAAGCTGTATAAGTGTATCTCCTTGCTTCTGTTTCTTTACTGAATTCCCTTACAATTCAGTGTGCTTTGTAATGGTGTTATATTGCAATAAAGCTTTGCCCCTTAGGAGGAAAAAAAAATCTGTCACCCTTTCCACAGAGGACATGGGTGCTGAAAAATGCATGTAGTATGGGGCAGCTAGATGGTACAATGTAGAAAGCATTAAGCCTAGGGTCATGAACCCTGAGTTCAAATTTGGCCTCAGTTACTTAGCTGTGTATCTCCAAACAAGTCACTGTGATTGCCTCCAAAAAATGATAGAAAAGATTCAAAGGAGAAGGTGGGCCAAACCTTGACAGGCTTAGGAAACCAGTACATAAGTATCATAGAAAGTCAAGACAGGAAGAGATTAGTGTGGATCAAAAGAATCACTGAAGCAACAAGATATGGAACACTGAATATCTCAAAGGAGAAATGGTTAGCTGTAGTCCTTCATTCTCGAATAGGACCATAATGACATCATTATATTAGAGTTAAGTTACAATGTGTTTGACTGTGGCTGATCAGACCAACACAAGCCCAGAATGCTCTGGTCAGACATAAACAGTCCATACGAACATTTGGGATAGCTTCTCTAATTTTGCGTATCTAGCATTTCCGTTGGACTAATTCAATTCTGATTTGCTCATACAGCATGTTCTTTGATGAGGAGAAACATGAGAAAGGAGCAGGAAAACTAGGTATGTTATTTGTTTATTTGAAGGGGGGGTTTCAAGGAAGACTTTACAAAGATTTTACTCTTAATAAAGGATATAAGAAGAGAACAAATTATTAATTGTAAAGTACGAGAGACAAGATATAATACTCAGCTATCAAATTTCTGTTTGAGTCCCTGATCTTTTCGCATTAAAAAAGCCACACATGCTTGCCAATGTTTGTATTCAGAGGAGCTTCCATCAAGATGTCTCACCATTACCTTCAAATCAAAATGTCCAAGCTGAAATCATTTGCTCCAAATCAGATTCCGCCTTCCCAATTCAGTTGTCTTGGTCATTTGACTCACTCATTCAACTTTGATTAAAAACAATCACAGCCAAATCCTGTTAATTTCTCCAAAATGTATTTCAGATTTGATTTTTTTTTTCTATCTACATCACCACTGTCCAAATCTAGGGCCCTCATTATTTAAAGAAATAATTATACTAACAGCCTCCTAAAAGTCAGCCTGACTATTTTTAAAGGTTCTCTTTCCCTAATTAGTCTACACCTCATCGTCAGATTAATCTGTATAAAGTTGGTGATACTACTCCTCCACACTACTCCTCCACACTAAAGCTCAATTATGTTTCCAGATAGGGTGCTTTACAAAAAAAAAAAAAATCCTACTCTGCTCAACCTCTTCAGTCACTCCTTATGCCTTACCTCTTCAACTAAACTCTTCTATTTTCAAACCTTAGTGAATTAGGAATTCTTACTTTTAATGTACTTTTCCTGTCCCACCTTTTTTCTTATCTTTGAAAGTCTAGCTCCAAGACTTACTCTTTCTCAGTGAAGACCAAGTGCCTCCAACCATCACTTTCTGATTCCTAGAGGGGTACAGGGGTTCTCAAACTACAGCAGGAGAAAGTTTATGCAGCCCTCGGGTTATGGCAAATGGGCTGAGGGGCAGAGACAGAGTGTGAGTTTTTGTTTTTACTATAGTCCGGCCCTCCCACAGTCTGAGGGACAGTGAACTGGCCCCTATTTAAAAAGTTTGAGGACCACTGGAACTTAGCCTGTACCTCACAATGGAATGGGAAGGTTTCAAGAGTTAGAATTACTCAACCCCAATCATACTGCTCCTAAACAACATGGTGCTCATAAAGCTTCCATTAAATTTCAATCTCCCTTTCCCTTCCCAATAAGATACCTTCATATATACTTTAGGGCCAGCATTTTCAAAGCCTAAAGCTGATGTGCTTTGACTATTTGGGTGAATTATATGGCCATTGTGGCTGAATATAGTGTGTGTGTGTGTGTGTGTGTGTGTGTGTGTGTGTGTGTGTGTGTGTGCCAGTGTGTGTGTATGTGTGTGTGTGAGTACATGTCTGTATATTCCATATAGAAACTCATACTATACCACAGTCTCTGAGGGCCTTGTTGATAGTGAGATTATGTAAACTATAAATGGAGAAGTGTTATTCTTGAGTTCGAACTTTATATTATTCATGGAAGGATTTGTCCTTTTTTTCTTGTATTTAATCTGCCTCAAAAAGAGCAAGGATGACACCATATTGATTTTAAAAAGGCATTTTCTCTTTGGAAACACCAATTTTTTTTAAGGGTAAGGCCTATATTTAAACCAGAATGAGTAGATGTTGCCAGTTATGCTTGGATTCCACTTCTAGTTAGATTTTCTTTCTTCTCCGACCCAAATTAGAATTCTTTCACTTTCTTTTTTTTATGTTTTATTGTCATTTACATTTTTTATATCACAGCTTCTAATAATAATAATAATAATAATAATAATAAAGTAATGAAATAGCATTTATCTAATGTTTGAAAGTTTGCAGAGAACTTTAGAAATATTTCATCTGATGCAGTAATACAGGGTGGGTACTTTTGTCTCCATTATATAGTTGAGGAAACTAAAGACAGCAGCTTTGTTCACTGTCAGTTGTGGTTCACCCTTTATTTCTAAAGAGGACTAATAACATTCAACCTCAAGGTAACAATAATTGATATTTATACGGCACATTTGTTGTTTAGTTGTGACCGCATTTGGGGTTTTCTTGACAAAGACACTGGCTACCATTGCCCTCTGACCCTAGATTTAGAGCTGTCCAACTCCATTTTACACAGCCAATGCAAAAGATCTAGTATTTGAATCCACAGCCTCCAGCTCCAAAGCCAGACCTTCCCATTGTACCAGACTTCTTCCTTTCTAAGGTATAGAAGCCTAAAGCAAAGATTATCGTTGACCCAATGCTTGCTTGGTTCTGGAAGGCCCCTTATGCCAGGAATGGAGACCCAAATCAGAGGAAGGTTTGAGTTAGGAGGTGGGAGGGGCCAGATCATCAGGACCGCAAGCTTGAAAATGGAGCAGCTATTCGTCTTTGGAGCGAGAGAGTGGTATTAGAAGGAGGGAGCAATTCTAACTGAAAGCAAAATAACGTTCTGTCCAAATTCTCAGCAGTACAGTTGCTGTCAACAGTAGTAGATAACAGAAACCAAGTGTACAGGTTCTGATGGAGGATGAAGAGTGATGAGCACAGATGCTGAGGATCCAAGTTGGGAGGGATGATGAGGAGTGATGAGCACAGATTCTGAGGGTCCAAGTTCAGAGTGATGATGAGGAGTGATGAGCACACATTCTGAGATGCAGCATAAGGTAGCCACCATCTTGCTGCCCCAAGCCATGAACCTCAGAAAATCTTAAATTAGATTGCATTCCGTTCTTGAAACTTAGAAATGGGATCTGTCTGCCCCTAAACCCGAGTCAATTAAAAGGTAATAACCCATGCCCTTTGTTTTTCTTTCACCATGGCTAAGGCAGGAGTGGACTTTCCCTCCCTAATTATATGTGGTGTTTCCCCACACCCTCCTGTTCTTAGGTATTGTGCTGTCCAGGGGACTCCTGAGCCCATTTAACATTACAGAGCTGTTATTTGCAATGGAAGGACTTCATCCTGACATTGGCAACTGAGCCAGATTCATCTGCTAAGAAGATAAGACTTAGCCATCTCTAAAGACCCTCTCTATTGTGACCATTAGAGATAACACTTCCTAAACACTACAACTTCATCCAAAGATTGGCATCTATGCCAAATGCATCTGATAAGAAGATAAGACTTAGCCATCTCCAAAGACCCTCTCTATTGACACCAGTAGAGATATGTTTCCTAAACTCTACCCTGTTAACCAATTTTGGGAATAATTGAATCCTGCCTTAAGGTCCTGGATAATGGGGAGAGGGGTAGGGGAAAAGGAGAGAGATTGCTGTTGGGGAGTTTTGATCTATACTCTGGAGTTTATTGTACTGGTGGTGGGAAGGGGAGAGATGTTGTTGCTGAGTTTCCCGCTGGCTGCTTCTACTCATGTCCCCAGTTTCTGGTCCCTGTGTCTTTTGTGACCATATCATTCATCTGGTAGTCCACCTCATCCATCTTCCTTAGAATACTCAATCAGCAAAGCACAATTAAACAAGGAGCAAACATATATTACATACTTACGAGGGGTCGTATATTACAATAGACACTGGAGACATAAAGATAAAAACAAAATGGTCTTGCCCTCAAAGTTTATGTTCTATTGGGGAAAATGATGTCAATAAAAAGAACTAGGAAGAAAATCTATGCATAACCAAGATAATTGGATAAATATTTTACATACATTGGATTAAGCACATATTTTCACATATTTAACATGTAATTACCTGTCATCTAGGGGCAGAGGTGGAAGGAAGGAGGGAAAAGTTGGAAGAGAAGGTTTTGCAAGGGTCAGTGTTAAAAACTTACCCCTTCATATGTTTTGTAAATAAAAAGCTTTCCTAAAACAAATTTTTAAAAGAAAAAACTCCACATACAGGCTGAGCACTATCCTCATCTGATGAGCATTTGCTTTGCTTACCTTCTCCATGGAGACCTCATTGTGTCATGCCCATTGTGACATGCCTGGGAACACCCAAGGTTTTCTGACTTAAAGGTGATGTTCTCGCCCCAATAACCCAGTGGATCCTGACAGCAAAGGGTGAAGGAAGTGTGAATAGAAGGATGGATGAGTGGACAAATAGAGTAATAGACTAGATACATAGATAACTGGTGATAGATAGATGGGATGGAAAGCATAAACAAATAGATTGAATGGATACACTTGATGCATAGTTAAATAGATAATGATGGGTAGATAAGTGAAAAGATAGATTTATAGTAGAAAAGTTTATAGGTAGAATAGATATTTATAGGAAGAAAAGTGATTTATAATTAGAAAACAGATTTATATGAAAAAAAGCGATATATAAGTAGAAAAGAGATATGTAAGTAAAAAAAAAGTGATTTAGAAGAAGAAAAGAGATTTATAGGTAGAAAAGAGATTTATAGGCAGAAGAGAATGAATAGCTGCATTAAATTATACATAGATAATGAATGAGTCAATGGAGGGTTAAGTAAATCAGTAAATAAATTACTGGGTAGAGAGATCCATTCAGGCCCTCATCAGCATGATACAAAGGGCTGCTTTCAAAGATTGAGACTGCCTTCAGGTCAGTATTAAACTATTATATCTTATTCTTCAATATTATAGAAGCTAAAATGGTTGCTTTCTATCTGGCTTGGGAAATTGTTGACTTCTCTTTCCTCCTCTCTTCCCCCACCCCCAAACAATTGCAGTTTGTGGATGGTTATTCCAGTAGATATAGATGGTTATTCCAGTAGATTAATTGGACACATATCTTTCACTTATGCTGTAACATTTTACCTTTTCAGGCATCCAATAAGCCACGGCTAAGGCAGAGGAGATACTGAACCAGTTGTGACCAGATGCTGGCGATATTGAACGCATCTTTGGGCCTCGGGATCTACTTAAAACGGGATTTAACATGTTCATGAAGGTAAAGCATCTACATAGAGATAATCTACCTGCAGCTTCCCTCCTGCAGTCACTGTTAATAGGAGATCAAGGTAGGGCCTGGTTGCTGACTAGCCCTATATATACTAGAAGTACAAATAATCTGGGAAATAGAGAGCCTACACTTAAAAACAAACAAACAAACAAACAAAAGCAAATTCTTTTAGTTCGGAAACTATTTTCTTTTTCATCATCCTATGGCTGGTTCCCAGAAAAAAGATGACTTGATCATATTAGAGGTTTCATAAATGCTTGTTGAATTCAATTACATATAGATGAAGACTTTTTCTAAAATTATTGGGAGCTGGCTGGTTCAGTGGATAACACTGTTGGACCTCCCTTGAATCAGCAAGTGATTTCAAACACCAGCTGTAGGACTCTGGGCAAGTCACTTAATCTGTGTTTGCCTCAATTTCCTTGTCTGTAAAATGGGAATGATACAATCATGTTTGCTCCACAAAGAATAAGCCTCTGAGAACTATTTGTTTTCAAGTAGAGTCACAGCATCATGGATTTTGAATAGTAATGGTGATAGTGAGCAACCTTTGGTTCACTCCTTATCTTACTGGAAAAGGTTCCAGTGTATCACCATTACATATGATGTTTACTGACAGTTTTAAATATTTAATCATTATTTTAAGGAATAGTCCACTTATTCCTATACTCTCAAGCGTTTTTAGTAGGAATGGATGTTGGATTTTATGAAATGCTTTTTCTTCATCTATTGAGATGATTATATGGTTTCTGTTAATTTGGTTATTGATATAGTTGATTATACAAATAGTTTTCCTAATATTGAACCAGCCCTTCATTCCTGGTATAAATCCCACTTAGCCATAGTTTATTATCCTGGGGATGGTTTTCTGTAGTCTTTTTTATAATATTTTATTTAAGATTTTATCATCATTAGGGAGATTGGTCTATAATTTTGTTTCTCTGTTTTCAGCCTACCTGGTTTAGGTATCAGTACCATGTCTGTGTCATAAAAGGAATTTGGTAGGACTCCTTCAATCCCTATTTTTTCAAAGAGTTTATACAGCATTGGAGTTAGTTGTTCTTTAAATTTTTGGTAGAATTCACATATAAATCCATCTGCTCCTGGGGATTATTTTTTCTTAGCAGTTGGTTAATAGATTCTTCTATTGCTGTTTCTGAAATGGGACTATTTAGACTATTTACTTCTTCCTCTGTTAATCTGGGCAAGCTTATTTTTGAAGGTATTCTTCCATTTCATTTAAGTTATCGAATTTATTGCCATAAATTTGGGCCAAGTAGCTTTTAAATATTGTTCTAATTTCCTCTTCATTAGTGGTGAATTCTCCCTTTTCATTTTTAAGACTAACAATTTTTGTTTCAAATATAGACAACTACAGGCACACAGTAGTAGACAGAGTCTAAAGTCGAGTCCTGACTTCTTTTTAACATCCTTTCTTTCTTAACTTTTTTGGATCATGGACTTTTTTGACAGTCTGGTGACTGCCTCTTCTAGGAATAGTCGTTTTTAAATGCTTAAAATAAAGGACCAGGATAACAAGGGAATCGGTATTACTGAAATACAGTTTTAAAATATGTTTTTTTTCTCAATAGTATTTTATTTTTTTCCAAATACAGGTAAAGATAGTTTTCGACATTCATTATTACAATTCGTTTTGAAAATCAACCTGATATATCCCAGGTTGAGAACCTCTGCACTAGGCACTTGGAATTTTCCCCCTCTCTCTGATCCTGGAAATATCTCCATTCTTTATGAGGTCACTCTGTTGGTCCCCTCTTTCCAACCTGAGGTTGCTCTGAGTTCCTTGGGAAAAGGAAGGAGGGATAGACCTGGCTGAGTCTCCCAAGGCCTACTCCTTGGTTACTTGAGCTGTGGTTCTGTGAGGAACTCATACAGAACTCTCAGCCTCCACCTTGGAGCTGGTGAAGAACCAGTTCTAATTCTGTGGGCAATGCCAGAGGCACTTATTGCTTCTCTGTTGCCAATTACTTCTTTAAAAGCCTGGCTATATTTATTAATACAGACAGAATAATTTCTCATAGATCCACAGAATGCACTCCCTGGGATGTAAGGCACACACAGACACACAAAGGGAGGCTTTGCATCCCACAGCACCAAGCTCTAATCCCTCTTAGTCTGCAAACTCAAAAATTCCATTACTCAGGACAATCATGAAGCATGAAAGAATGGTAAATAATTGTAGGGAGTCACCCTGGCATCCTTTTAGGAAGGTCTCTGCAAACAGCTTAGAGCCCCTTCTGCCTCCTGGAAGGCTCTAAATCTTACCCATGCTCACTGAGCAGAGAAGGAGCTCCCCGGCTGCCATGATACTGGCATAGGAAAGCGCTGAGTGCTTTTCCTTCATTGTGTATTGGTTACCAGGAGATGCAGCCTTGGGCTTCAAGGGACAGAGACAGGTTTCTGAGGGGGAGGGGTAAGTTGGAGGTCTGAGCCAGTGAGGCAGTGGTAATGTTCTTGGTTTTTAGTCACCAAGCATTCATCAAATGCCCAGTGCAGCAGACAAATCCCAGGCCTGAAGCCAGATGTGGCCTCAGGCTCACTGGCCTTGTCACTCAGGGAGAGGTTGCCCAGCTGCCTCATTTTTAAAAGGGGGAAAAAAGAATACCTCCACTTCCAAGTTTGAGAGGAGGATCCAACTGGGAAAATGCAAAATTTTGCATGGGAGGTAGCATCTGGGGAGCGCTGTGCTAACTGAAATGGTGAGGGTGCTGGGGACTGGAATGGGGATGATGAAGAGGATGATTACCAGGCATTGTACAAAGCACTTTCTTAAGGATAGAATGTCCCTATCACCTTTTTTTCTTTTTGGAAAGCCTGGTAGGAGAAATATTTGCCAGGGTTTCTCCACAACCTGGATTAGGGCCATACCTCCCTCTAACCTCAGCAGCTCCAGACCCACTCCCCTTCAATTCACTCTCCCTAAAAGGGAGACATCCTGGCCTGTTCTTAGCCCTCGATTTAAATTGGTTGGATTTATTCAGGGGACTCAGCTGCCTGACGATTGGAACGCATCATTTTATTTCATTGAAAAGGGTCTTTACCCTACAATTTCTCAAAGCAAATGCTTCTGTTTAATGTGAGCTTCAATCTCTTCCCCCAGTTGTTGCAACATTTGATTTATTGGTGTATTAAGCAGATGTTGTTCTCAGGGCATGTTGCTTGTGACCTCTTCCAGACGTACTATCCTATGGATCTAACATGATAAGATTGGACGTGTATTGTATAGACAACCCTGGCCTAATTAACAAAGGGATCCAAGATCTGCATCGTTCAAAGGGGTATTTTCCAAATTTTCCAAGACGAAAAGTACCTGATGAAGAGGTCCGGGGACTTAACCGTGGCCCTAGGCTCCATCCCAAGAGCAATATGTGGGCTTAGCTCCCTTTCCCTCTGGCTGCTTCTACTCATGTCCCCTGATTCTGGTCCCTGTGTCTTTTGTGACCGTATCATTCATTTGGTAGCCTACCTATCAGCCTTAGACTACTCAATCAGCAAAGCACAAATAAACAAGGAGCAAACATATATTACAGACTTGCTATGTGTCACATGTTACACTAGACACTGGAGACATAAAGATAAAAACAAAATCGTCTTGCCCTCAAAGTTTATATATTATTGCGGAAAATGATGTCAACAAAAAAAAGTAGGAAGAAAATCTCTGCACAAGCAAGATAATTGCATAAATATTTTATATACATTGGATTTATCATATATTTTCACATATTTAACATGTAATTACCGGTCATCTAGGGAAGGAAGTGGAAGGAAGGAGGGGGAATGTTGGAACAGGAGGTTTCACAAGGCTCAGTGTTGAAAACTTGCCCCTTCATATGTTTTCTAAATAAAAAGGGTTCCTAAAAATATTTTTTAAAGAAAACCTCCGCATAAAGCCTGAGCACAATCCTCATCTGATGAGCAGTTGCCTTGCTTACCTTTGCCATGGAGACCTCATTGTGTGATGCTCATTGTGACAAGCCTGAGAACACCCAAGCTTTTCTGACTTAAAGGTGATGATGTTGCCACAACAACCCAGTTGGATCCTGACAACAAAGGGAGTAGTATGTGAATAGAAGAATGGATGGGTGGACAAATAGACTAATAGACTAGATACATAGATAACTGGTGATAGATGGATGGGATAGATAGGATAAACAAATAGGTTGAATAGATATACTTGATGCATAGTTAAAAAGATAATGATGGATAGATAAGTGAAAAGATAGATTTATAGTAGAAATGTTCATAGGTAGAAAGTGATTTATAGAAGAAAAGTGATTTATAGGTAGAAAAGAGAATTATAATAATCAAAGTGATATATAATAGAAAAGAGATTTTTAGATAAAAAAAGGGATTTATAAGTAAAAAAGAGATTCATAGGCAGAAGAGAATGAATAGCTGGATTAAAATATACATACACCCCCCCCCAAAATATTGCAGTTTGTGGATGGTTTTTCCAGTATATCAAATGGACACATATCTTTCACTTATGCTGTAACATTTTACCTTTTCAGGCAACCTATAAGCCAATACTGAAGCAAAGGATATACTGAACCTAGAGAGACCAGATTCTGGTGATATTGAACACATGTTTTCGGGCCTCGGTGATCTACTTAAAACAGGATTTAGATTGTTGTTGGGGAGTTTTGATCTATACTTTGGAGTTTATTGTCCTGGTGGGGGGAAGGGGAAAGATGATGTTGCTGAGTTTGATGGGGTTTAAAAAAAAAGTTTTTTTCTGTTTCCAAAAGTGTCAAGTTGTCATTCTTTCACCTCCCACATGATTAGTGATATTTCCCAGTTTCTGCTGTGCTATGTGGTGATTAGATTTGCCAGCTCGTTAATCTAAAGAAATACTTGTTAGCAAACTTATTGGGTAAATTACATTTTCCCCTTATTTGCAGCTAGCCCATACTGCTGATGGGTAAAGCTGGGTATCCTATCTGGGTTTGGGAATAAGAGAGTAAGGCAGATTTGTTCTTCTTTGAGATTGTGAAACATCTGTAACCAGGACCTTTGCCATCAGAGGCTGGGGACCGTCTGAAAGTCTGGGAGCAAAGAGCTATTGGGGGTTAACAAGAAGCAGAGCTGTTGTGTTCTAGCCAGAGAAGTCCCAGAGAAGCTAGGAACTGGCCCTGCTGAAGTCTTTTGGATCTTCCTGGAGGAGCAGAGCAGCCATTCCACCCCTGGAGGGCAATTCAGAATGACAAGGGACTGGCTTAGAGATTTGCATCCAGGTGCTTCCCCTCAGCTCCAGGGTAAGGCTGAGCCAGAAAATAATTGGTGTCCCCACAGGCTTGTGCTTGAGCCCCCCATTCCCCCTTTGAAGTTTCTTCTGCCTGACTTGTGCTCATTATAATCTATATGACTGAAATGTAAAACTTCTGTTTCTGAAAATCTAACCTTTCTTCAGAAGCTGGGAACCTAAATCCCCTGGATGAAGAAGGGGGATAGTAAGAGTGCTAGAAAAGCAAATGGGTGCTTTGGAGCCCTCAAGATTGGAGATGGGAAAACCCTGTCTGATTTGATTCCATAGATAGTGGCAAACCTCAGGTTAGCCACAAAAGATGTTTGCACTGATTGATAAAGCTGGAACAATACTTCTTGTGAATTGATGTATAGGCCCTGGCAATGAAATGAAACCAAACTAACTCCCAAGCAGGATGCAGCCTTAATTGGCTGAAGGGCCCCAGAAGGCCCTGGACAAGCCAGTCAAGCCGGCTTCCAGAGCTAGTCCTTAGTTTGGCCTTGGGAACCCTCCCAGGGGGTGGAAGAGAAGGAGGTCTGGATTGCTCTCTGACAGCACCTTCTCATCCTCCATCTTGGGCTTTCCACTTCTGGGCTTGGGCTTGGACGGTCTCATCTACAGAAAACCACCTTCTTGAGGGCAAGAAGTGTTGGAGTTTTTCCTTGGTAGCTCTGCCATTTTTTTCCACTTTGAATCACTTCCACTTTACCAATATTTATTAAGGAAACAAGCATTTATTAAACTCCTATGTACCAAGCACTCTGCTAAGCACTTTACACATATTCTCTCCTTAACAACACTGTGGATACACACTCAGTTAAAGAAACTGAGGCAACAGGTCAGCAAATAGAGGCTAATTTGAAACAGATCTTGTCTTGTCCAGACAACCCTAGCCTGATTAACAAGGGGATTCTAGATCTGCAGCGTTCAATGGGGTGTTTTCCAAATTCTACATGATGAAAGATACCTGATGAAGCTGTCTGGGTTGTTAACTGTGGCCCTAGCTCCTTCTACTTTTCAGCAAAACCCTAGGCTCCATAACAAGAGCAATATGTGTGGGCTTAGCTCCCTTTCCCGCTGGCTGCTTCTACTCATGTCCCCAGTTTCTGGTCCCTGTGACTTTTGTGACCATATCATTCATCTGGTAGTCCACCTCATCCATCTTCCTTAGACTACTCAATCAGCAAAGCACAACTAAACAAGGATCAAACATATATTACATACTTACAAGGGGTCATATATTACAATAGACCCTGGAGACATAAAGATAAAAACAAAATGGTCTTGCCCTCAAACGTTATATTCCATTGGGGAAAATGATGTCAACAAAAAGAACTAGGAAGAGAATCTATGCATAACCATGATAATTGTATAAATATTTTTACATACATTGGATTAAGCATATATTTTCACATATTTAACGTGTAATTACCTGTCATCTAGGGGAAGAGGTGGAAGGAAGGAGGGGAAAAGTTGCAAGAGAACGTTTTGCAAGGGTCAGTGTTAAAAACTTACCCCTTCATATGTTTTGTAAATAAAAAGCTTTCCTAAAACAATTTTTAAAAGAAAAAAACTCCACATACAGGCTGAGCACTATCCTCATCTGATGAGCATTTGCTTTGCTTACCTTCTCCATGGAGACCTCATTGTGTCATGCCCATTGTGACATGCCTGGGAACACCCAAGGTTTTCTGACTTAAAGGTGATGTTCTCGCCCCAATAACCCAGTGGATTCTGACAGCAAAGGGTGAAGGAAGTGTGAATAGAAGGATGGATGGGTGGACAAATAGACTAATAGACTAGATATGATTTCTGGATTGAGGCTCTAGAAAAAAAAAAAAAAACTAGAAAAATGTTTCTAGAGAAAGGATCAAGAAAATAATGTTTTCTAGATTGAGGCTCTAGAAAGTGATCTAGAAAAGAATTGTTACTAGAGAGCAGATCCTGAAAAGTTTCCAGAAAAGTTTTTTTCTAGATTGAGGTTTTTGAAATGAATCTAGAAAAGTCTCTTTTCTGAAGAGAACAACTAGAAAAGTATCTAAAAATATTTTCTTGATTGAGGCTCCAAAAAAGGATCTAACAAAAAAAAATTGTTTCAGAAGATATGATCCATAAAAGAATCTACAAAAGACTGTTTTTCTAGATTGAGACTCTAGAAAAGAATCTAGAAAAGAATTGTTTCTAGAGAGAGGATCCAGAAAAGAATCTAGAAAATGTTTTCTAGAATGGGGCTCTTTAAGGGAATCTAGAAAAGACTTGTTTCTAGAAAGACAATCTAGAAAACTATGTTTTCTAAGTTGAGCCTCTGGAAAAGGATCTAGTAAAGAATTCTTTCTAGATAGAGGATGCAGAAAAGTTTATAGAAAAGATTTTTGTCTAGATTAAAGTTCTTGAAAATCATCTAGAAAAGACTTGTTTCTAGACAGAATAACTAGAAAAGTATCTAGACAAATATTTTTTAGAGTGAGGTTCTAGAAAAGAATTGACAAAAATTGTGTTTCCAGAGAGATGATCTATAAAAGAATCAAGAAAAGTAGTATTTCTAGATTGAGGCTCTAGAATAGAATCTAGAAAATAGTTGTTTGCAGAGAGAGGATCAAGAAAAGAATGGTTTCTCCATTGATGTTATAGAAAATGATCTAGTAAAGAATTGTTTCTAGAGAGGGGATCTTGAAAAGTTTCCAGAAAATATTTTTTTCTAGATTGAGGTTTTTGAAAAGAACTTAGAAAAGTCTCTTTTCTAAAGACAACAACAAGAAAAGTATCTAAAAATGATTTCTTGAATGAGGCTCCAGAAAAGAATCTATCAAAAAATACTTTATTTCAAGAGAGATGATCCATAAATGAATCTAAAAAACTATGCTTTCGAGAATGAGGCTCTAGAAAAGAATCTAGAAAAATGTTGTTTCTTGAGAAAGGTTCAAGAAAAGAATGTTTTCTAGATTGAAACTCTAGAAAATGATCTTTAAAAGAATTGTTTTCAGAGAGAGGATGTGGAAAAATATCCAGAAAAGATTTTTTTCTAGATTGAGGTTTTCTAAATGAATCTAGAAAAGTCTATTTTCTAAAGAGAACAAGAAGAAAAGTACCTAAAATGTTTTCTTGGATGAGAATCCATAAAATAATTTAACAATAAAAACTTTATTTCAAGAGAGTTGATCCACAAAAGAATCTAGAAAAGAAAGTTTTTTTTTTAAGTTGAGGCTGTAGAAAAGAATCTAGAAAAGAGTGGTTTCTAGAGAGAGGATCCAGAAAAGAATCTAGAAAATGTTTTCTAGAATGGGGCTCTTGAAAGGAATCTAGAAAAGACTTGTTTCTAGACAGACGATCTAGAAAACTATGTTTTCTAAGTTGAGCCTCTGGAAAAGGACCTGGTAAAGAATTCTTTCTAGATAGAGGATGCAGAAAAGTTTGTAGAAAAGATTTTTGTCTAGATTGAGGTTCTAGAAAATCATCTAGAAAAGACTTGTTTCTAGAGAGAATAACTAGAAAAGTATCTAGACAAATATTTTCTAGAATGAGGCTCTAGAAAAGAATCGATTAAAACTGTGTTTCAAGAGAGATGATCCATAAAATAATCAAGAAAAGAAGGATTTCTAGATTGAGGCTCTAGAAAATAATCTAGAAAAGACACTTTTCTAAAGATAACTAGAAAAGCATCAGAAAAATATTGTCTTGAATGAAGCTGCAGAAAAGAATTGTCTTGAATGAAGCTGCAGAAAAGAATCTAAGAAAAAATATTGTTTCACAAGATATTATCCATACAAAAGTCTAGAAAAGAACGTTGTTTTTAGGTTGAGGCTCAAGAAAAGACCCGAGAAAAGAGTTCTTTCTAGAGAGAGTGTCCAAAAAGAATCTAGAAAAATGTTTTCTAGAATGGGGCTCTAGAAAAGAATTGAAAAAAGACTTGTTTGTAGATAGAAGATCTAGAAAACTACGTTTTCTAAATTGAAGATCTGGACCAGGACTTTGTAAAGTATTCTTTCTAGAGAGCGGATAAAGAAAAGTTTCTAGAAAAGGTTTTTGTCTATATTAAGGTTTTCGAAAAGAACCTAGAAAAGTCCTTTTTCTAAAGATAAAAACAAGAAAAGTTTCTAAAAATGTTTTCTTGAATGCAGCTCGAATAAGAATTAAAAAAAAAAACACATTATTTCAAGAGAGATGATCCATAAAAGAATCTAGAAAAGAAGGTTTTTTTTTTAGATTGAGGCTCAAGAAAAGGACCTAATAAAGCATTGTTCATAGAAAGAGGATCGGGAAAACTTTGTAGAAAAAGATTTTGTCTGGACAGATATTCTAGAAAATCATCTAGAAAAGACTTGTTTCTAGAGAGAAGAATTTAAAAAGTATCTAGAAAAATATTTTCTAGAATGAGTCTCTAGAAAGGAAGCTAGAAAATTTTGTTTCAAGAGAGATGGTCCATAATAGAATCTAAAAAAGTACGTTTTCTAGATTGAGGCTCTAGAAAAGAATCTAGAAAAGACACTTTTCTAAACATAACATCTAGAAAAATATCAGAAAAATATTCTCTTGAATGAAGCTACAGAAAAGAATCTAAGAAAAATATTGTTTCACAAGATATTATCCATCCAAAAGTCTAGAAATGAACGTTTTTTTTTTAGGTTGAGGCTCAAGAAAAGACCCAAGAAAAGAGTTCTTTCTAGAGAGAGTGTCCAGAAAAGAATCTAGAAAAATATTTTCTAGAATTGGGCTCTAGAAAAGAATCTAAAAAAGACTTGTTTCTAGATAGAAGATCTAGAAAACTACGTTTTCTAAATTGAGGACCTAGGCCAGGACTTTGTAAAGAATTCTTTCTAGAGAGAGGATACAGAAAAGTTTCTAGAAAAGGTTTTTGTCTATATTAAGGTTTTCGAAAATAACGTAGAAAAGTCCCTTTTCTAAAGATAAAAACAAGAAAAGTTTCTAAAAATCTTTTCTTGAATGAAGCTCGAGTAAGAATTAAAAAAAAAACATTATTTCAAGAGAGATGATCCATAAAAGAATCTAGAAAAGATGGTATTTTTAGATTGAGGCTCAAGAAAAGGACCTAATAAAGCATTCTTTATAGAAAGAAGATGGAGAAAACTTTCTAGAAAAGATTTTTGTCTGGACAGATGTTCTAGAAAATCAACTAGAAAAGACTTGTTTCTAGAGAGAAGAACTAAAAAGGTATCTAGAAAAATATTTTCTAGAATGAGGCTCTAGAAAAGAAGCTAGAAAACTTTGTTTCAAGAGAGATGGCCCATAAACGAATCTAGAAAAGAACGTTTTCTAGATTGAGGCTCTAGAAAAGAATCTAGAAAAGACACTTTTCTAAAGATAACAACTAGAAAAGTATCAGAAAAATATTCTCTTGAATGAAGCTGCAGAAAAGAATCTAAGAAAAAATATTGTTTCACAAGATATTATCCATACAAAAGTCTAGAAAAAAATGTTTTTTTTTTTTTAGGTTGAGGCTCAAGAAAAGACCCAAGAAAAGAGTTCTTTCTAAAGAGAGTGTCCAGAAAAGAATCTAGAAAAATGTTTTCTAGAATGGTTTTCTACAAAAGAATCTAAAAAAGAATTGTTTCTAGATAGAAGATCTAGAAAACTACGTATTCTAAATTGAGGATCTAGACCAGGACTTTGTAAAGCATTCTTTCTAGAGAGAGGATAGAGAAAAGTTTCTAGAAAAGTTTTTTGTCTATATTAAGGTTTTCGAAAAGAACCTAGAAAAATCCCTTTTCTAAAGACAACAACAAGAAAAGTATCTAAAAATGTTTTCTTGAATGAAGCTCCAGTAAAGAATTAAAAAAAAAAAACATTATTTCAAGAGAGATGATCCATAAAAGAATCTAGAAAAGAAGGTTTTGTTAGATTGAGGCTCAAGAAAAGGACCTAATAAAACATTCTTTATAGAAAGAGGATGGAGAAAACTTTGTAGAAAAATATTTTTGTCTGGACAGATATTCTAGAAAATCATCTAGAAAAGACTTGTTTCTAGAGAGAAGAACTAAAAAAGTATCTAGAAAAATATTTCCTAGAATGAGTCTCTAGAAAGGAAGCTAGAAAAATTTGTTTCAAGAGAGATGGTCCATAATAGAATCTAGTAATGTATGTTTTCTAGATTGAGGCTCTAGAAAAGAATCTAGAAAAGACACTTTTCTAAAGATAACTAGAAAAGTATCAGAAAAATATTGCCCTGTATGAAGCTGCAGAAAAGAATTGTCTTGAATGAAGCTGCAGAAAAGAATCTAAGAAAAAATATTGTTTTTCAAGATATTATCCATCCAAAAGTCTAGAAAAGAATGTTTTTTTTAGGTTGATGCTCAAGAAAAGACCCAAGAAAAGAGTTTTTTCTAGAGACAGTGTCCAGAAAAGAATCTAGAAAAATGTTTTCTAGAATGGGGCTCTAGAAAAGAATTGAAAAAAGACTTGTTTCTAGATACAAGATCTAGAAAACTACGTTTTCTTAAATGAGGATCTAGACCAGGACTTTGTAAAGAATTCTTTCTAGAGAGAGGATACAGAAAAGTTTCTAGAAAAGGTTTTTGTCTATATTAAGGTTTTCGAAAAGAACGTAGAAAAGTCCCTTTTCTAAAGATAAAAACAAGAAAAGTTTCTAAAAATCTTTTCTTGAATGAAGCTCGAGTAAGAATTAAAAAAAAAACATTATTTCAAGAGAGATGATCCATAAAAGAATCTAGAAAAGATGGTATTTTTAGATTGAGGCTCAAGAAAAGGACCTAATAAAGCATTCTTTATAGAAAGAAGATGGAGAAAACTTTCTAGAAAAGATTTTTGTCTGGACAGATGTTCTAGAAAATCAACTAGAAAAGACTTGTTTCTAGAGAGAAGAACTAAAAAGGTATCTAGAAAAATATTTTCTAGAATGAGGCTCTAGAAAAGAAGCTAGAAAACTTTGTTTCAAGAGAGATGGCCCGTAAACGAATCTAGAAAAGAACGTTTTCTAGATTGAGGCTCTAGAAAAGAATCTAGAAAAGACACTTTTCTAAAGATAACAACTAGAAAAGTATCAGAAAAATATTCTCTTGAATGAAGCTGCAGAAAAGAATCTAAGAAAAAATATTGTTTCACAAGATATTATCCATACAAAAGTCTAGAAAAAAATGTTTTTTTTTTTTTAGGTTGAGGCTCAAGAAAAGACCCAAGAAAAGAGTTCTTTCTAAAGAGAGTGTCCAGAAAAGAATCTAGAAAAATGTTTTCTAGAATGGTTTTCTACAAAAGAATCTAAAAAAGAATTGTTTCTAGATAGAAGATCTAGAAAACTACGTATTCTAAATTGAGGATCTAGACCAGGACTTTGTAAAGCATTCTTTCTAGAGAGAGGATAGAGAAAAGTTTCTAGAAAAGTTTTTTGTCTATATTAAGGTTTTCGAAAAGAACCTAGAAAAATCCCTTTTCTAAAGACAACAACAAGAAAAGTATCTAAAAATGTTTTCTTGAATGAAGCTCCAGTAAAGAATTAAAAAAAAAAAACATTATTTCAAGAGAGATGATCCATAAAAGAATCTAGAAAAGAAGGTTTTGTTAGATTGAGGCTCAAGAAAAGGACCTAATAAAACATTCTTTATAGAAAGAGGATGGAGAAAACTTTGTAGAAAAATATTTTTGTCTGGACAGATATTCTAGAAAATCATCTAGAAAAGACTTGTTTCTAGAGAGAAGAACTAAAAAAGTATCTAGAAAAATATTTCCTAGAATGAGTCTCTAGAAAGGAAGCTAGAAAAATTTGTTTCAAGAGAGATGGTCCATAATAGAATCTAGTAATGTATGTTTTCTAGATTGAGGCTCTAGAAAAGAATCTAGAAAAGACACTTTTCTAAAGATAACTAGAAAAGTATCAGAAAAATATTGCCCTGTATGAAGCTGCAGAAAAGAATTGTCTTGAATGAAGCTGCAGAAAAGAATCTAAGAAAAAATATTGTTTTTCAAGATATTATCCATCCAAAAGTCTAGAAAAGAATGTTTTTTTTAGGTTGATGCTCAAGAAAAGACCCAAGAAAAGAGTTTTTTCTAGAGACAGTGTCCAGAAAAGAATCTAGAAAAATGTTTTCTAGAATGGGGCTCTAGAAAAGAATTGAAAAAAGACTTGTTTCTAGATACAAGATCTAGAAAACTACGTTTTCTTAAATGAGGATCTAGACCAGGACTTTGTAAAGAATTCTTTCTAGAGAGAGGATACAGAAAAGTTTCTAGAAAAGTTTTTGTCTATATTAAGGTTTTCGAAAAGAACCTAGAAAATCCCTTTTCTAAAGAAAAAAACAAGAAAAGTATCTAAAAATGTTTTCTTGAATGAAGCTCCAGTTAAAAAAAAAACACATTATTTCAAGAGAGATGATCCATAAAAGAATCTAGAAAAGAAGGGTATTTTTAGATTGAGGCTCAAGAAAAGGACCTAATAAAGCATTCTTTATAGAAAGAGGATGGAGAAATCTTTCTAGAAAAGATATTTGTCTGGACAGATATTCTAGAAAATCATCTAGAAAAGACTTGTTTCTAGAGAGAAGAACTAAAAAATTATCTAGAAAAATATTTTCTAGAATGAGGCTCTAGAAAAGAAGCTAGAAAACTTTGTTTCAAGAGAGATGGCACATAAAAGAATCTAGAAAAGTACGTTTTCTAGATTGAGGCTCTAGAAAAGAATCAAGAAAAGACACTTTTCTAAAGATAACAACTAGAAAAGTATCAGAAAAATATTCTCTTGAATGAAGCTACAGAAAAGAAACTAAGAAAAAATATTGTTTCACAAGATATTATCCATACAAAAGTCTAGAAAAGAACTTTTCTTTTTTAGGTTGAGGCTCAAGAAAAGACCCAAGAAAAGAGTTCTTTCTAGAGAGAGTGTCCAGAAAAGAATCTAGAAAAATGTTTATTAGAATGGGGCTCTAGAAAAGAATCTAAAAAGACTTGTTTCTAGATAGAAGATCTAGAAAACTACGTTTTCTAAATTGAGGATCTAGACCAGGACTTTGTAAAGCATTCTTTCTAGAGAGACGATACAGAAAAGTTTCTAGAAAAGGTTTTTGTCTATATTAAGGTTTTCAAAAAGAACCTAGAAAAGTCCCTTTTCTAAAGACAACAACAAGAAAAGTATCTAAAAATGTTGTCTTGAATGAAGCTCCAGTAAAGAATTAAAAAAAAAAAAAAAACATCATTTCAAGAGAGATGATCCATAAAAGAATCTGGAAAAGAAGGTTTTGTTAGATTGAGGCTCAAGAAAAGGACCTAATAAAGCATTCTTTATAGAAAGAGGATGGAGAAAACTTTGTAGAAAAAGATTTTTGTCTGGACAGATATTCTAGAAAATAAACTAGAAAAGACTTGTTTCTAGAGAGAAGAACTAAAAAGGTATCTAGAAAAATATTTTCCAGAATGAGGCTCTAGAAAAGAAGCTAGAAAACTTTGTTTCAAGAGAGATGGTCCGTAAAAGAATCTAGAAAAGTACGTTTTCTAGATTGAGGCTCTAGAAAAGAATATAGAAAATACACTTTTCTAAAGGTAACAACTTGAAAAGTATCAGAAAAATATTCTCTTGAATGAAGCTGGAGAAAAGAATCTAAGCAAAAATATTGTTTCAGAAGATATTATCCATACAAAAGTCTAGAAAAAAACGTTTTTTTTAGGTTGAGGCTCAAGAAAAGACCCGAGAAAAGAGTTCTTTCTAGAGACAGTGTCCAGAAAAGAATCTAGAAAAATGTTTTCTAGAATGGGGTTCAACAAAAGAATTTAAAAAAAAGACTTGTTTGTAAATAGAAGATCTAGAAAACTACGTTTTCTAAATTGAAGATCTAGACCAGGACTTTGTAAAGTATTCTTTCTAGAGACAGGATACAGAAAAGTTTCTAGAAAAGGTTTTTGTCTATATTAAGGTTTTCGAAAAGAACCTAGAAAATCCCTTTTCTAAAGACAACAACAAGAAAAGTATCTAAAAATGTTTTCTTGAATGAAGCTCCAGTAAAGAATTAAAAAACACAAACACATTATTTCAAGAGAGAAGATCCATAAAAGAATCTAGAAAAGAAGGGTATTTTTAGATTGAGGCTCAAGAAAAGGACCTAATAAAGCATTCGTTATAGAAAGAGGATGGAGAAAACTTTCTAGAAAAGATTTTTGTCTGGACAGATGTTCTAGAAAATCATCTAGAAAAGACTTGTTTATAGAGCGAAGAACTAAAAAAAGTATCTAGAAAAATATTTTCTAGAATGAGGCTCTAGAAAAGAAGCTAGAAAACTTTGTTTTAAGAGAGATGGCACATAAAAGAATCTAGAAAAGTACGTTTTCTAGATTGAGGCTCTAGAAAAGAATCAAGAAAAGACACTTTTCTAAAGATAACAACTAGAAAAGTATCAGAAAAATATTCTCTTGAATGAAGCTACAGAAAAGAAACTAAGAAAAAATATTGTTTCACAAGATATTATCCATACAAAAGTCTAGAAAAGAACTTTTTTTTTTTTAGGTTGAGGCTCAAGAAAAGACCCAAGAAAAGAGTTCTTTCTAGAGAGAGTGTCCAGAAAAGAATCTAGAAAAATGTTTTCTAGAATGGGGCTCTAGAAAAGAATTGTAAAAAGACTTGTTTCTAGATGGAAGATCTAGAAAACTACGTTTTCTAAATTGAGGATCTAGACCAGGACTTTGTAAAGCATTCTTTCTAGAGAGAGGATACAGAAAAGTTTCTAGAAAAGGTTTTTGTCTATATTAAGGTTTTCGAAAAGAACCTAGAAAAGTCCTTTTTCTAAAGATAAAAACAAGAAAAGTTTCTAAAAATGTTTTCTTGAATGAAGCTCGAGTAAGAATTAAAAAAAAAAAACAACATTATTTCAAGAGAGATGATCCATAAAAGAATCTAGAAAAGAAGGGTATTTTTAGATTGAGGCTCAAGAAAAGGACCTAATAAAGCATTCTTTATAGAAAGAAGATGGAGAAAACTTTCTAGAAAAGATTTTTGTCTGGACAGATGTTCTAGAAAATCAACTAGAAAAGACTTGTTTCTAGAGAGAAGAACTAAAAAGGTATCTAGAAAAATATTTTCTAGAATGAGGCTCTAGAAAAGAAGCTAGAAAACTTTGTTTCAAGAGAGATGGTCCGTAAACGAATCTAGAAAAGAACGTTTTCTAGATTGAGGCTCTAGAAAAGAATCTAGAAAAGACACTTTTCTAAAGATAACAACTAGAAAAGTATCAGAAAAATATTCTCTTGAATGAAGCTGCAGAAAAGAATCTAAGAAAAAATATTGTTTCACAAGATATTATCCATACAAAAGTCTAGAAAAGAACGTTTTTTTTTTTTTAGGTTGAGGCTCAAGAAAAGACCCAAGAAAAGAGTTCTTTCTAGAGAGAGTGTCCAGAAAAGAATCTAGAAAAATGTTTTCTAGAATGGGGTCTAGAAAAGAATCTAAAAAGACTTGTTTCTAGATAGAAGATCTAGAAAACTACGTTTTCTAAATTGAGGATCTAGACCAGGACTTTGTAAAGCATTCTTTCTAGAGAGAGGATACAGAAAAGTTTCTAGAAAAGGTTTTTGTCTATATTAAGGTTTTCAAAAAGAACCTAGAAAAATCCCTTTTCTAAAGACAACAACAAGAAAAGTATCTAAAAATGTTTTCTTGAATGAAGCTCCAGTAAAGAATTAAAAAAAAAAAAAATTATTTCAAGAGAGATGATCCATAAAAGAATCTAGAAAAGAGGGTTTTGTTAGATTGAGGCTCAAGAAAAGGACCTAATAAAGCATTCTTTATAGAAAGAGGATGGAGAAAACTTTGTAGAAAAAGATTGTTGTCTGGACAGATATTCTAGAAAATAATCTAGAAAAGACTTGTTTCTAGAGAGAAGATCTAGAAAACTACGTTTTCTAAATTGAAAATCTAGACCAGGATTTTGTAAAGTATTCTTTGTAGAGAGAGGATACAGAAAAGTTTCTAGAAAATGTTTTTGTCTACATTAAGGTTTTCGAAAAGAACCTAGAAAATCCCTTTTCTAAAGACAACAAGAAAAGTATCTAAAAATGTTTTCTTGAATGAAGCTCCAGTAAAGAATTAAAAAAAAAAACACATTATTTCAAGGGAGATGATCCATAAAAGAATGTAGAAAAGAAGGGTATTTTTAGATTGAGGCTCAAGAAAAGGACCTAATAAAGCATTATTTATAGACAGAGGATGGAGAAAACTTTCTAGAAAAGATATTTGTCTGGACAGATATTCTAGAAAATCATCTAGAAAACACTTGTTTCTAGAGAGAAGAACTAAAAAAGTATCTAGAAAAATATTTCCTAGAATGAGTCTCTAGAAAGGAAGCTAGAAAAATTTGTTTCAAGAGAGATGGTCCATAATAGAATCTAGTAATGTATGTTTTCTAGATTGAGGCTCTAGAAAAAAATCTAGAAAAGACACTTTTCTAAAGATAACAACTAGAAAAATATCAGAAAAATATTCTCTTGAATGAAGCTGCAGAAAAGAATCTAAGAAAAAATATTGTTTCACAAGATATTATCTGTACAAAAGTCTAGAAAAAAACGTTTTTTTTAGGTTGAGGCTCAAGAAAAGACCAGAAAAAAGAGTTCTTTCTAGAGAGAGTGTCCAGAAAAGAATCTAGAAAAATGTTTTCTAGAATGGGGTTCTACAAAAGAATCTAAAAAAGACTTGTTTGTAGATAGAAGATCTAGAAAACTACGTTTTCTAAATTGAAAATCTAGACCAGGATTTTGTAAACTATTCTTTCTAGAGAGAGGATACAGAAAAGTTTCTAGAAAAGGTTTTTGTCTACATTAAGGTTTTCGAAAAGAACCTAGAAAATCCCTTTTCTAAAGACAACAAGAAAAGTATCTAAAAATGTTTTCTTGAATGAAGCTCCAGTAAAGAATTAAAAAAAAAAAAAAAAACATTATTTCAAGGGAGACGATCCATAAAAGAATGTAGAAAAGAAGGGTATTTTTAGATTGAGGCTCAAGAAAAGGACCTAATAAAGCATTATTTATAGACAGAGGATGGAGAAAACTTTCTAGAAAAGATATTTGTCTGGACAGATATTCTAGAAAATCATCTAGAAAAGACTTGTTTCTAGAGAGGAGAACTAAAAAAGTATCTAGAAAAATATTTTCTAGAATGACGCTCTAGGAGCCAAGATGGCGGAGAAGAAACACACGACTCAGTGAACGTCCTCACTCCCTCACAACCAATTAGATAAATTAAGTCTCAAAATTAGTTCAGGACTGATAGATACCACAAGGACTGGAAGCACGACTTACCAGCTGAAGAGAATCTGGAGTTTCAACAGGAAAGGTCAGTTCTCAGGGGAGGAATAAGAAAGACCAGCACAGACGGTGGGGTAGGGGCACACTGCGCCCATTGCGCTGGGAGGGGCTCTGGGATCAGAGAAGCCACTGAGGTAAAGGAATCTGGCAGAGGCTGTTAGCTCTTCTCTGCTAATTATTTAGCAGTTCAGAAGAGAAAGCCAAAATATTTTAAAACTCAGATTAGATTTTCCCCGGACCCTGGGGGTGACTCAGGCACAGATCTTGGCACCAGGGGGTGTGGCCTCAGCTACCTCCTGAGAATAGTTAAGAGACTGACAAGTGGGTGGATACGGCCCAAGGCAACACACACTGCCTAGCTTAGCTGGAGGGAGTGGAACTCAGCTCCAGGAAGTCCCAGAGAAGCGGAACCTTTGAACTAGGGACTGCGGTTTCTGGCAGACACTTCCAGTTTGAGCGCAGGGGCTTCTTACGTCACCTGCTGGAGACACCCACTCCCCACCCGGACACATAGGCTGGGCTTCTTGCTGTCTTCACTATTCTACGCCCTCGAAGCACAGTAGTGCTAATCACCTCTGAGGCACTCCCAGGGAGAGGGTGGGGAACTCTCTCCCAGAGCTCTCTCTTAGCTCAGGCTCAGGAGCCGCTGCATCCATCCGGTCTGGGAGGAAGCTGGTAAAGAAGTAAATAATTTCCTACCCCAGAGACAGACCCCAAAAGATTTTTTTTAAGTATGAGCAAAAAAGCTAGAAAAACCATAGATTCCTTCTATACAGAGAAAGAGGGGGTGTCCAACCCCGAGGAAGTTGACAGCAGAGAATCAGATAACAACCTAAAGGGGAACGATTCCTGCCCCCCATCACATAACTCTCTCCTAGAAGAAGCTCTTAAAAAATTGAGGGAGATCGAAGAAAAATGGGGAAAAGAAAGGGAAGTTATGATAGAGAATAACAATGTCCTGAAATTGGAGTTGGAAAAAATAAAGAATTCACAGGAGATGCAGGGAAACAAAATTAGTGAATTAGAAAAGGTTAAAAAAACACAGGAAAGTAGGATTTCTGAATTGGAAAAGATAAAAAAGTCTCAAGAAAATAGAATTTCTGAATTGGAAAAAGAAAATAATTCTCAAAAAAAAAAAATTAGGGAAATGGAAAAAAACTCAATAGAGCAAAATAATTCATTTAAAAACGAAATTGGGCATTTACAAAAAGAACTAAAAACTGTGAAAGAAGAAAATAACTCCTTAAAAGTCAGGATGGAACAAATAGAAATGAATGATTCACAGAGAACCCAAGAATCAGTCAAACAAAACAAAAAAAATGAGAAGCTGGAGAACAACGTCAAATACTTACTGGGAAAATCTATAGACCTGGAAAATAGATCTAGGAGAGATAATCTGCGGATTATTGGACTTCCAGAAAACTATGACCAAAAAAAGAGCCTAGATTCTATTTTACAGGAAATTATCAAAGAGAACTGTCCAGAGATAATAGAAACAGAAGGGAAAGTAGATGTGGAAAGAATTCATCGAACTCCTTCTGAAAAAGACCCTAAAAAAAGAACACCACGGAATATTGTGGCTAAGCTGCAGAATTACCACACAAAGGAGAAAATCCTGCAAGCAGCTAGAAAAAAACAATTTAAATACCAAGGTGCCACAATAAGGGTCACCCAAGATCTGGCTGCCTCCACATTAAAAGATAGAAGGGCCTGGAACCCGATATTCCGAAAGGCAAAAGATCAAGGACTGCAACCAAGAATGAACTACCCAGCTAAGTTTAGCATCTTTTTCCATGGAAGAAGATGGTCATTCAATGAAACAGAGGAATTCTATATGTTTCTAAGAAAAAAACCAGACTTAAACAAAAAATTTGATCTACATCCACAAGACTGAAGAGAAACAGAAAAAGGTACACAGAACCCTTGAGAACTGTAACTCTGTTGTGGGTATATAAAAAATACTCAAGGATAATTTGATTTTACTGATATAAAAGAAAAAAAGGGGGGTGTGGTAAAGGGAAGGAGGTCGGTTCAGAAAAAGGGGAAGGAGTGATAAAAAGAGGGAAACTACATCCCAGGAAGAGACATAGAAAATACACCATATCTGAGGGAACTTAGTGAGGGGGAGAATCATTGTGTGAATCTTACTCTAATCAGAAGAGGCTCAAAGAGTAAATAATTAACATATTTGTTTTTCAGAGAATTTTCTCTCACCTCATTAAAAGGGGGGAGAGGAAAAGGGGAAAGGAAAAGGAGAATAAGTGAAGGGACTTGGAGGGAGGGGGGAGGGATCCTAAAAAAAAAAAAAAAAAAAGAGGGAGGGTTGCGCATCACAAGGGGGGTCTGTAAATTAAATATCGGGGAGGGGGATCAGGGGGGTCAAGGGAAAAAAGTATAATCTGGGGATAATACGATGGCAGGAAATACAGAATTAGTAATTTTAACTGTAAATGTAAATGGGATGAACGATCCCATCAAACAGAGACGGATAGCAGATTGGATCAAAAAGCAGAACCCTACAATATGTTGTCTACAGGAAACACACTTAAAGCAGGGAGATACATACAGAGTAAAGGTAAAAGGTTGGAACAGAGCTTATTATGCTTCAGGGAAAGCCAAAAAAGCAGGGGTAGCTATCCTTATCTCAGATCAAGCAAAAGCAGAAGTAGATCTCGTTAAAAAAGATAAGGAAGGAAACTATATCCTGCTGAAAGGTAGCATAAATAATGAAGCCATATCAATACTAAACATATATGCACCAAGTGGTATAGCATCTAACTTTCTAAAGGAAAAGTTAAGAGAACTGCAAGAAGAAATAGACAGTAAAACCATAATAGTGGGAGATCTCAACCTTGCACTCTCAGATTTAGACAAATCAAACCACAAAACAAACAAGAAAGAAATTAAAAAAGTAAATAGAACATTAGAAAAACTAGGTATGATAGACCTTTGGAGAAAACTGAATGGCAATAGGAAGGAATATACTTTCTTCTCAGCAGTTCATGGATCCTATACAAAAATTGACCATATATTAGGACATAAAGATCTCAAAATTAAATGTAGGAAGGCAGAAATAATAAATGCCTTCTTCTCAGATCACAATGCAATAAAAGCTACATTCAGTAAAAAGTTAGGGGTAAATAGACCAAAAAGTAATTAGAAACTGAATAATCTCATCTTAAAGAATGACTGGGTGAAAGAGCAAATTATAGAAACAATTAACAATTTCACCCAAGATAATGATAATGATGAGACATCATATCAAAATCTTTGGGATGCAGCTAAAGCAGTAATAAGGGGAAATTTTATATCTTTAGAGGCTTATTTGAAGAAAATTGAGAAAGAGAAGATTAACGAATTGGGCTTACAACTTAAAAGGCTAGAAAAAGACCAAATTATAAACCCCCAACCAAAAATTAAACTCGAAATACAAAAATTAAAAGGAGAAATCAATAAAATTGAAAGTAAAAAAACTATTGAATTAATAAATAAAACCAAGAGTTGGTTTTATGAAAAAGCCAATAAAATAGATAAACCTTTGGTAAATTTGATCAAAAAAAAGAAAGAGGAAAATCAAATTGATAGTCTTACAAATGAAAAGGGGGATCTTTCGACCAATGAAGAGGAAATTAGAGAAATAATAAGGAGTTACTTTGCCCAACTTTATGCCAATAAATTTGATAACTTAAGTGAAATGGATGACTTCCTCCAAAAATATAGGCTCCCTAGATTAACAGAGGAGGAGATAAATTGCTTAAATAGTCCCATTTCAGAAAAAGAAATAGAACAAGCTATTAATCAACTCCCCAGGAAAAAATCCCCAGGGCCAGATGGATTCACATGTGAATTCTACCAAACATTTAAAGAACAATTAGCCCCAATGTTATATAAATTATTTGAAAAAATAGGGGATGAAGGAGTCCTACCAAACTCCTTTTATGACACAGACATGGTACTGATACCTAAACCTGGTAGATCGAAAACTGAGAAAGAAAATTATAGACCAATCTCCTTAATGAATATTGATGCTAAAATCTTAAATAAGATATTAGCAAAAAGACTTCAGAAAATCATCTCCAAGATAATACACTATGATCAAGTAGGATTTATTCCAGGAATGCAGGGCTGGTTTAATATTAGGAAAACTATTAATATAATTGACCATATTAATAATCAAATTAATAAGAACCATATGATCATCTCAATAGATGCAGAAAAAGCATTTGACAAAATCCAACATCCATTCCTACTAAAAACTCTTGAGAGTATAGGAATAAATGGATTATTCCTTAGAATAATTAGGAGTATATATTTAAGACCGTCAGTAAGCATAATATGCAATAGAAATAAACTGCAACCTTTCCCAGTAAGATCAGGAGTGAAACAAGGTTGCCCACTATCACCATTACTATTCAATATAGTACTAGAAACGCTAGCCTCGGCAATAAGAGCCAAGAAAGAGATTCAAGGAATTAGAGTAGGAAATGAGGAAATCAACCTATCACTTTTTGCAGATGACATGATGGTATACTTAGAGAACCCCAAAGACTCTGCTAAAAAGCTACTAGAAATAATTCAAAATTTCAGCAAAGTGGCAGGATACAAAATAAATCCACATAAATCCTCGGCATTTTTATATATCACTAACAAAATGCAACAGCAAGAGATACAAAGAGAAATTCCATTCCAAACAAATGTTGAGAGTATAAAATATTTGGGAATCCATCTACCAAAGAAAAGTCAGGAATTATATGAGAAAAATTACAAAACACTTGCCACAAAAATAAAATCAGATTTAAATAATTGGAAAGACATTCAGTGCTCTTGGATAGGCCGAGCGAATATAATAAAGATGACAATACTCCCCAAACTAATCTATTTATTTAGTGCTATACCAATCAGACTCCCAAGAAACTATTTTAATGACCTAGAAAAAATAACAACAAAATTCATATGGAAGAATAAAAGGTCAAGAATTGCAAGGGAACTACTGAAAAAAAACTCAGAGGAAGGTGGTCTAAGTGTACCTGATCTAAAGCTATATTATATAGCAGCAGTCAACAAAACCATTTGGTATTGGCTACGAAATAGACTGGTAGATCAGTGGAACAGATTAGATACAAAGGACAAAAAAGGGTACATCTATAGCAATCTAATCTTTGACAAACCCAAAGATTCCAACATTAGGGATAAAAATTCATTATTCGGAAAAAACTGTTGGGAAAACTGGAAATTAGTATGGCAGAAATTAGATATGGATCCACACTTAACACCATATACCAAGATAAGATCAAAATGGGTCCATGATTTAGGCATAAAGAGGGAGATAATAAATAGATTAGAGGAACAGAGGATAATCTACCTCTCAGACTTGTGGAGGAGGAAGGAATTTATGACCAGAGGAGAACTAGAGATCATTATTGATCACAAAATAGAAGATTTTGATTACATCAAACTAAAAAGTTTCTGTACAAATAATACTAATGCAAACAAGATTAGAAGGGAAGTAACAAATTGGGAAAATATTTTTAAAAACAAAGGTTCTGACAAAGGTCTCATTTCCAAAATATATAGAGAACTGACCCAAATTTATAAGAAACCGAACCATTCTCCAATTGATAAATGGTCAAAGGATATGAGCAGACAATTCTCAGAGGAAGAAATTGAAACTATATCCACTCACATGAAAGAGTGTTCCAAATCACTACTGATCAGAGAAATGCAAATTAAGACCACTCTGAGATACCACTACACACCTGTCAGATTGGCTAAGATGACAGGAACAAATAATGACAAATGTTGGAGGGGATGTGGGGAAACTGGGACACTAATACATTGCTGGTGGAGTTGTGAAAGAATCCAGCCATTCTGGAGAGCAATCTGGAATTATGCCCAAAAAGTTATCAAACTGTGCATACCCTTTGACCCAGCAGCGCTACTACTGGGATTATATCCCAAAGAAATACTAAAGAGCGGAAAGAGACATATATGTGCCAAAATGTTTGTGGCAGCTCTTTTTGTTGTAGCTAGAAACTGGAGGATGAATGGATGTCCATCAGTTGGAGAATGGTTGGGTAAATTGTGGTATATGAAGGTTATGGAATATTATTGCTCGGTAAGAAATGACCAGCAGGAGGAATATAGAGAGGCCTGGAGAGACTTAAATCAACTGATGCTGAGTGAAATGAGCAGAACCAGAAGATCACTGTACACTTCAACAACAATACTGTATGAGGATGTATTCTGATGGAAGTGGAAATCTTCAACATAAAGAAGATCCAACTCACTTCCAGTTGATCAATGATGGACAGAGGTAGCTACATCCAGAGAAGAAACACTGGGAGGGGAATGAAAATTGTTAGCACTAATATCTGTCTGCCCAGGTTGCATGTACCTTCGGATTCTAATGTTTATTGTGAAACAAGAAAATGATATTCGCACACATGTATTGTACCTAGACTATATTGTAACACATGTAAAATGTATGGTATTGCCTGTCGTCGGGGGGAGGGAATAGAGGGAGGGGGGGTAAATTGGAAAAATGAATACAAGGGATAATATTATAAAATATATATATATATATAATAAAAAAAAAAAGAATGACGCTCTAGAAAAAAGCTAGAAAACTTTGTTTCAAGAGAGATGGTCCATAAAAGAATCTAGAAAAGTACGTTTTCTAGATTGAGGCTCTAGAAAAGAATCTAGAAAAGACACTTTTCTAAAGATAACAACTAGAAAAGTATCAGAAAAATATTCTCTTGATTGAAGCTGCAGAAAAGAATCTAAGAAAAATATTGTTTCACAAGATATTATCCATACAAAAGTCTAGAAAAGAACGTTTTTTTTTTTAGGTTGAGGCTCAAGAAAAGACCCGAGAAAAGAGTTCTTTCTAGAGACAGTGTCCAGAAAAGAATCTAGAAAAATGTTTTCTAGAATGGGGCTCTAGAAAAGAATTGAAAAAAGACTTGTTTCTAGATAGAAGATCTAGAAAACTACGTTTTCTAAATTGAGGATCTAGACCAGGACTTTGTAAAGAATTCTTTCTAGAGAGAGGATACAGAAAAGTTTCTAGAAAAGGTTTTTGTCTATATTAAGGTTTTCGAAAAGAACCTAGAAAAGTCCCTTTTCTAAAGATAAAAAGAAGAAAAGTTTCTAAAAATGTTTTCTTGAATGAAGCTCGAGTAAGAATTAAAAAAAAAAAAACATTATTTCAAGAGAGATGATCCATAAAAGAATCTAGAAAAGAAGGGTATTTTTAGATTGAGGCTCAAGAAAAGGACCTAATAAAGCATTCTTTATAGAAAGAAGATGGAGAAAACTTTCTAGAAAAGATTTTTGTCTGGACAGGTGTTCTAGAAAATCAACTAGAAAAGACTTGTTTCTAGAGAGAAGAACTAAAAAGGTATCTAGAAAAATATTTTCTAGAATGAGGCTCTAGAAAAGAAGCTAGAAAACTTTGTTTCAAGAGAGATGGTCCGTAAAAGAATCTAGAAAAGTACGTTTTCTAGATTGAGGCTCTAGAAAAGACACTTTTCTAAAGATAACAACTAGAAAAGTATCAGAAAAATATTCTCTTGATTGAAGCTGCAGAAAAGAATCTAAGAAAAATATTGTTTCACAAGATATTATCCATACAAAAGTCTAGAAAAAAACGGTTTTTTTAGGTTGAGGCTCAAGAAAAGACCAGAAAAAAAAGTTCTTTCTAGAGAGAGTGTCCAGAAAAGAATCTAGAAAAATGTTTTCTAGAATGGTTTTCTACAAAAGAATCTAAAAAAGAATTGTTTCTAGATAGAAGATCTAGAAAACTACGTATTCTAAATTGAGGATCTACACCAGGACTTTTTTTTTTTTTTTTTTCTCCTATTTTTATTGATGGCTTTTGTTTGGCCAAAATAGATGTTTTCAAACACATATCCTCTTTCTCCAGTGAATTATTCCTTGTAAAAAAGACTTTAAAAAATTCTATATGTTTCTAAGAAAAAAACCAGATTTAAACAAAAAATTTGATCTACATCCGCAAGACTGAAGAGAAACAGAAAAAGGTACACAGAACCCTTGAGAACTGTAACTCTGTTGTGGGTATATAAAAAATACTCAAGGATAATTTGATTTTACTGATATAAAAGAAAAAAAGGGGGGTGTAGTAAAGGGAAGGAGGTCGGTTCAGAAAAAGGGGAAGGAGTGATAAAAAGAGGGAAACTACATCCCAGGAAGAGACATAGAAAATACACCATATCTGAGGGAACTTAGTGAGGGGGAGAATCATTGTGTGAATCTTACTCTCATCAGAAGAGGCTCAAAGAGTAAATAATTAACATATTTGTTTTTCAGAGAATTTTTCTCTCACCTCATTAAAAGGGGGGAGAGGAAAAGGGGAAAGGAAAAGGAGAATAAGTGAAGGGACTTGGAGGGAGGGGGGAGGGATCCTAAAAAAAAAAAAAAAAGAGGGAGGGTTGCGCGTCACAAGGGGGGTCTGTAAATTAAATATCGGGGAGGGGGATCAGGGGGGTCAAGGGAAAAAAACATAATCTGGGGATAATACGATGGCAGGAAATACAGAATTAGTAATTTTAATTGTAAATGTAAATGGGATGAACGATCCCATCAAAGGGAGACGGATAGCAGATTGGATCAAAAAGCAGAACCCTACAATATGTTGCCTACAGGAAACACACTTAAAGCAGGGAGATACATACAGAGTAAAGGTAAAAGGTTGGAACAGAGCCTATTATGCTTCAGGTAAAGCCAAAAAAGCAGGGGTAGCTATCCTTATCTCAGATCAAGCAAAAGCAGAAGTAGATCTTGTTAAAAAAGATAAGGAAGGAAACTATATCCTGCTGAAAGGTAGCATAAATAATGAAGCCATATCAATACTAAACATATATGCACCAAGTGGTATAGCATCTAACTTTCTAAAGGAAAAGTTAAGAGAACTGCAAGAAGAAATAGACAGTAAAACTATAATAGTGGGAGATCTCAACCTTGCACTCTCAGATTTAGACAAATCAAACCACAAAACAAACAAGAAAGAAATTAAAAAAGTAAATAGAACATTAGAAAAACTAGGTATGATAGACCTTTGGAGAAAACTGAATGGCAATAGGAAGGAATATACTTTCTTCTCAGCAGTTCATGGATCCTATACAAAAATTGACCATATATTAGGACATAAAGATCTCAAAATTAAATGTAGGAAGGCAGAAATAATAAATGCCTTCTTCTCAGATCACAATGCAATAAAAGCTACATTCAGTAAAAAGTTAGGGGTAAATAGACCAAAAAGTAATTGGAAACTGAATAATCTCATCTTAAAGAATGACTGGGTGAAAGAGCAAATTATAGAAACAATTAACAATTTCACCCAAGATAATGATAATGATGAGACATCATATCAAAATCTTTGGGATGCAGCTAAAGCAGTAATAAGGGGAAATTTTATATCATTAGAGGCTTATTTGAAGAAAATTGAGAAAGAGAAGATTAACGAATTGGGCTTACAACTTAAAAGGCTAGAAAAAGACCAAATTATAAACCCCCAACCAAAAATTAAACTCGAAATACAAAAATTAAAAGGAGAAATCAATAAAATTGAAAGTAAAAAAACTATTGAATTAATAAATAAAACCAAGAGTTGGTTTTATGAAAAAGCCAATAAAATAGATAAACCTTTGGTAAATTTGATCAAAAAAAAGAAAGAGGAAAATCAAATTGATAGTCTTACAAATGAAAAGGGGGATCTTTCCACCAATGAAGAGGAAATTAGAGAAATAATAAGGAGTTACTTTGCCCAACTTTATGCCAATAAATTTGATAACTTAAGTGAAATGGATGACTTCCTCCAAAAATATAGGCTCCCTAGATTAACAGAGGAGGAGATAAATTGCTTAAATAGTCCCATTTCAGAAAAAGAAATAGAACAAGCTATTAATCAACTCCCCAGGAAAAAATCCCCAGGGCCAGATGGATTCACATGTGAATTCTACCAAACATTTAAAGAACAATTAGCCCCAATGTTATATAAATTATTTGAAAAAATAGGGGATGAAGGAGTCCTACCAAAATCTTTTATGACACAGACATGGTACTGATACCTAAACCTGGTAGATCGAAAACTGAGAAAGAAAATTATAGACCAATCTCCTTAATGAATATTGATGCTAAAATCTTAAATAAGATATTAGCAAAAAGACTTCAGAAAATCATCTCCAAGATAATACACTATGATCAAGTAGGATTTATTCCAGGAATGCAGGGCTGGTTTAATATTAGGAAAACTATTAATATAATTGACCATATTAATAATCAAATTAATAAGAACCATATGATCATCTCAATAGATGCAGAAAAAGCATTTGACAAAATCCAAAATCCATTCCTACTAAAAACTCTTGAGAGTATAGGAATAAATGGATTATTCCTTAGAATAATCAGGAGTATATATTTAAGACCGTCAGTAAACATAATATGCAATAGAAATAAACTGCAACCTTTCCCAGTAAGATCAGGAGTGAAACAAGGTTGCCCACTATCACCATTACTATTCAATATAGTACTAGAAACGCTAGCCTCGGCAATAAGAGCCGAGAAAGAGATTCAAGGAATTAGAGTAGGAAATGAGGAAATTAAACTATCACTTTTTGCAGATGACATGATGGTATACTTAGAAAACCCCAAAGACTCTGCTAAAAAGCTACTAGAAATAATTCAAAATTTCAGCAAAGTGGCAGGATACAAAATAAATCCACATAAATCCTCGGCATTTTTATATATCACTAACAAAATGCAACAGCAAGAGATACAAAGAGAAATTCCATTCCAAACAAATGTTGAGAGTATAAAATATTTGGGAATCCATCTACCAAAGAAAAGTCAGGAATTATATGAGAAAAATTACAAAACACTTGCCACAAAAATAAAATCAGATTTAAATAATTGGAAAGACATCTAGTAAATTTTCTAGAAAAGATTTTTTTTTCTAGATTGAGGTTTTCGAAATGAATCTAGAAATGTCTCTTTTCTAAAGAGAACAAGAAGAAAAGTGCCTAAAAATGTTGTCTTGGATGAGAATCCATGAAATAATCTAACAAAAAAAACCTTTATTTCAAGACAGTTGATCCATAAAAGAATCTAGAAAAAAACGTTTTTGTTTTTATTATGTTGAAGCTGTAGAAAAGAATCTAGACAAGAGTTGTTTCTAGAGAGAGGATCCAGAAAAGAATCAAAAAATGTTTTCTAGAATGGGGCTCTAGTTAAGAATCTAGAAAAGAATTGTTTCTAGATAGAACATATAGACAACTAGGTTTAGGGTCTAGAAAAGGATCGCTAAAAGAATTCTTTCTAGAGAGAGGATGCAGAAAAGTTTCTAGAAAAGATTTTTGTCTAGATTAAGGTTTTCGAAAAGAACCTACAAAAGTCTCTTTTCTAAAGACACCAATAAGAAAAGTGTTTAAAAAATGTTTTCTTGAATGAGGCTACAGAAAAGAATCTAACAAAAAATACTTTATTTCAAGAGAGAGGATCCATAAAAGAATCTAGAAAACTATGATTTCTAGAGTGAGGCTCTAGAAAAGAATCTAGAAAAATGTTGTTTTTAGAGAGAGGATAAAAAAAAATGTTTTCTAGATTGAGGCTCTAGAAAATGATCTCTAAAGAATTGGTTCCACCATTCTCCAATTGATAAATGGTCAAAGGATATGAACAGACAATTCTCAGAGGAAGAAATTGAAACTATATCCACTCACATGAAAGAGTGCTCCAAATCACTACTGATCAGAGAAATGCAAATTAAGACCACTCTGAGATACCACTACACACCTGTCAGATTGGCTAAGATGACAGGAACAAATAATGACAAATGTTGGAGGGGATGTGGGGAAATTGGGACACTAATACATTGCTGGTGGAGTTGCGAAAGAATCCAGCCATTCTGGAGAGCAATCTGGAATTATGCCCAAAAAGTTATCAAACTGTGCATACCCTTTGACCCAGCAGCGCTACAACTGGGATTATATCCCAAAGAAATACTAAAGAGCGGAAAGAAACATATATGTGGCAAAATGTTTGTGGCAGCTCTTTTTGTTGTAGCTAGAAACTGGAAGATGAATGGATGTCCATCAGTTGGAGAATGGTTGGGTAAATTGTGGTATATGAAGGTTATGGAATATTATTGCTCGGTAAGAAATGACCAGCAGGAGGAATACAGAGAGGCCTGGAGAGACTTAAATCAACTGATGCTGAGTGAAATGAGCAGAACCAGAAGATCACTGTACACTTCAACAACAATACTGTATGAGGATGTATTCTGATGGAAGTGGAAATCTTCAACATAAAGAAGATCCAACTCACTTCCAGTTGATCAATGATGGACAAAGGTAGCTACACCCAGAGAAGAAACACTGGGAAGTGAATGTAAATTGTTAGCACTAATATCTGTCTGCCCAGGTTGCATATACCTTCGGAATCTAATGTTTATTGTGCAACAAGAAAATGATATTCACACACATGTATTGTACCTAGACTATATTGTGACACATGTAAAATGTATGGGATCGCCTGTCATCGGGGGGAGGGAATAGAGGGAGGGGGGGTAATTTGGAAAAATGAATACAAGGGATAATATTATAAAATATATATATATATATATAATAATAATAATAAAAAAAAGATTAGAAGGGAAGTAACAAATTGGGAAAATATTTTTACAGTTAAAGGTTCTGATAAAGGCCTCATTTCCGAAATATATAGAGAACTGACCCTAATTTATAAGAAATCAAACTATTCTCCAATTGATAAATGGTCAAAGGATATGAACAGACAATTTTCAGATGATGAAATTGAAATTATATCCACTCATATGAAAGAGTGTTCCAAATCACTACTGATCAGAGAAATGCAAATTAAGACAACTCTGAGATACCACTACACACCTGTCAGATTGGCTAAGATGACAGGAACAAATAATGATGAATGTTGGAGGGGTTGTGGGAAAACTGGGACACTAATACATTGTCGGTGGAGTTGTAAAAGAATCCAACCATTCTGGAGAGCAATTTGGAACTATGCCCAAAAAGTTATCAAACTGTGCATACCCTTTGACCCAGTATTGCTGCTATTGGGCTTATATCCCAAAGAAATACTGAGGAGGGGAAAGGGACCTGTATGTGCCAAAATGTTTGTGGCAGCTCTTTTCGTAGTGGCTAGAAACTGGAAGATGAATGGATGAACATCAGTTGGAGAATGGTTGGGTAAACTGTGGTATATGAAGGTTATGGAATATTATTGCTCTGTAAGAAATGACCAACAGGAGGAATACAGAGAGGCTTGGAGAGACTTACATCAACTGATGCTGAGTGAAATGAATAGAACCAGAAGATCGCTGTACACTTCAATGCTGTATGAAGATGTATTCTGATGGAAGTGGATATCTTCAACATAAAGAAGATCCAACTCACTTCCAGTTGGTCAATGATGAACAGAAATAACTACACCCAGAGAAGGAACACTGGGAAGTGAATGTAAATTGTTAGCACTGCTGTCTATCTACCCAGGTTACTTATACCTTCAGAATCTAATACTTAATGTGCAACAAGAAAATTGGATTTACACACATATATTGTATCTAGGCTATACTGTAAAACATGTAAAATGTATGGGATTGCCTGTCATCTAGGGGAGGGAGTAGAGGGAGGGAGGGGATAATTTGGAAAAATGAATACAAGGGATAATGTTATAAAAAAATTACTCATGCATATGTACTGTCAAAAATGTTATAATTATAAAATATATATAAAAAAAGAATTGGTTCCAGATGGAGGATCAAGAAAAGTTTCCAGAAAAGATATTTTTCTAGATTGAGGTTTTCAAAATGACTCTAGAAAAGTCTCTAGAGAACAAGAAGAAAAGTACCTAAAAATGTTTTCTTGGATGAGAATCCATAAAATAATCTAACAAAACAAACTTTATTTCAATAGGGTTGATCCATAAAAGAATCTAGAAAATAATTTTTTTTTTTTTAGATTGAGGCTCTAGAAAAGAATCGAGAAAACGGTTGTTTTTGAGAGAGAGGATCCAGAAAAGAATCAAAAAAATGTTTTCTAGAATGGGGCTCTTGAAAGAATCTAGAAAAGAGTTGTTTCTAGATAGAACATCTAGAAAACTATGTTTTCTATGTTGAGGCTCTAGAAAGGGATCTGGTAAAGAATTCTTTCTAGATAGAGGATGCAGAAAAGTTTGTAGAACATATTTTTGTATAGATTGTGGTTCTAGAAAATTATCTAGAAAAGAATTGTTTTTAGAGAAGAAATAGAAAAGAATCAAGAAAATATTTTCCAGAATGAGGCTCTAGAAAAGAATCTATAAAAACTTTGTTTCAAGAGAAAGAATCTAGAAAAGTCTCTTTTCTAAAGAGAACAACAAAAAAAGTATCTAAAAATGTTTTCTTGATTGAGGCTCTAGAAGAGAATCTAGAAAAAAGTTTTTTTGTTGTTGTTGTTTTTGTTTTTGTTTTTTTTTTAGATTGAGGCTCTAGAAAAAGATCTAATGAAGAATTCTTTCTAGAGAGAGGATGGAGAAAACTTTTTGGAAAAGATTTTTGTGTGGACAAATGTTCTAGAAAATCATCTAGAAAAGATATGTTTCTAGAGAGAACTAAAAATGTATCTAGAAAAATATTTTCTAGAATGAGGCTCTAGAAAAAAATATTTTTCTAGATTGAGGCTCTAAAAAAGAATCTAGAAAAGACTCTTTTCTAAAGATAACAACTAGAAAAGTATGTAAAAATATTCTCTTGAATGAAGCTGCAGAAAAGAATCAAAGGAAAAAAAAACATTGTTTCACAAGATATTATCCATACAAAAGTCTAGAAAAGAACATTTTTTTTAGGTTGAGGCTCAAGAAAAGAATGTAGAAAAGAGTTGTTTCTAGAGAGAATATCCAGAAAAGAATCTAGAAAAATGTTTTCTAGAATGGGGCTCTAGAAAATAATCTAAAAAGACTTGTTTCTAGATAGATCTAGAAAACTACAATTTCTAAGTTGAGGCTCCAGAAAATGATCTAGAAAAGAATTGTGTCTAGAGAGGGGATCTAGAAAAGTTTCCAGAAAAGATATTTTTCTAGATTGAGGTTTTCGAAAAGAACCTAGAAAAGTCTATTTTCTAAAGACAACAACGAGAAAAGTATCTAAAAAATGTTTTGTTGAATGAGGCTCCAGAAAAGAATCTAACAAAAAATACTTTAATTCAAGAGAGATGATCCATAAAAGAATATAGGAAAGAACGTTGTTTTTTAGGTAGAAAAGAATCTAGATAAGAGTTGTTTCTAGAGAGAGGATCCAGAAAAGAATGTTTTCTAGATTGAGGCTCTAGAAAATGAATCTAGAAAAGAATTGTTTCCAGAGAGAGGATCTAGAAAATTTTCCAGAAAATATTTTTTTTTCTAGATTGAGGTTTTCTAAATGAATCTAGAAAAGTCTCTTTCTAAAGAGAACAAGAAGAAAAGTGCCTAAAAATGTTGTCTTGGATGAGAATCCATGAAATAATCTAACAAAAAAAAAACTTTATTTCAAGAGAGTTGATCCATAAAAGAATCTAGACAAATGTTTTCAAGATTGAGACTCTAGAAAAGAATCTAGACAAAGAGTTGTTTCTAGAGAGATGATCCAGAAAAGAATCAAGAAAAGTAGGATTTCTACATTGAGGCTATAGAAGAGAATCTAGAAAAGAGTT
The DNA here is from genome assembly GCF_048593235.1 of Sminthopsis crassicaudata. Taxonomy (NCBI): domain Eukaryota; kingdom Metazoa; phylum Chordata; class Mammalia; order Dasyuromorphia; family Dasyuridae; genus Sminthopsis; species Sminthopsis crassicaudata. Next base: position 180,121,321 of record NC_133619.1, on the reverse strand, counting down.
GTTTCTAGATAGAACATTCTAGACAACTAGGTTGAGGGTCTAGAAAAGGATCGCTAAAAGAATTCTTACTAGAGAGAGGATCAGAAAAGTTTCTAGAAAAGATTTTTTTCTAGATTAAGGTTTTGAAAAGAACCTAGAAAAGTCTCTTTTCTAAAGACACCAACAAGAAAAGGGTCTAAAAATGTTTTGTTGAATGAGGCTCCAGAAAATAATCTAAGAAAAAAAAACAACAACAAAACAAACAAAAAACTAAAACAAAAGAAAAACAAAAAACAAAAAAAAATCTAAAGAACTTTTTTTTTTAAAAAAATCTTTTTTTTTTTGTTTTTTTAGATTGAGGCTCTAGAAAAAAATCTAGAAAAAAGTTGTTTCTAAGAGAGAGGATCCAGAAATGAATCTAGAAAATGTTTTCTAGAATGGGGCTCTTGAAAGGAATCTAGAAAAGACTTGTTTTAGACAGACGGTCTAGAAAACTATGTTTTCTAAGTTGAGGCTCTAGAAAAGGATCTGGGAAAGAATTCTTTCTAGATAGAGAATGCAGAAAAGTTTGTAGAAAAGATTTTTGTCTAGATGAGGTTCTAGAAAATCATCTAGAAAAGACTTGTTTCTAGAGAGAATAACTAGAAAAGTATCTAGACAAATATTTTCTAGATTGAGACTCTAGAAAAGAATCGACAAAAACTGTGTTTCAAGAGAGATGATCCATAAAAGAATCAAGAAGAGTAGGATTTCTTGATTGAGGCTCTAGAAGAGAATCTAAAAAATAGTTCTTTCTAGAGAGAGGTTCAAGAAAAGACTGTTTTCTCCATTGCGGCTCTAGAAAATGATCTAGAAAAGAATTGTTTCTAGAGATGGGATCTAGATACATTTTATGAAAAGATATTTTTCTAGATTGAGGTTTTCAAAATGAATCTAGAAAAGTCTCTTTTCTAAAGAGAAAAAGAAGAAAAGTACCTAAAATGTTTTCTTGGATGAGAATCCATAAAATAATCTAACAAAAAAACCTTTATTTCAAGAGAGTTTATCCATAAAAGACTCTAAAAAAGAACGTTTTTTTTTTTTTTTTTTTTTTTTTTTTTTTTTTAGGTTGAAGCTGTAGAAAAGAATCTAGAAAAGAGATGTTTCTAGATTGAGGATCCAGAAAAGAATCAAAAAAATGTTTTCTAGAATGGGGCTCTAGTGAAGAATCTAGAAAAGAGTTGTTTCTAGATAGAACATCTAGAAAACTATGTTTTCTGGGTTGACGCTCTAGAAAAGGATTTGGTAAAGAATTATTTCTGGATAGAGGATGCAGAAAAGTTTCTAGAAAAGATTTTTGCCTAGATTAAGGTTTTCGAAAAGAACCTAGAAAAGTCTCTTTTCTAAATACAACAACAAAAATAGTATCTAAAAAATATTTTCTTGTATGAGACTCCAGAAAAAAAAAAAAACAACAATGTTTCAGAGGATATAATCCATAAAAGAATCTACAAAAGACTGTTTTTTTAGATTGAGGCTCTAGAAAATATTCTAGAAAAGAGTTGTTTCTAGAAAGAGGATAGAGAAAAGAATCTAGAAAATGGTTTGTAGAATGGGGCTCTTGAAACGAATCTAGAAAAGACTTGTGTCTACACAGATGATCTAGAAAACTATGTTTTGTAAGTTGAGGCTTTAGAAAGGGATCTTGTAAAGAATTCTTTCTAGATAGAGGATGCAGAAAAGTTTGTAGAAAATATTTTTGTCTAGATTGAGGTTCTAGAAAATCATCTAGAAAAGACTTGTTTCTAGAGAGAATAACTAGAAAAGTATCTAGACAAATATTTTCTAGATTGAGACTCTAGAAAAGAATCGACAAAAACTGTGTTTCAAGAGAGATGATCCATAAAAGAATCAAGAAAAGTAGGATTTCTACATTGAGGCTATAGAAAATAGTTGTTTCCAGAGAGAGATTCAAGAAAAGAATGTTTTCTCCATTGAGGCTGTAAAAAATGATCTCTAAATGAATTATTTCCAGAGAGAGGATATAGAAAAGTTTCCAGAAAAGTTTTTTTTTTTTTTCCTAGATTGAGGTTTTCAGAAAGAACCTAGAAAAGTCTCTTTTCTAAATACAACAACAAGAAAAGTATCTAAAAAAGGTTTTCTTGAATGAGACTCCAGAAATGAATCTAAAAACAAAAAACAAACAAACAAAAAAAAAACAATGTTTCAGATGACATGATCCATAAAAGAATCTAAAATAGAACGTTTTGTTTGTTTGTTTGTTTGTTTTTTGTTTTTTTGCGTTGTGACTATAGAAAAGAATCTGGAAAAGTGTTGTTTCTAAGGAGAGGATCCAGAAAAGAATCTAGAAAATATTTTCTAGAATGGGTCTCTTGAAAGGAATCTAGAAAAGACTTGTTTCTAGACAGACGATCTAGAAATCTATGTTTTCTATGTTGAGGCTCTAGAAAGGGATCTGGTAAAGAATTCTTTCTAGATAGAGGATGCAGAAAAGTATGTAGAAAATATTTTTGTATAGATTGTGGTTCTAGAAAATCATCTAGAAATGACTAGTTTCTAGAGAGAATAACTAGAAATGTATCTAGACAAATATTTTCTAGATTGAGTCTCTACAAAAGAATCGACAAAAAACTGTGTTTCAAGAGAGATGATCCATAAAACAATCCAGAAAAGTAGGCTTTCTAGATTGAGGTTCCAGAAGAGAATCTAGAAAAAAGTTGTTTCCAGAGAGAGATTCAAAAAAAGAATATTTTCTCCATTGAGGCTCTAAAAATGATCTGAAAATGAATTATTTCCAGAGAGAGGATCTAGAAAAGTTTCCAGAAAACTTTTTTTTTCCCTAGATTGAGGTTTTCGGAAAGAACCTAGAAAAGTCTCTTTTCTAAAGACAACAACAAAAAAAGTATCTAAAAAATGTTTTCTTGAATGAGGCTCCAGAAATGAATCAAAAAAAAAAAAAACAAAAAAAAACACATTTGTTTCAGAAGATATGATCCATAAAAGAATCTACAAAAGACTTTTTTTTTAGATTGAGGCTCTAGAAAAGAATCGAGAAAACGGTTGTTTTGAGAGAGAGGATCCAGAAAAGAATCTAGAAAATGGTTTCTAGAATGGGGCTCTTGAAAGGAATCTAGAAAAGACTTGTTTCTACACAGACGGTCTAGAAAACTATGTTTTCTATGTTGAGGCTCTAGAAAGGGATCTGGTAAAGAATTCTTTCTAGATAGAGGATGCAGAAAAGTTTGTAGAACATATTTTTGTATAGATTGTGGTTCTAGAAAATTATCTAGAAAAGACTTGTTTCTAGAGAGAATAGAAAAATCTCTAGACAAATATTTTGTAGAATGAAGCTCTAGAAAAGAATCAACAAAAAATGTGTTTCAAGAGAGATGATCCATAAAAGAATCAAGAAAAGTAGGATTTCTAGATTGAGGCTCTAGAAGAGAATCTAAAAAATAGTTCTTTCTAGAGAGAGGTTCAAGAAAAGACTGTTTTCTCCATTGCGGCTCTAGAAAATGATCTAGAAAAGAATTGTGTCTAGAGATGGGATCTAGATACATTTTGTGAAAAGATATTTTTCTAGATTGAGGTTTTCAAAATGAATCTAGAAAAGTCTCTTTTCTAAAGAGAAAAAGAATAAAAGTACCTAAAAATGTTTTCTTGGATGAAAATCCATAAAATAATCTAACAAAAAAAATCTTTATTTCAAGAGAGTTTATCCATAAAAGACTCTAAAAAAGAACGTTTTTTTTTTTTTTTTTTTTTTTTTTTTTTTAGGTTGAAGCTGTAGAAAAGAATCTAGAAAAGAGTTGTTTCTAGATTGAGGATCCAGAAAAGAATAAAAAAAATGTTTTCTAGATTGGGGCTCTAGTGAAGAATCTAGAAAAGAGTTGTTTCTAGATAGAACATCTAGAAAACTATGTTTTCTGGGTTGACGCTCTAGAAAAGGATTTGGTAAAGAATTATTTCTGGATAGAGGATGCAGAAAAGTTTCTAGAAAAGATTTTTGCCTAGATTAAGGTTTTTAAAAAGAACCTAGAAAAGTCTCTTTTCTAAAGACAACAACAAAAAAAGTATCTAAAAAATGTTTTCTTGAATGAAACTCTAGGAAAAAAAAAAACAATGTTTCAGAAGATATAATCCATAAAAGAATCTACAAAAGACTGTTTTTTTAGATTGAGGCTCTAGAATATATTCTAGAAAAGAGTTGTTTCTAGAAAGAGGATAGAGAAAAGAATCTAGAAAATGGTTTGTAGAATGGGCTCTTGAAACGAATCTAGAAAAGACTTGTTTCTACACAGATGATCTAGAAAACTATGTTTTGTAAGTTGAGGCTCTAGAAAGGGATCTTGTAAAGAATTCTTTCTAGATAGAGGATGCAGAAAAGTTTGTAGAAAATATTTTTGTCTAGATTGAGGTTCTAGAAAATCATCTAGAAAAGACTTGTTTCTAGAGAGAATAACTAGAAAAGTATCTAGACAAATGTTTTCAAGATTGAGACTCTAGAAAAGAATCGACAAAAACTGTGTTTCAAGAGAGATGATCCATAAAAGAATCAAGAAAAGTAGGATTTCTACATTGAGGCTATAGAAGAGAATTTAGAAAATAGTTGTTTCCAGAGAGAGATTCAAGAAAAGAATGTTTTCTCCATTGAGGCTGTAAAAATGAATGATCTCTAAATGAATTATTTCCAGAGAGAGGATCTAGAAAAGTTTCCAGAAAAGTTTTTTTTTCTAGATTGAGGTTTTCAGAAAGAACCTAGAAAAGTCTCTTTTCTAAAGACAACAACAAGAAAAGTATCTAAAAAATGTTTTCTTGAATGAGACTCCAGAAATGAATCTAAAAAACAAAACAAACAAACAAACAAACAAAAAAAAAAACAATGTTTCAGATGACATGATCCATAAAAAAATCTAAAGAACTTTTTTTTTTTTTTTTTTTTTTTTTTTTTTTTGCGTTGTGGCTATAGAAAAAAATCTGGAAAAATGTTGTTTCTAAGGAGAGGATCCAGAAAAGAATCTAGAAAATATTTTCTAGAATGGGTCTCTTGAAAGGAATCTAGAAAAGACTTGTTTTAGACAGACGGTCTAGAAAACTATGTTTTCTATGTTGAGGCTCTAGAAAGGGATTTGGTAAAGAATTCTTTCTAGATAGAGAATGCAGAAAAGTTTGTACAAAATATTTTTGTCTAGATGATGGTTCTAGAAAATCATCTAGAAAAGACTTGTTTCTAGAGAGAATAACTAGAAATTATCTAGACAAATATTTTCTAGATTGAGGCTCTACAAAAGAATCGACAAAAACTGTGTTTCAAGAGAGATGATCCATAAAACAATCCAGAAAAGTAGGCTTTCTAGATTGAGGCTCCAGAAGAGAATCTAGAAAATAGTTGTTTCCAGAGAGAGGTTCAAAAAAAGAATGTTTTCTCCATTGAGGCTCTAAAAATGATCTCAAAATGAATTATTTCCAGAGAGAGGATCTAGAAAAGTTTCCAGAAAAGATATTTTTCTAGATTGAGGTTTTCGGAAAGAACCTAGAAAAGTCTCTTTTCTAAAGACAACAAAAGGAAAAGTATCTAAAAATGTTTTCTTGAATGAGGCTCCAGAAAATAATCTCACAAAAAAACTTTATTGCAAAGGAATTGATCTATAAAAGAATCTAAAAAAGAACGTTTTTTTTTTTTTTTGTTTTTTTTTTGTTTTTGTTTTTTTTTAGGTTGAGGCTGTGGAAAAGAATCTAGAAAAGAGTTGTTTCTAGAGAGAGAATCCAGAAAAGAATCTAGAAAATGTTTTCTAGAATGGGGCTCTTGAAGGAATCTAGAAAAGACTTGTTTCTACACAGACGGTCTAGAAAACTATGTTTTCTAAGTTGAGGCTTTAGAAAGGGATCTGGTAAAGAATTCTTTCTAAATAGAGAATGCAGAAAAGTTTGTAGAAAAGATTTTTGTCTAGATTGAGATTCTAGAAAATCATCTAGAAAAGACTTGTTTCTAGAGAGAATAACTAGAAAAGTATCTAGACAAATATTTTCTAGTGTGAGGCTCTAGAAAAGAATTGACAAAAACTATGTTTCAAGGGAGATGATCCATAAAAGAATCAAGAAAAGTAGGCTTTCTAGATTGAGGCTCCAGAAGAGAATCTAGAAAATAGTTGTTTCCAGAGAGAGATTCAAGAAAAGAATGTTTTCTCCATTGAGGCTGTAAAAAATGATCTCTAAAATGAATTATTTCCAGAGAGAGGATCTAGAAAAGTTTCCAGAAAAGTTTTTTTTTTTTCCTAGATTGAGGTTTTCGGAAAGAACCTAGAAAAGTCTCTTTTCTAAAGACAACAACAAAAAAGTATCTAAAAAATGTTTTCTTGAATGAGGCTCCAGAAAATAATCTCACAAAAAAAACTTTATTTCAAGAGAGTTGATCCATAAAAGAATCTAAAAAAGAACGTTTTTTTGTTTTTTGTTTGTTTTTTTTTAGGTTGAGGCTGTAGAAAAGAATCTAGAAAAGAGTTGTTTCTAGAGAGAGAATCCAGAAAAGAATCTAGAAAATGTTTTCTAGAATGGGCTCTTGAAAGGAATCTAGAAAAGACTTGTTTCTACACAGACGATCTAGAAAACAATGTTTTCTAAGTTGAGGCTTTAGAAAGGGATCTGGTAAAGAATTCTTTCTAAATAGAGAATGCAGAAAAGTTTGTAGAAAAGATTTTTGTCTAGATTGAGTTCTAGAAAATCATCTAGAAAAGACTTGTTTCTAGAGAGAATAACTAGAAAAGTATCTAGACAAATATTTTCTAGTGTGAGGCTCTAGAAAAGAATTGACAAAAACTATGTTTCAAGGGAGATGATCCATAAAAGAATCAAGAAAAGTAGGCTTTCTAGATTGAGGCTCCAGAAGAGAATCTAGAAAATAGTTGTTTCTAGAGAGAGGTTCAAGAAAAGACTGTTTTCTCCATTGAGGCTCTAGAAAATGACCTAAAAAGAATTGTGTCTAGAGAGGGGATCTAGATAAGTTTCGAAAAAAGATATTTTTCTAGATTGAGGTTTTCGAAAGAACCTAGAAAAGTCTCTTTTCTAAATACAACAACAAGAAAAGTATCTAAGAAATGTTTTCTTGAATGAGGCTCCAGAAAGAATCTAAAAAAAAAAAACAACAACAACAACAACAATATTTCAGAAGATATGATCCATAAAAGAATCTACAAAAGACTTTTTTTAGATTGAGGCTCTAGAAAAGAATCTAGAAAAAAAGTTGTTTCTAGAGAGAGGATCCAGAAAAGAATCTAGAAAATGTTCTCTAGAATGGGGCTCTTGAAAGGAATCTAGAAAAGACTTGTTTCTAGACAGACGATCTAGAAAACTATGTTTTCTAAGTTGAGCCTCTAGAAAGAGATCTGGTAAAGAATTCTTTCTAGATAGAGGATGCAGAAAAGTTTGTAGAAAAGATTTTTGTCTAGATTGAGATTCTAGAAAATCATCTAGAAAAGACTTGTTTCTAGAGAGAATAACTAGAAAATTATCTAGACAAAATTTTCTAGAGTGATTCTCTAGAAAAGAATCGACAAAAACTGTGTTTCAAGAGAGATGATCCATAAAAGAATCAAGAAAATTAGGATTTCTAGATCGAGGCTCTAGAAGAGAATCTAGAAAATAGTTGTTTCCAGAGAGAGATTCAAGAAAGGAATGTTTTCTCCATTTAGGCTCTAGAAAATGACCTAAAAAGAATTGTGTCTAGATTCTTTTAAGGAGCCTCATTCAAGAAAATATTTTTAGGATACTTTTCTTGTTGTTGTCTTTAGAAAAGAGACTTTTCTAGGTTCTTTTCGAAAACCTTAATCTAGACAAAAATCTTTTCTAGAAACTTTTCTTTATCTTCTCTCTAGAAAGAATTCTTTACTAGATCATTGTCTAGATCCTCAACTTTGAAAACATAGTTTTCTAGATCTTCTATCTAGAAACAAGTCTTTTCTAGATTCTTTTCTAGAGCCCCATTGTAAAAAAACATTTTTCTAGATTCTTTTCTGGATACTCTTTCTAGAAAGAACTCTTTTCTAGATTCTTTTCCTGAGCCGCAACTAAAAAAAAAAAAAAAAAAAAAAAAGCAAAAAAAACACGTTCTTTTGTAGACTTTTCTATGGATTATGTCCTGTGAAACAATGTTTTTTTTTTTTTCTTAGATTCTCTTCTTCAGCTTAATTCAAGAGAATATTTTTAGATACTTTTCTAGTTGTTATCTTTAGAAAAGAGTCTTTTCTAGATTCTTTTCTATAGACTCAATATAGAAAACGTACTTTTCTAGATTGTTTTATGGACCATCTCTCTTGAAACAAAGTTTTTCTAGATTCTTTTCTAGAGCCTCATTCTAGAAAATATTTTTCTAGATACTTTTTTAGTTCTTCTCTCTAGGAACATATCTGTTCTAGATGATTTTCTAGAATATCTGTCCACGCAAAAATCTTTTCTAGAAAGTTTTCTCCATCCTCTCTGTAGAAAGAATTCTTTATTAGATCCTTTTCTAGAGTATCAATCTAAAAAATACCTGCTTTTCTGGCTTCTTTTATGGATCATCTCTCTTGAAACAAAGTATTTTTGTTAGATTCTTTTCTGGAGCCTCATTCAAGAAAATATTTTTAGATACTTTTGTTGTTGTTTTCCTTTAGAAAAGAGAGTTTTCTAGATTATTTTACAGATCATCTTTCTTGAAAGAAAGTTTTTATAGATTCTTTTCTAGAACCTCATTCTAGAAAATATTTTCTTGATTCTTTTCTATTTCTTCTCTCTAAAAACAATTCTTTTCTAGATGATTGTATAGAACCTCAATTTAGACAAAACTCTTTTCTAGAAACTTTTCTGCATCCTCTCTCTAGTAAGAATTTTTTAAGAGATCCTTTTCTAGAGCCTCAACCCAGAAAACATAGTTTTCTAGATGTTCTATCTAGAAACAACTGTTTTCTAGATTCTTAACTAGAGCCCCATTCTAGAAAACATTTTTTTGATTCTTTTCTGGATCCTCTCTCTAAAAAAAACTATTTTCTAGATTGTTTTCTAGAGCCTCTACTTAAAATAACTGTTCTTTTCTAGATTCTTTTATGGATCAACTCTCTTGAAATAAAATATTTTTATTAGATTATTTTATGGATTCTCATCCAAGAAAACATTTTAGGTACTTTTCTTCTTGTTCCCTTTGAAAAGAGACTTTTCTAGATTCATTTGGAAAACCTCAATATAGAAAAATGTCTTTTCTGGAGACTTTAGTAGATCCTCTCTCTGGAAACAATTCTTTTAGATATCACAATCTTTTCTTGATCCTCTCTTTAGAAACAACATTTTTCTAGATTCTTTTCTAGAGCCTCATTCTAGAAACCCTAATTTTCTTGATTCTTTTATGGATCATCTCTCTTGAAACACAATTTTTGTCGATTTTTATCTAGAGTCTCATTCTAGAAAATATTTGTCTAGGTACTTTTCTAGTTATTTTCTCTAGAAACAATCTTTTCTAGATGATTTTCTAGAACCTCAATCTAGACAAAAGCTTTTCTACAAACTTTTCTGCATCCTCTATCTAGAAAGATTTCTTTACCAGATCCTTTTCTAGAGGTTCAACTTAGAAAACATAGTTTTCTAGATCGTATATCTAGACAAAAGTCTTTTTAGATTCTTTTCTAGAGCCCAATTCTAGAAAACATTTTCTAGATTCTTTTCTGGATACTCTCTCTAGAAATAACTCTTTTCTAAATTCTTTTCTGGAGCCTCATTCAAGAATACATTTTTAGATACTTTTCTAGTTGTTCTCTTTATAAAAGAGACTTTTATAGATTCATTTTGAAAATCTGAATCTAGAAAAAAATATTTTCTGGAAACTTTTCAGGATATGCTCTCTTGAAACAATTCTTTTCTAGATCATATTCTAGAGCCTCAAGCTAGAAAACAATCTTTTCTTGATCCTCTCTCTAGAAAGATTTTTCTAGATTTGTTTCTAGAGCTTCAATCTAGAAATCGTTCTTTTCTAGATTCTTTTATGGATCATCTCTCTTGAAATAATGTTTTTTTTTTGGTTAGATTCTTTTCTGCAGCCTCATTCAAGAAAACATTTTTTAGATACTTTTCTTGTTGTTCTCTTTAGGAAAGAGACTTTTCTAGATTCTTTTACATATCATCTCTCTTGAAACAAGGTTTTTATAGATTCTCTTCTAGAGACTCATTCTAGAAAATATTTTCTTAATTCTTTTCTATTTCTTCTCTCTAAAACAATTCTTTTCTAAATGATTTTCTAGAACCTCCATCTGGACCAAAATCATTTCTAGAAACTTTTCTGCATTCTCTCTCTAGTAAGAATTCTTTAATTGATCCCTTTCTACAGCCTTAAGCCAGAAAACATAGTTTTCTACATGTTCTATCTAGAAAAAAACTGTTTTCTCGATTTTTAACTAGAGCCCCATTCTAGAAAACATTTTTTTGATTCTTTTCTGGATCCTCTCTCCAGAACCAACTCTTTTCTAGATTCTTTTCTAGAGCCTCAAACTAAAAAAAAAAACCTTTCTTTTCTAGATTTTTTTTATGGATCATATCTTCTGAAACAATGTTAGTTCTTCTATCTAGAAACAAGTCTTTTTTTGATTCTTTTCTAGAGCCCCATTCTAGAAAACAGTTTTCTAGATTCTTTTCTGGATACTCTTTCTAGAAAGAACTCTTTTCTAGATTGTTTTCTTGAGCCTCAACCTAAAAAAACAAAACAAAACAAAACAAAAAAACATTCTTTTCTAGACTTTTGTATGGATAATATCTTGTGCAACAATGTTTTTGGTTTTTTTTTTTTCTTAGATTCTTTTCTGATGCTTCATTCAAGAGAATAGTTTTTAGATACTTTTCTAGTTGTTATCTTTAGAAAAGAGTCTTTTCTGGATTCTGTTCTGGAGCCTCAATCTAGAAAACGTACTTTTCTAGATTCTTTTACGCACCATCTCTCTTGAAACAAAGTTTTTCTAGATTCTTTTCTAGAGCCTCATTCTAGAAAATATTTTTCTACTTTTTTAGTTCTTATCTTTAGAAACAAGTCTTTCTAGATGATTTTCTAGAATATCTGTCCACACACAAATCTTTTCCAGAAAGTTTTCTCCATCCTCTCTCTAGAAAGAATTCTTTAGCATATCCTTTTCTAGACCCTCAATCTAAAAAAAACCCTTCTTTTCTAGATTCTTTTATGGATCATCTCTGTTGAAAAAAAGTTTTTTTTTTTTTTTTTTTTTTTTTTTTTTGTTGGATTCTTTTCTGGAGCCTCATTCAAGAAAACATTTTTTTGGAGACTTCTGGCCAAGATGGCGGCATGGAGGCTGACATCTGCTTGAGCTCCTCATTTTCTCTCAGAACTTACTTCATGACAAGCCTCAGACTTAATGCTTGACCCAGAAAGAAATCCACAAATAATCACCAAGAGAAGACATCCTTGAAAGTCGCCAGAAAAGGTCTGTGTTTGCTCGTGGGGCCGTCACTCAGACTGGGCACAGACATTCAAGCCAGAGTGAGACAGGCAGCTCACACAGCTCAGACCAGATGGGGAGGGGTACAATCTCTGCCCTTTCTGCGAAAAGACTTTTTCCCCAGAGTGGATACTCTGTCTTGGCAGCAAGCCAGGAGCAGAGGAGAGGGTGTAAATACCAGAGGTGAAGATTAAAGCCCCAGAAAGCCAGCGTCTCTCAGAACCCGGCCACCCCCAACCCCCACCTGGACTGACTCACTGCTTTCTCAGAGCCTCAGAGTGCAGACTCAGTACAGTCATTGCTGTTCTGTTAGTGGCTCTCTGCTGCCCTACCCCCAGTCTGTAGAAGAAGCCCATTAATACCATCCAGCCCCATCCCCTGCAAAACAGACCAATTGTTTCTCTTGTCAATTTGTTTTCTTCGATTCTTACTCTGACAAAATGAACAAAAAGTTCAAAAGGGCTCTAATCATTGACAGCTTTTGTATGGAGAGAGAGCAGACTTCAAACTCTGAGGAGACTAAAAACAGACTGTACTGTCCCCAGATGAATCCCCTAAGAGGGATATGAGCTGCTCCTCAATACAAAAGAATCTCATAGAGGAAATCAAAAAGGCTCTCACAAGAGAGCTGGAAGAGAAATGGGAAAAGGAAAGGGAAGCTTGGCAAGAGAGCCTGGAGAAGTCATCCCATGCATTCAAAGACAGAGTGGATAAAGAAATCAAATCATTGACAAACAAGATTAGTGAGCTGGAAAAGATAAACAACTCCAAGGAAAACAGGATTAGTGAGCTGGAAAAAGAAAACAGCTCTCTAAAAAATAAAATGGACAAAATAGAAAAAAATTCCATAGAAGATAAAAAGTCAATTGGATAATTACAAAGAGATATAAAAAAAGTGAGTGAAGAAAATACATCATTGAAAATTAGACTGGAACAAGTAGAAATGAATGACTCAAGGAGAAACCAAGAGGTAGTCAAGCAAAACCAGAGAAATGAAACAATTGAAAAGAATGTCAAGTACCTTACTAGAAAGACAACAGTCCTGGAAAACAGATCCAGGAGAGACAATTTGAGAATAATTGGACTCCCTGAAAAATGTGGGGAAAAAAAGAGCTTGGATACCATTTTCGAGGAAATTATCAAAGAGAACTGCCCAGATAGATGTTCTGGAAAATAGACATTGAAAAAATTCACTGATCACCTACTGAAAGGGACCCTAAAATCAAAACGCCAAGAAATATAGTGGCCAAGTTCAAGAACCATCAGACAAAGGAAATATATATTGGAAGCTGCTAGAAAAAAATCAATTCAGATATGGAGGATCCACAATAAGGATAATCCAGGATCTAGCAGCGTCCACATTAAAAGAACGAAGGGCCTGGAACATGATATTCCAAAAGGCTAATGAACTTGGTATGCAGCCAAGAATAACATACCCAGCAAGAATGAGCATCCTTTTCCAGGGAAGAAGATGGACATTTAACAAAATAAATGAATTCCATCTATTTTTGATGAAAAAACCAGACCTACATAAAAGGTTTGATCAAGAGATTTCTAAAAAGGTAAAAAGAAATCTTGAGAACTATACTTCTGCCCAAAAAATATGTAAAGAACATATGTACAATTTGTCTTAGAAACTACAGGTGGAAAGAAAATTATATCATAAAAAAGTGTAAAGTGGTGGTACTACATCTCATGAAGAGGCAAGGTAACCTATTATATCTAACCTATTATATCTAAGAGAAAGAAAGGAGGGAGATGAACATAGTGTGTATCAATAGACATATTCGATTTATCGTGAAACTTCTTCCACTACACTGAAAAGTGAAAGGGAAGGAGTAAGCTAAGGGGAAGGGAATACAGAAATTTCGAGGAAAAGGGGTAAAATAAGGGGAGGATCTTTAAGGTGGCAGAGGGATCCTAAAAAGGGAGGGCTGTGAGAAGCTGGTTTAATACTGGTTGGGGGGTAAGAGGGAAGGAAAGGGGAAAAGCAGAAGTAGGGGTTAATAGTATGGCAAGCAATATAGAATTAGTCCTTCTAACCATAAATGTGAATGGGGCAAACTGCCTCATAAAGAGGAAGCAGTTAGCAGAATGGATTAAAAGTCAGAATCCTACTATATGTTGTTTACAGGAAACACACCTGAAACAGGGTGAGACATTCAAACTAAAAGTAAAAGGGTCGAGCAGAATCTATTATGCTTCAGGCAAAACCAAAAAAGCAGGAGTAGTCATCCTCATCTCAGATCAAGCAAAAACAAAAATTGATCTAATTAAAAGAGATAAGGAAGGACATTTTATCTTGCTTAAGGGCAGCATCAATAATGAAGCAGTATCAATATTAAACATATATGCACCAAGTAGTGCAGCATCTAAATTCTTAAAAGAGAAATTAAGAGAGCTGCAAGAGGAAATAGATAGCAAAACTATAATAGTGGGAGATCTCAACCTTGCACTTTCAGAATTAGATAAATCAAACCACAAAATAAATAAGAAGTCAAAGAGGTAAATAGAATATTAGAAAAGTTTGATATGAAAGATCTTTGGAGAAAGCTAAATGGAGACAGAAAGGAATATAATTTCTTTTCAGCAGTTCATGGAACCTATACAAAAACTGATCGTATACTAGGGCATAAAAACCTCAAAATCAAATTCAGTAAGGCAGAAATAGTAAATGCATCTTTTTCAGACCACAGTGCAATCAAAATTACATTTAATAAAAAGCCAGGGGAAAATAGACCAAAATAATTGGAAACTAAATAATCTTATACTAAACAATGATTGGGTAAAACAGAAAATCATAGACATAATTAATAACTACACCCAAGAAAATGACAATAATGAGACATCATACCAAAATATGTGGGATACAGCCAAAGCAGTAATAAGGGGAAGTTCTATATCTCTACAGGCCTATTTGCATAAAATAGAGAAAGAGAGGGCTAACGAATTGGGCTTACAACTCAAATTGCTAGAAAAGGAACAAATTAAAAACCCCCAGACAAACACAAAACTTGAAATTCAAAAAATAAAAGGTGAGATTAATAAAATTGAAAGTAAAAAAAAAAAAAACAAAAAAACAAAAAAAAAAACTGACCTGTCCAGCAGGTCTTCAACGTGGGTCAAAAAAAGAAGGACATAGACCGAAATTAAGGCAAAAGCCTGCGGGGGCTAAGACAGCCCGGGAACAGGATCTAGAGAGAGAGAGAGGGGAGACTACTCAAAGCGACGGTGAAGCATGTCTCATTTATTGGGCTTACAGTTACAGAATATATAGGCAGAAAACCGCAATGCCATGTATGCATAAGGATTGGGTAGCATGATAGATGAGTCAAATATTTTTGTAACATTTACCAGGTGCAGATTATGAGACGGTTAGGGGCCCAAGGACGGGGTGGAACAACGTAGTTTTGTCTGTTCCATATCAGTTCTGGGAACTGTATGTCTTGACATTTTTCAGAAATCATCAGCCTCAGGGCCGTGGTGACCTGGGTTTGTTCAAGAGGGGGGAAGAGCAAGGGGAAAGGTTGGGGAAGGTTCCTGACATGTCCCCCATTTTTCTTTAATAATGAGGCACTCAGGCCTCGTGACCCATTTCCAGCAATACCGGGAGTGTAATGGCTGGTGCAGGTGTCTTAACACTCAAGCAGTACAGCCTGGAGGTAGCTGGCCATTGGACGCTGTCTTAGGTCATTGGGATTGTCCATACCACCCGTGGGATTGCCACGCCAACCCCTGTCTCAGATGGATAGATCGATCACTCAAGGTTGCCCGTCATGGCATCACAATGGTCTTATAGCCGTGGCTCATTTTTAAACCTTTCCCAAAGATACCCGGGTTACATATTGCAGAGGTCAAAGTTTTTCATAAAAATGGCAAGGAACAGATTGTCAGGATCCATGAGGGGTACAGGGAAAGAGGGGTAAGGGGAGGGTGATTTCTTAAAGGCATCAGGCTTAACCAAAAGCAAAGAATCGTCTCAAAGCAATACATGAAGTACTCTTAGAATATTAAAAAGTAGTTTCAAGTGCCAATGCACCCGCAGTATCAATTCATGAATTACAATTCTTAGGAATACAATTGATAGCATAACACAAGGTCCTAATATCAGAGAGATAAAATATGTCTCTGGAGAAGGGATATGAAATGGTATTACAAAGCAAACTGTGCATGTATAAGGGAGTTATAGTAGGGTGAACAATTATAGTTATAGTAGGGTGAACAATTGTCAGGTTTTTTGAAAACAGGGGCAAAGTTTTCGAATTCTTTCTGCTGCCCGCCGAAGTCTGGATTTCTTCAAGAGGTGGTCATTAAAATGCAGGGGTTCGATGTTTTCAGTGGAAAGAGCACATCAGACTCTAAAGAGAATGATTAATAAACTACAATCAGGCCCTGAATTACAAAACACTTGCCACAAAAATAAAGTCATATTTAAATAATTGGAAAGATATTCAGTGCTCTTGGTTAGGCCGAGCGAATAAAATAAAGATGACAATACTCCCCAAACTAATCTATTTATTTAGTTCAGACTCCCAAGAAACTATTTTAATGACCTAGAAAATAAGATCAAAATTCATATGGAAGAATAAAAGGTCGAGAATTGCAAGGGAACTAATGAAAAAAAAGTCAGAGGAAGGTGGTCTAAGTGTACCTGATCTAAAGCTATATTATATAGCAGTAGTCACCAAAACCATTTGGTACTGGCTAAGAAATAGAAAGGTAGATCAGTGGAACAGATTAGATACAAAGGACAAAAAAGGGTACATCTATAGCAATCTAATCTTTGACAAACCCAAAGATACCAACATTAGGGATAAAAATTCATTATTTGGAAAAAACTGTTGGGAAAACTGGAAATTAATATGGCAGAAATTAGATATGGATCGACACTTAACACCATATACCAAGATAAGATCTAAATGGGTCCATGATTTAGGCATAAAGAATGAGATCATAAATAGATTAGAGGAACAGAGGATAGTCTACCTCTCAGACTTGTGGAGGAGGAAGGAATTTATGACCAGAAGAGAACTAGAG
This sequence comes from Sminthopsis crassicaudata, assembly GCF_048593235.1. Lineage (NCBI taxonomy): Eukaryota > Metazoa > Chordata > Mammalia > Dasyuromorphia > Dasyuridae > Sminthopsis > Sminthopsis crassicaudata. Next base: position 180,104,840 of record NC_133619.1, on the reverse strand, counting down.
ATCATTATTGATCACAAAATAGAAGATTTTGATTACATCAAACTAAAAATTTCTGTACAAACAATACTAATGCAAACAAGATTAGAAGGGAAGTAACAAATTGGGAAAATATTTTTAAAAGCAAAGGTTCTGACAAAGGTCTCATTTCCAAAATATATAGAGAACTGACCCTAATTTATAAGAAACCGAACCATTCTCCAATTGATAAATGGTCAAAGAATATGAACAGACAATTCTCAGATGAAGAAATTGAAACTATATCCACTCATATGAAAGAGTGTTCCAAATCACTACTGATCAGAGAAATACAAATTAAGACAACTCTGAGATACCACTACACACCTGTCAGATTGGCTAAGATGACAGGAACAAATAATGATGAATGTTGGAGGGCATGTGGGAAAACTGGGACACTAATACATTGCTGGTGGAGTTGTGAAAGAATCCAGCCATTCTGGAGAGCAATTTGGAACTATGCCCAAAAAGTTATCAAACTGTCCATACCCTTTGACCCAGCAGTACTACTACTGGGCTTATATCCCAAAGAAATACTAAAGAGCGGAAAGGGACCTGTATGTGCCAAAATGTTTGTGGCAGCTCTTTTTGTTGTAGCTAGAAACTGGAAGTTGAATGGATGCCCATCAATTGGAGAGTGGTTGGGTAAATTATGGTATATGAAGGTTATGGAATATTATTGCTCTGTAAGAAATGACCAGCGGGAGGAATACAGAGAGGCTTGGAGAGATTTATATCAACTGACGTTGAGTGAAAAGAACAGAAGCAGAAGATCGCTATACACTTCAATGCTGTATGAAGAGGTATTCTGATGGAAGTGGATATCTTCAACATAAGAAGATTCAACTCACTTCCAGTTGATCAATGATGGACAGAAATAACTATATCCAGAGAAGGGACACAGGGAAGTGAATGTAAATTGTTAGCACTACTGTCTATCTACCCAGATTACTTATACCTTTGGAAGCTAATACTTAATGTGCAACAAGAAAATGGTATTTACACACATATATTGTATCTAGGTTATATTGTAACACATGTAAAATGTATGGGATTACCTGTCATAAGGGGAGGGAGTGAAGAGAGGGAGGAGATAATTTAGAAAAATGAATTTAAAAAAAAAAAGAAACTTGAAAAAAAAGAGACTTTTCTAGGTCCTTTTGGAAAACCTTAATCTAGACAAAAATCTTTTCTAGAAACTTTTCTGTATCCTATCTCTAGAAAGAATTCTTTACTAGAACCTTGTATAGAGCCTCAACTTAGAAAATGTATGTTTCTAAATCTTCTCTCTAGAAACAAGTCTTTTCTAGAGCCCCATTCTTGAAAACATTTTTCTAGATTCTTTTATGGATACTCTCTCTAGAAAGAACTTTTTCTAGATTCTTTTCTTGAATCTCAACCTAAAAAAAACGTTCTTTTCTAGACTTTTGTATGGATAATATCTTGTGAAACAATGTTTTTTTGTTCTTAGATTCTTTTCTTCAGCTTCATTCAAGAGAATATTTTTTAGATACTTTTCTAGTTGTTATCTTTAGAAAAGTGTCTTTTCTAGATTCTTTTCTAGAGCCTCAATCTAAAAAAAAACTTTCTTTTCTAGATTCTTTTATGGATCATGTCTTCTGAAATAATTTTTTTGTTAGATTCTTTTCTGGAGCCTCATTAAAGAAAATATTTTTTAGATTCTTTTCTTGTTGTTGTTTTTAGAAAAGAGACTTTTCTAGGTTCTTTTCAAAAACCTCAATCCAAAAAAAAATCTTTTCTAGAAATGTTTCTAGATCCCCTCTCTAGAAACAATTCTTTTCTAGATCATTTTCTAGAGCCTCAATGAAGAAAACATTCTTTTCTGGATCCTCTCTCTGGCAACAACTATTTTGTTGATTCTATTCTAGAGCCTCAATCTAGAAATCCTACTTTTCTTGATTTTTTTAGGGATCATCTCTCTTGAAACATAGTTTTTGTCAATTATTTTCTAGAGCCTCAATCTAGAAAATATTTGTCTAGATAATTTTCTAGTTATTCTCTCTAGAAACAAGTCTTTTCTAGATGATTTTCTAGAACCTCAATCTAGACAAAAATCTTTTCTAGAAACTTTTCTGCATCCTCGCTCTAGTAAGAATTATTTAAGAGATCCTTTTCTAGAGCCTCAACCCAGAAAATATAGTTTTCTATATGTTCTATCTAGAAAAAAAATATTTTCTAGATTCTTAACTTGAGACCCATTCTAGAAAATATTTTTTTTGATTCTTTTCTGGATCCTCTCTCTAGAAACAACTCTTTTCTAGATTCTTTTCTAGAGCCTCAACCTATAAAAAAGTTATTTTCTAGATTCTTTTATGGATCAACTCTCATGAAATAAAGTTTTTTTTTTTGTTAGATTACTTTATGGATTCTCATCTAACAAAACATTTTAGGTACTTTTCTTCTTGTTCTCTTTAGAAAAAATACTTTTCTAGATTCATTTTGAAAACCTCAATCTAGAAAAAAATCTTTTCTGGAAATTTTTCTAACTCCTCTCTCTGGAAACAATTCTTTTAGAGATCATTTTATAGAGGCTCAATCAAGAAAACATTCTTTTCTTGATCCTCTCTCTAGAAACAACATTTTTCTAGATTCTTTTCTAGAGCCTCATTCTAGAAATTGTACTTTTCTAGATTCTTTTATGGATCATCTCTCTTGAAACACAGTTTTTGTCAATTCTCTTCTAGAGCCTCAATCTAGAAATCCTACTTTTCTTGATTCTTTTATGGATCATCTCTCTTGAAACACAGTTTTTGTTGATTCTTTTCTAGAGGCTCACTCTAGAAAATATTTGTCTAGATACTTTTCTAGTTACTCTCTTTAGAAACAAGTCTTTTCCAGATGATTTTTTAGAACCTCAATCTAGACAAAAATCTTTTCTACAAACTTTTCTGCATCCTCTATCTAGAAAGAATTATTTACCAGATCCTTTTCTAGAGCCTTAACTGAGAAAACATAGTTTTCTAGAAAGTCTATCTAGAAAAAAGTCTTTTCTAGATTCCTTTCAAGAGCCCCATTATAGAAAACATTTTCTAGATTCTTTTCTGGATCCTCTCTCTAGAAACAACTCTTTTCTAGATTCTTTTCTAGAGCCTCAATCTAAAAAAAAAACATTCTTTTGTAGTATCTTTTATGGATCAAATCTTCTGAAACAATGTTTTTTTTTTTTTTTTTTAAAGATTCTTTTCTGGAGACTCATTAAAGAAAATATTTTTAGATACTTTTCTAGTTGTTCTCTTTAGAAAAGAAACTTTTCTAGGTTCTTTTTGAAAACCTCAATCTAGAATAAAATCATTTGTAGAAACGTTTCTAGATCCCCTCTATAGAAACAATTCTTTTCTATTTTATTATTATATATTTTTTATATTATCCCTTGTATTCATTTTTCCAAATTATCGCCCCCCCCTCCCTCTACTCGCTCCCCTTGATGACAGGCAATCCCATACATTTTATATGTGTTACAATATAATCTAGATACAATACATGTTTGTAAATACCATTTTCTTGTTGCCCAATAAGCATTAGATTCCGAAGGGACATGTAACCTGGGCAGACAGATATTAGTGCTAACAATTTACATTCACTTCCCAGTGTTTCTTCTCTGTGTGTAGCTACCTCTGTCCATCATTAATCAACTGGAAGTGAGTTGGTTCTTCTTTATGTTGAAGATTTCCACTACCATCAGAATATATCCTCATACAGTACTGTTGTTAAAGTGTACAGTGATCTTCTGGTTCTGCTCATTTCACTCAGCATCAGTTGACGTAAGTGTCTCCAAGCCTCTCTGTATTCCTCCTGCTGGTCATTTCTTACATAGCAATTATATTCCATAACTTTCATATACCATAATTTACCCAACCATTCTCCAACTGATGGATATCCATTCATCTTCCAGTTTCTAGCTACAACAAAAAGAGCTGCCACAAACATTTTGTCACATACAAGTCTCTTTCCGCTCTTTAATATTTCTTTGGGATATAAGCAATGCTGGGTCAAAGGGTATGCACAGTTTGATAACTTTTTGGGCATAGTTCCAAATTGCTCTCTAGAATGGCTGGATTCTTTCACAACTCCACCATTTCAATAACTTCAATCTAGAAAAAAAAATCTTTTCTGGAAACTTTTCTAGATCCTCTCTCTGGAAATAATTATTTTAGAGATCATTTTTTAGAACCTCAATCTAGAAAACATTCTTTTCTTGATCCTCTGTCTAGAAACAACATTTTTCTAGATTCTTTTCGATCACCTCATTCTAGAAATCGTAGTTTTCTAGATTATTTTATGGATCATCTCTCTTGAAACACAGTTTTTGTCTATTCTTTTCTAGAGCCCCACTCTAGAAAATATTTGTATAGATATTTTTCTAGTTATTCTCTCTAGAAACAAGTCTTTTCTAGATGATTTTCTAGAACCTCAAACTAGACAAAAATTTTTTCTACAAACTTTTCTGCATCCTCTATCTAGAAAGAATTCTTTACCAGATCCTTTTCTAGAGCCGCAATTTAGAAAACATAGTTTTCTAGATCATCTGTCTAGAAACAAGCCTTTTCTAGATTCCTTTCAAGAGCCCCATTCTAGAAAACATTTTCTAGATTCTTTTCTGGATCCTCTCTCTATAAACAATGCTTTTCTAGATTCTTTTCTGGAGCCTCAATCTAAAAAAACAGTATTTTGTAGATTCTTTTTATGGATCATATCTTCGTAAACATAGTTTTTTGTGTTTTTTTGTTTTGTTTTGTTTTGTTTTTGTTTTGTTTTTTTTTTTTTTTTTGTTTTGTTTTGTTTTTTTTGGATTCTTTTCTGGAGCCTCATTCAAGAAAACATTTTAAGATACTTTTCTTGTTGTTGTCTTTAAAAAAGAGACTTTTCGACAATGCTCCAAGATGGCGGAGAAGAAACACACGACTCAGTGAACGTCCTCACTCCCTCACAACCAATTAGATAAATTAAGTCTCAGAATTAGCTCAGGACTGATAGATACCACAAGGACTGGAAGCACGACTTACCAGCTGAAGAGAATCTGGAGTTTCAACAGGAAAGGTCAGTTCTCAGGGGAGGAATAAGAAAGACCAGCACAGACGGTGGGGTAGGGGCACACTGCGCCCATTGCGCTGGGAAGGGCTCTGGGATCAGAGAAGCCACTGAGGTAAAGGAATCTGGCACAGGCTGTTAGCTCTTCTCTGCTAATTATTTAGCAGTTCAGAAGAGAAAGCCAAAATATTTTAAAACTCAGATTAGATTTTCCCCGGACCCTGGGGGTGACTCAGGCACAGATCTCGGCACCAGGGGGTGTGGCCTCAGCTACCTCCTGAGAATAGTTAAGAGACTGACAAGTGGGTGGATACGGCCCAAGGCAACACACACTTCCTAGCTTAGCTGGAGGGAGTGGAACTCAGCTCCAGGAAGTCCCAGAGAAGCGGAACCTTTGAACTAGGGACCGCGGTTTCTGGCAGACACTTCCAGTTTGAGCGCAGGGGCTTCTCACGTCACCTGCTGCAGACATCCACTCCCCACCCGGACACATAGGCTGGGCTTCTTGCTGTCTTCACTATTCTACGCCCTCGAAGCACAGTAGTGCTAATCACCTCTGAGGCACTTCCAGGGAGGGGGTGGGGAACTCTCTCCCAGAGCTCTCTCTTAGCTCAGGCTCAGGAGCCGCTGCATCCATCCGGTCTGGGAGGAAGCTGGTAAAGAAGTAAATAATTTCCTACCCCAGAGACAGACCCCAAAAGATTTTTTTTAAGTATGAGCAAAAAAGCTAGAAAAACCATAGATTCCTTCTATACAGAGAAAGAGCGGGTGTCCAACCCCGAGGAAGTTGACAGCAGAGAATCAGATAACAACCTAAAGGGGAACGATTCCTGCCCCCCATCACATAACTCTCTCCTAGAAGAAGCTCTTAAAAAATTGAGGGAGATCGAAGAAAAATGGGGAAAAGAAAGGGAAGTTATGATAGAGAATAACAACGTCCTGAAATTGGAGTTGGAAAAAATAAAGAATTCACAGGAGATGCAGGGAAACAAAATTAGTGAATTAGAAAACGTTAAAAAAACACAGGAAAGTAAGATTTCTGAATTGGAAAAGATAAAAAAGTCTCAAGAAAATAGAATTTCTGAATTGGAAAAAGAAAATAATTCTGAAAAAAAAAAATTAGGGAAATGGAAAAAAACTCAATAGAGCAAAATAATTCATTTAAAAACGAAATTGGGCATTTACAAAAAGAACTAAAAACTGTGAAAGAAGAAAATAACTCCTTAAAAGTCAGGATGGAACAAATAGAAATGAATGATTCACAGAGAACCCAAGAATCAGTCAAACAAAACAAAAAAAATGAGAAGCTGGAGAACAACGTCAAATACTTACTGGGAAAATCTATAGACCTGGAAAATAGATCTAGGAGAGATAATCTGCGGATTATTGGACTTCCAGAAAACTATGACCAAAAAAAGAGCCTAGATTCTATTTTACAGGAAATTATCAAAGAGAACTGTCCAGAGATAATAGAAACAGAAGGGAAAGTAGATGTGGAAAGAATTCATCGAACTCCTTCTGAAATAGACCCTAAAAAAAGAACACCACGGAATATTGTGGCTAAGCTGCAGAATTACCACACAAAGGAGAAAATCCTGCAAGCAGCTAGAAAAAAACAATTTAAATACCAAGGTGCCACAATAAGGGTCACCCAAGATCTGGCTGCCTCCACATTAAAAGATAGAAGGGCCTGGAACCTGATATTCCGAAGGCAAAAGATCAAGGACTGCAACCAAGAATGAACTACCCAGCTAAGTTTAGCATCTTTTTCCATGGAAGAAGATGGTCATTCAATGAAACAGAGGAATTCTATATGTTTCTAAGAAAAAAACCAGACTTAAACAAAAAATTTGATCTACATCCACAAGACTGAAGAGAAACAGAAAAAGGTACACAGAACCCTTGAGAACTGTAACTCTGTTGTGGGTATATAAAAAATACTCAAGGATAATTTGATTTTACTGATATAAAAGAAAAAAAGGGGGGTGTGGTAAAGGGAAGGAGGTCGGTTCAGAAAAAGGGGAAGGAGTGATAAAAAGAGGGAAACTACATCCCAGGAAGAGACATAGAAAATACACCATATCTGAGGGAACTTAGTGAGGGGGAGAATCATTGTGTGAATCTTACTCTCATCAGAAGAGGCTCAAAGAGTAAATAATTAACATATTTGTTTTTCAGAGAATTTTCTCTCACCTCATTAAAAGGGGGGAGAGGAAAAGGGGAAAGGAAAAGGAGAATAAGTGAAGGGACTTGGAGGGAGGGGGGAGGGATCCTAAAAAAAAAAAAAAAAAAAAAAAAAGAGGGAGGGTTGCGCGTCACAAGGGGGGTCTGTAAATTAAATATCGGGGAGGGGGATCAGGGGGGTCAAGGGAAAAAAGTATAATCTGGGGATAATACGATGGCAGGAAATACAGAATTAGTAATTTTAACTGTAAATGTAAATGGGATGAACGATCCCATCAAACGGAGACGGATAGCAGATTGGATCAAAAAGCAGAACCCTACAATATGTTGTCTACAGGAAACACACTTAAAGCAGGGAGATACATACAGAGTAAAGGTAAAAGGTTGGAACAGAGCCTATTATGCTTCAGGTAAAGCCAAAAAAGCAGGGGTAGCTATCCTTATCTCAGATCAAGCAAAAGCAGAAGTAGATCTCGTTAAAAAAGATAAGGAAGGAAACTATATCCTGCTGAAAGGTAGCATAAATAATGAAGCCATATCAATACTAAACATATATGCACCAAGTGGTATAGCATCTAACTTTCTAAAGGAAAAGTTAAGAGAACTGCAAGAAGAAATAGACAGTAAAACTATAATAGTGGGAGATCTCAACCTTGCACTCTCAGATCTAGACAAATCAAACCACAAAACAAACAAGAAAGAAATTTAAAAAGTAAATAGAACATTAGAAAAACTAGGTATGATAGACCTTTGGAGAAAACTGAATGGCAATAGGAAGGAATATACTTTCTTCTCAGCAGTTCATGGATCCTATACAAAAATTGACCATATATTAGGACATAAAGATCTCAAAATTAAATGTAGGAAGGCAGAAATAATAAATGCCTTCTTCTCAGATCACAATGCAATAAAAGCTACATTCAGTAAAAAGTTAGGGGTAAAAAGACCAAAAAGTAATTGGAAACTGAATAATCTCATCTTAAAGAATGACTGGGTGAAAGAGCAAATTATAGAAACAATTAACAATTTCACCCAAGATAATGATAATGATGAGACATCATATCAAAATCTTTGGGATGCAGCTAAAGCAGTAATAAGGGGAAATTTTATATCATTAGAGGCTTATTTGAAGAAAATTGAGAAAGAGAAGATTAACGAATTGGGCTTACAAATTAAAAGGCTAGAAAAAGACCAAATTATAAACCCCCAACCAAAAATTAAACTCGAAATACAAAAATTAAAAGGAGAAATCAATAAAATTGAAAGTAAAAAAACTATTGAATTAATAAATAAAACCAAGAGTTGGTTTTATGAAAAAGCCAATAAAATAGATAAACCTTTGGTAAATTTGATCAAAAAAAAGAAAGAGGAAAATCAAATTGATAGTCTTACAAATGAAAAGGGGGATCTTTCCACCAATGAAGAGGAAATTAGAGAAATAATAAGGAGTTACTTTGCCCAACTTTATGCCAATAAATTTGATAACTTAAGTGAAATGGATGACTTTCTCCAAAAATATAGGCTCCCTAGATTAACAGAGGAGGAGATAAATTGCTTAAATAGTCCCATTTCAGAAAAAGAAATAGAACAAGCTATTAATCAACTCCCCAGGAAAAAATCCCCAGGGCCAGATGGATTCACATGTGAATTCTACCAAACATTTAAAGAACAATTAGCCCCAATGTTATATAAATTATTTGAAAAAATAGGGGATGAAGGAGTCCTACCAAACTCCTTTTATGACACAGACATGGTACTGATACCTAAACCTGGTAGATCGAAAACTGAGAAAGAAAATTATAGACCAATCTCCTTAATGAATATTGATGCTAAAATCTTAAATAAGATATTAGCAAAAAGACTTCAGAAAATCATCTCCAAGATAATACACTATGATCAAGTAGGATTTATTCCAGGAATGCAGGGCTGGTTTAATATTAGGAAAACTATTAATATAATTGACCATATTAATAATCAAATTAATAAGAACCATATGATCATCTCAATAGATGCAGAAAAAGCATTTGACAAAATCCAACATCCATTCCTACTAAAAACTCTTGAGAGTATAGGAATAAATGGATTATTCCTTAGAATAATCAGGAGTATATATTTAGACCGTCAGTAAGCATAATATGCAATAGAAATAAACTGCAACCTTTCCCAGTAAGATCAGGAGTGAAACAAGGTTGCCCACTATCACCATTACTATTCAATATAGTACTAGAAACGCTAGCCTCGGCAATAAGAGCCGAGAAAGAGATTCAAGGAATTAGAGTAGGAAATGAGGAAATCAAACTATCACTTTTTGCAGATGACATGATGGTATACTTAGAGAACCCCAAAGACTCTGCTAAAAAGCTACTAGAAATAATTCAAAATTTCAGCAAAGTGGCAGGATACAAAATAAATCCACATAAATCCTCGGCATTTTTATATATCACTAACAAAATGCAACAGCAAGAGATACAAAGAGAAATTCCATTCCAAACAAATGTTGAGAGTATAAAATATTTGGGAATCCATCTACCAAAGAAAAGTCAGGAATTATATGAGAAAAATTACAAAACACTTGCCACAAAAATAAAATCAGATTTAAATAATTGGAAAGACATTCAGTGCTCTTGGATAGGCCGAGTGAATATAATAAAGATGACAATACTCCCCAAACTAATCTATTTATTTAGTGCTATACCAATCAGACTCCCAAGAAACTATTTTAATGACCTAGAAAAAATAACAACAAAATTCATATGGAAGAATAAAAGGTCAAGAATTGCAAGGGAACTAATGAAAAAATACTCAGAGGAAGGTGGTCTAAGTGTACCTGATCTAAAGCTATATTATATAGCAGCAGTCACCAAAACCATTTGGTATTGGCTACGAAATAGACCGGTAGATCAGTGGAACAGATTAGATACAAAGGACAAAAAAGGGTACATCTATAGCAATCTAATCTTTGACAAACCCAAAGATTCCAACATTAGGGATAAAAATTCATTATTCAGAAAAAACTGTTGGGAAAACTGGAAATTAGTATGGCAGAAATTAGATATGGATCCACACTTAACACCATATACCAAGATAAGATCAAAATGGGTCCATGATTTAGGCATAAAGAGGGAGATAATAAATAGATTAGAGGAACAGAGGATAATCTACCTCTCAGACTTGTGGAGGAGGAAGGAATTTATGACCAGAGGAGAACTAGAGATCATTATTGATCACAAAATAGAAGATTTTGATTACATCAAACTAAAAAGTTTCTGTACAAATAATACTAATGCAAACAAGATTAGAAGGGAAGTAACAAATTGGGAAAATATTTTTAAAAACAAAGGTTCTGACAAAGGTCTCATTTCCAAAATATATAGAGAACTGACCCTAATTTATAAGAAACCGAACCATTCTCCAATTGATAAATGGTCAAAGGATATGAACAGACAATTCTCAGAGGAAGAAATTGAAACTATATCCACTCACATGAAAGAGTGTTCCAAATCACTACTGATCAGAGAAATGCAAATTAAGACCACTCTGAGATACCACTACACACCTGTCAGATTGGCTAAGATGACAGGAACAAATAATGACAAATGTTGGAGGGGATGTGGGGAAACTGGGACACTAATACATTGCTGGTGGAGTTGTGAAAGAATCCAGCCATTTTGGAGAGCAATCTGGAATTATCCCCAAAAAGTTATCAAACTGTGCATACCCTTTGACCCAGCAGCGCTACTACTGGGATTATATCCCAAAGAAATACTAAAGAGCGGAAAGAGACATATATGTGCCAAAATGTTTGTGGCAGCTCTTTTTGTTGTAGCTAGAAACTGGAGGATGAATGGATGTCCATCAGTTGGAGAATAGTTGGGTAAATTGTGGTATATGAAGGTTATGGAATATTATTGCTCGGTAAGAAATGACCAGCAGGAGGAATACAGAGAGGCCTGGAGAGACTTAAATCAACTGATGCTGAGTGAAATGAGCAGAACCAGAAGATCACTGTATACTTCAACAACAATACTGTATGAGGATGTATTCTGATGGAAGTGGAAATCTTCAACATAAAGAAGATCCAACTCACTTCCAGTTGATCAATGATGGACAGAGGTAGATACACCCAGAGAAGAAACACTGGGAGGGGAATGTAAATTGTTAGCACTACAATCTGTCTGCCCAGGTTGCATGTACCTTCGGATTCTAATGTTTATTGTGCAACAAGAAAATGATATTCACACACATGTATTTTACCTAGACTATATTGTAACACATGTAAAATGTATGGGATTGCCTGTCGTCGGGGGGAGGGAATAGAGGGAGGGGGGTTAATTTGGAAAAATGAATACAAGGGATAATATTATAAAAAATATATATATATATATAATAAAAAAAAAAGAGACTTTTCTAGGTTCTTTTCGAAAATCTTAATCTAGTCTAAAATCTTTTCTAGAAACATTTCTGCATCATCTCTCTAGTAAGAATTCTTTAAGAGATTCTTTTCTAGAGCCTCAACCCAGAAAACTTAGTTTTCTAGATGTTCTATCTAGAAACAACTGTTTTCTAGATTCTTAACTAGAGCCCCATTCTAGAAAACATTTTTTGATTCTTTTCTGGATCCTCTCTCTAGAAACAACTCTTTTCTAGATTCTTTTCTACAGCCTTAACCTAAAAAAAAAAAAAAAAAAAAAAAAAAAAAAAAAAACACGTTCTTATCCAGATTCTTTTATGGATCAACTCTCTTGAAATAAAGTTTTTTTTTGTGAGATTATTTTATGAATTCTCATCCAAGAAAACATTTTAGGTACTTTTCTTCTTGTTCTCTTTAGAAAATAGACTTTTCTAATTTCATTTTGAAAATTTCAATCTAGAAAAATCTTTTCTGGAAACTTTTCTAGATCCTCTATCTAGAAACTATAATTTTCTAGATCATTTTCTAAAGCCTCAATCTAGAAAACATTCTTTTCTTGATCCTCTCTCTAGAAAGATTTTTCTAGATTATTTTCTAGAGCTTCAATCTAGAAATCGTACTTTTATAGATTCTTTTATGAGTCATGTCTCTTGAAATAATGTTTTTTCCATTAGATTATTTTCTGGAGCCCCATTCAATAAAACATTTTTAGATACTTTTCTTGTTGTTGTCTTTAGAAAAGCGACTTATCTAGGTGCTTTTTGAAAATCTTAATCTAGACAAAAATCTTTTCTAGAAACTTTTCTGCATCCTCTCTCTAGATAGAATTCTTTACTAGGTCCTTGGCCAGATCCTCAACTTAGAAAATGTAGTTTTCTAGATCTTCTAACTAGAACAAGTCTATTTTAGATTCTTTTCTAGAGTCCCACTCTAGAAAACATTTTTCTAGTTTCTTTTTTGGATAGTCTCTCTAGCAATAACTCTTTTCTAGATTCTTTTCTTGAGCCTCAAATTAAAAAAAAAGTTTCTTTTCTAGAATTTTGTAAGGATAATATCTTGTGAAACAATGTTTTTTTTCCCCTTAGATTCTTTTCTGCAGCTTCATTAAAGAGAATATTTTTAGATACTTTTCTTGTTGTTGTCTTTGGAAAAGAGACTTTTCTAGGTTCTTTTCGTAAACCTTAATCTAGACAAAGATATTTTCTAGGAACTTTTCTGTATCCTTTCTCTAGAAAGAATTCGTTACTAGGTCCTTGTCTACATCCTAAACTTTAAAAACGCAGCTTTCTAGATCTTCTATCTAGAAACTAGTCGTTTTTAAATTCTTTTCTAGAGCCCCATTCTAGAAAACATTTTTCTGGATTCGTTTCTGGAAAGAACTCTTTTCTAGTTTCTTTTCTTGTGCTTCAACCTAAAAAAAAACATTGTTTTCTAGAATTTTGTATGGATAATATCTTGTGCAACAATCTTTTTTTCTTAGATTCTTTTCTGCAGCTCATTAAAGAGAATATTTTTTAGATACTTTTCTAGTTTTTATCTTTAGAAAATAGTTTTTTTCTAAATTCTTTTCTAGAGCCTCAATCAAGAAAACGTACTTCTCTAGATTGTTTTATTGACTATCTCTCTTGAAACAAAGTTTTGCTAGATCTTTTCTAAAACCTCATTCTAGAAAAATTTTTCTAGATCCTCTCTCTAGAAACAATTCTTTTCTAGATCATTTTCTTGAGCCTCAATCTAGAAAACATTCTTTTCTTGATTCTCTCTCTTGAAACATTTTTCTAGATTCTTTTCTAGAGCCTCATTCTAGAAATTGTAGTTTTCTAGATTCTTTTATGGATCATCTCTCTTGAAACCAATTTTTTTCCGATTCTTTTATAGAGCCTCAATCTAGAAAACAATTTTAGCTACTTTGATTATCCTAGATTATTTGACAGATCATCTCTCTTGAAACAAAGTTTGTCTAGATTCTTTTCTAGAGCCTCATTCTAGAAAATATTTTTCTAGATACTTTTTTAGTTCTTCTCTCTAGAAACAAGTCTTTTCTAGGTGATTTTCTAGAACATCTGTGCAGACAAAAATCTTTTCTAGAAAGTTTTGTCCATCCTCCCTCTAGAAAGAATTCTTTATTAGATCTTTTCTAGAGCCTCAATCTAAAAAATACCCTTCTTTTCTAGATTCTTTTATGGATCATCTCTCTTGAAACAAAGTTTTTTTTTTTTTTTTTTTTTTTTTGGATTCCTTTCTGGAGCCTCATTCAAGAAAACATTTTTTAGATACTTTTCTTGTTGTTCTCTTTAGAAAAGTGACTTTTCTAGATTCGTTTAGAGATCATCTCTCTTGAAACAAAGTTTTTATAGATTCTTTTCTAGAACCTCATTCTAGAAAATATTTTCTTGATTCTTTTCTATTTCTTCTCTCTAAAAACAATTCTTTTCCAAATGATTTTCTAGAACCTCAATCTAGACCTAGATGTTCTATCTAGAAACAATTGTTTTCTAGATTCTTAACTAGAGCCCCATTCTAGAAAAAAAATTTTTATTCTTTTCTGGATCCTCTCTCTAGAAACAACTCTTTTCTACATTCTTTTCAAGAATCTCAACCTAAAAAAAAGCTCTTTTCTAGATTCTTTTATGGATTAACTCTCTTGAAATAAAGTTTTTTTTTTTGTTAGATTATTTCATGGATTCTCATCCAAGAAAACATTTTAGGTACTTTTCTTCTTATTCTCTTTAGAAAAGAGATTTTTCTAGATTCATTTTGAAAACCTCAATCTAGAAAAAAAATCTTTTCTGAAAACTTTTCTAAATCCTCTCTCTGGAAACAATTCTTTTAGAGATCATTTTCTAGAGCCTCAATCTAGAAAACATTATTTTCTTGATCCTCTCTTTAAAAAGAATTTTCTAGATTCTTTTCCAGAGCCTCAATCCAGAAATCGTACTTTTCTTGTTATTCTCTTTAGAAAAGAGATTTTTCTAGATTATTTTACAGATCATCTCTCTTGAAACAAAGTTTTCCTAAATTCTTTTCTAGAGCCTCATTCTAGAAAATATTTGTCTAGATACTTTTGTAGTTCTTCTCTCTAGAAACAAGTCTTTTCTAGGTGATTTTCTAGAACATCTGTCCGGACAAAAATCTTTTCTAGAAAGTTTTCTCCATCCTCTCTCTAGAAAGAATTCTTTATTAGATCCCTTTCTAGAGCCTCAATCAAAAAAAAAAAAACCTTCTTTTCTAAATTCTTTTATGGATCATCTCTCTTGAAACAAAGTTCTTTTTGTTGGATTCTTTTCTGGAGCCTCATTCAAGAAAACAATTTTTAGATACTTTTCTTGTTGTTCAATTTAGAAAAGAGGCTTTTCTAGATTCTTTTACAGATCATCTCTCTTGAAAGAAAGTTTTTATAGATTCTTTTTTAGAGCCTCATTTTAGAAAATATTTTCTTAATTCTTTTCTATTTCTTCTCTCTCAAAACAATTCTTTTCTAGATGATTTTCTAGAACTTTAATCTAGACAAAAATCTTTTCTAGAAACTTTTCTGCATCCTTGCTCTAGTAAGAAGTCTTTAAGAGATCCTTTTCTAGAACCTCAAACCAGAAAACATAGTTTTCTGGATGTTCTATCTAGAAACAACTGTTTTCTACATTCTTAACTAGAGCCCCATTCTAGAAAATATTTTTTTTGATTCTTTTCTGGATCCTCTCTAGAAACAACTCTTTTCTAGATTCTTTTCAAGAGCCTCAACCTAAAAAAAATTTCTTTTCTAGATTCTTTATGGATTAACTCTCTTGAAATAAACTTTTTTTTGTTCGATTATTTCATGGATTCTCATCCAAGAAAACATTTTAGGTACTTTTCTTCTTGTTCTCTTTAGAAAAGGGACTTTTCTAGAGTCATTTTGAAAACCTCAATCTAGAAAAAAATCTTTTCTGGAAACTTTTCTAGATCCTCTCTCTGGAAACCATTCTTTTAGAGATCATTTTCTTGAGCCTCAATCAAGAAAACATTCTTTTCTTGATTCTCTCTCTTGAAACATTTTTCTAGATTCTTTTCTAGAGCCTCATTCTAGAAATTGTAGTTTTCTAGATTCTTTTATGGATCATCTCTCTTGAAACCCAATTTTTTTCCGATTCTTTTATAGAGCCTCAATCTAGAAAACCTACTTTTCTTGATTCTTTTATGGACCATCTCTCTTGAAACACAGTTTTTGTCAAGTCTTTTCTTGAGCCTCATTCTAGAAAATATTTGTCTAGATACTTTTCTAGTTCTTCTCTCTAGAAATAAATCTTTTCTAGATGATTTTCTAGAACATCTGTCCAGACAAAAATCTTTTCTAGAAAGTTTTCTCCATCCTCTCTCTAGAAAGAATTCTTTATTAGATCCCTTTCTAGAGCCTCAATCTAAAAAAAAAAAAAAAACAAAAAAAAACTTTCTTTTCTAAATTCTTTTATGGATCATCTCTCTTGAAACAAAGTTCTTTTTGTTGGATTCTTTTCTGGAGCCTCATTCAAGAAAACAATTTGTAGATACTTTTCTTGTTGTTCTCTTTAGAAAAGACACTTTTCTAGATTCTTTTACAGATCATCTCTCTTGAAAGAAAGTTTTTATAGATTCTTTTTTAGAGCCTCATTTTAGAAAATATTTTCTTGATTCTTTTCTATTTCTTCTCTCTAAAAACAATTCTTTTCTAGATGATTTTCTAGAACCTCAATCTAGACAAAAATCTTCTCTAGAAACTTTTCTGCATCCTCTCTCTAGTAAGAATTCTTTAATAGATCCTTTTCTACAGCCTCAATCCAGAAAACATAGTTTTCTACATGTTCTATCTAGAAACAACTGTTTTCTAGATTTTTAACTAGAGCCCCATTCTAGAAAACATTTTTTTGATTCTTTTCTGAATCCCCTCTCCAGAAACAACTCTTGTTCGCTTCCAAGCCCACCCCTTTTTTTCCACACTCTAGACTTGAGTTTCACGCGCTATCTCGCTCGCTTCTGCGATGCCGCACTCTTCCACATGGTCAAGTGTTGAGTTTCGCAAGCTAACTGGCTCGCTTCCATGCTCCCACTCACTTCTGTGTGCTAAAGGCTTTAGTTTCGCACGCTATCTCCCTCACTTCCGTGTGCTCCCGCACTCTTCCGCGTGGTTAAGAGTTGAGTTTTGCCCACTATCTCACTTTCTTCCGCTCTCCCGCACTCTTCCGCGCATTCAAGGGTTGAGTTTTGCACACTATCTCGCTTGCTTCCGCGATCCCGCTGGCTTCCACAAGCTCAAGAATTGAGTTTCGTGCACCATCTCATTCGCTTCTGCGCTTCCGCTTGCTTCCAGCTCTCAAGATTTTAGTTTTACGTGCTCTCTCGTTCTTTCTGCGCTCCCGCACTCTTCCACATGTCACTAGTTGAGTTGTGCGCACTCTCTCTCTTGCTTCCTCGCTCCCACTAGCTTCCGTGCACTCAAGACTATTTTCACGCGCCCTCTCGTTCGCTTCTGCCCTCCCACTTGCTTTCAGAGCTCAAGACTTGAGTTTTGGGCGCTATCTCGATCTCTTCTGCGCTCATGCACTCTTCCCCTTGGTCAAGAGTTGAGTTTCGCACGCTAACTCTCTCAATTCCACGCCCCAACACTCTTACCCGCGCTCAAGACTTGATTTTCGTGGGCCCTCTTGTTCGCTTCCAAGCCCAACCCCTTTTTTCCGCGCTCAAGACTTGAGTTTCACATGCTATCTCGCTCGCTTCTGTGATCCCACACTCTTCCACACAGTCAAGAGTTGAGTTTCGCACGCTAACTCGCTCGCTTCCACGCTCTCACTCGCTTCTGCATGCTAAAGGCTTGAGTTTCGCACGCTATCTCCCTCACTTCCGTGAGCTCCCGCACTCTTCCGCGTGGTCAAGAGTTGAGTTTTGCAAGCTAACTTGCTTGCTTCCGTGTGGTCAAGACTTTAGTTTTGCACGTGGTCTTGCTTGATTCTTTGGGCTCCGCTTGCTTCCTTACTCTCAAGAGTTGGGTTTCGCGCACTAACTCACTCTCTTCCATGCTCCCACTCGCTTCTGCGTGCTAAAGACTTGAGTTTCGCACACTATTTCCCTCACTTCCGTGTGCTCCCACATTCTTCCACGTGGTCAAGAGTTGAGTTTGGCGCACTAACTCATTCGCTTCTGTGCTCCCGCTCACTTCCAGTGCTCAAGACTTGAGTTTTACATGCTATCTCATTGTTTCCTTGCTCCTGCACTCTTCCGCGCATTCAAGAGTTGAGTTTCGTGCACTATCTCAGTTGCTTCCGCGATCCCGCTGGCTTCCACAAGCTCAAGAATTGAGTTTCGTGCACCATCTCATTCGCTTCCGTCTCCTGCTTGCTTCCAGAGCTCAAGACTTGAGTTTCACGTGCTCTCTCGTTCTTTCTGCGCTCCCGCACTCTTCCGCACAGTCAAGAGTTGAGTTGTGTGCACTCTCTCTTGCTTCCTCGCTCCCGCTAGCTTTTGTGCGCTCATGACTAGTTTCACGCACCCTCTCATTCGCTTCCACACTCCCACTTGCTTTAAGAGCTCAAGACTTGAGTTTTGCACACCATCTCATTCGCTTCCTCGCTCCTGTACTGTTCTGCATGGTCAAGACTTGAGTTTGGTGCACTATCTCTCTTGTTTCCTCGTTCCTGCTGGCTTCCACGTGCTAAAGACTTTAATTTCTCGCGCTATCTTGCTTGCTTGCATGGTCCCGTTAGCTTCCGTGCACTCAAGACTTTAGTTTCGCGAGCCCTCTCATTCGCTTCCGAGCCCACCCGCTTGCTTCCGTACTCTCAAGACTTGAGTTTTGCGTGCTAACTCGCTCGCTTTCGTGCTCCCGCACTCTTCTGCGCATTCAAGAGTTGAGTTTCGCGTGCTAACTCGCTTGCTTCTGTGCAGTCAAGACTTTAGTTTCACACGCTGTCTCACTTGCTTCTGTGGGCCCCGCTTGCTCCTTACTCTCAAGAGTTGAGTTTCACACGCTAACTCGCTTCTGCGTGCTAAAGACTTGAGTTTCGCACACTATCTCCCTCACTTCCATGCACTCCCGCACTCTTCCACATGGTCAAGAGTTTATTTTCGCGCACTTACTCGTTCGCTTCCACGCTCCCGCTTGCTTCTGCGCTCCCGCTTGCTTCCAGCTCTCAAGACTTGAGTTTTACGCGCTATCTCATTCTTTCTCTGCTCCTGCACTCTTCTGTGCGGTCAACAGTTGAGTTGTGCGCACTCTCTCTCTTGCTTCCTCGCTCCCGCTAGCTTACATGCTCTCAAGACTATTTTCACACGCCCTCTCGTTCGCTTCTGCGCTCCCACTTGCTTTCAGAGCTCAAGACTTGAATTTTGGGTGCTATCTCGATCTCTTCCGCACTCCTGCACTATTCCGTGTGGTCAAGAATTGAGTTTTGCTCACTATCTCTCTCACTTCCGTGCCCCCACACTCTTTCACGTGCTCAAGACTTGGGTTTTGCACACCATCTTATTCGCTTCCACGCCAACCCCTTCGCGTCCAGCGCTCAAGACTTGAGTTTTGGGCGCTATCTCGATCTCTTCCACGCTCCTGCACTCTTCCACTTGGTCAAGAGTTGAGTTTCTCACGCTAACTCTCTCAATTCCACGCTCCAACACTCTTACCCGCGCTCAAGACTTGAGTTTCGTGCGCCCTCTTGTTCGCTTCCAAGCCCACCCCCTTTTTTCCGCACTCAAGCCTTGAGTTTCGAGCGCTATCTCGCTCGCTTCTGCGATCCCGCACTCTTCCACACAGTCAAGATTTGAGTTTCGCACGCTGTCTCGCTTGATTCTTCGGGCTCCACTTGCTTTCTTACTCTCAAGAGTTGAGTTTCTCACGCTAACTCGCTCTCTTCCGCGCTCCCACTCGCTTCTGCGTGCTAAAGACTTGAGTTTCACACGCTATTTCCCTCACTTCCTTGTGCTCCCACATTCTTCCACGTGGTCAAGAGTTGAGTTTGGCACACTAACTCGTTCACTTCCATGCTCCCGCTCACTTCCAGCGCTCAAGACTTGAGTTTTACACGCTATCTCGTTCTTTCCTCACTCCCGCACTTTTCCACGCATTCAAGAGTTGAGTTTCGCACACTAACTCGCTTGCTTCTGCAGGCCCCGCTTGCTTCCTTACTCTCATGAGTTGAGTTTCACGTGCTAACTTGCTTTTGTGTGCTAAAGACTTGAGTTTCGCACACTATCTCCCTCACTTCCGTGTTTTGTGCACAATCTCTCTTGCTTCCTCACTCCCGCTAGCTTCCGTGCACTCAAGACTTTAGTTTCGCGCACCATCTCATTCACTTCTGCACCCACCCGCTTGCTTCCCTGCTCAAGACTTGAGTTTCGCGCGCTATCTCGCTGGCTTCTGCAATCCTGCACTCTTCTGAGCACTCAAGAGTTGAGTTTCACACGCTAACTTGCTCGCTTCCGTGCTCCCGCACTCTTCCGTGCGTTCAAGAGTTGAGTTTCATGCACTATCTCGCTTGCTTCCGTGCAGTCAAGACTTTAGTTTCACACGCTGTTTTGCTTGATTCTTTGGGCCCCGTTTGCTTCCTTACTCTCAAGAGTTGAGTTTCGCGTGCTAACTGGCTCGCTTCCACACTACCACTCGCTTCTGTGTGCTAAAGACTTGAGTTTCGCACACTATCTCCCTCACATCCGTGCGCTCCCACACTCTTCCACGTGGTCAAGAGTTGAGTTTGGCGCACTAACTCGTTCGCTTCCACTCTCCTGCTCGCTTCCAGCATTCAAGACTTGAGTTTTACGCGCTATCTAGTTCTTTCCTCACTCCCGCACTCTTCCGCGCATTCAACAGTTGAGTTTCACGCACTATCTCACTTGCTTCTGTGATCCCGCTGGCTTCCAGAAGCTCAAGAATTGAGTTTTGTGCACCATCTCATTCGCTTCCACGCTCCGGCTTGCTTCCAGCGCTCAAGACTTGAGTTTTACGCACTATCTCGTTCTTTCTGTGCTCCCGCACTCTTCCGCACAGTCAAGAGTTGAGTTGTGCGCACTCTCTCTCTTGCTTTCTCGCTCCTGCTGGCTTCCATGCACTCAAGACTTTAGTTCCACGCGCTGTCTCGCTTACTTGCGCGCTCCCACTAGCTTCTGTGCGCTCAAGACTAGTTTCACACACCCTCTCGTTCGCTTCCACGCTCCCACTTGCTTTCAGAACTCAAGACTTGAGTTTTGCACACCATCTCGTTCGCTTCCTCGCTCCCGCACTCTTCCGCGTGGTCAAGACTTGAGTTTGGTGCACTATCTCTCTGGTTTCCTCATTCCTGCTGGCTTCCACGTGCTCAAGACTTTAGTTTTTCGTGCTGTCTCGCTTGCTTGCATGGTCCCGCTAGCTTCTGTGTGCTCAAGACTTTAGTTTTGCGTGCCCTCTCGTTCGCTTCCACGCTCACCTGCTTGCTTCTGTACTCTCAAGACTTAGTTTCGCGTGCTAACTCGCTCGCTTTCACACGCTCAAGCCTTGAGGTTCTCACACTATCTCTCTCACTTCCACACGCTCCCACACACTTCTGTGTGGTCAAAACTTGAGTTTCGCGTGCTGTCTCGCTCACTTCTGCGCGCCTCCGCTTGCTTCCATACTCTCAAGACTTGAGTTTCACGTGCTAACTCGCTCGCTTTCGCACTCCCGCACTCTTCCGCGTGGTCAAGAGTTGAGTTTTGTGTATTAACTTGCTCGCTTGAAAGAGTGCGGGAAGCTCATGAAAGATAGAATGGAGCATGCAAAAGCGACTGAGGAGCGTGTGAAAGAGAGCAGAGAGCATGTGAAAGCAAGCGGGATGTGTGAGAATGCAAGCAGAGAGTGTGTGAAAACGAGCGGCTAAGTGCATGAAAGTGTGTGAGTCAGTGTGCAAAAGCAAGCAGGCAGTGTGTAAAAGTGAGTGGGGAGCGTGCAAAAGTGAGTGGAGAGTGTGTGAAAGCAATCGGGGAGCATGCGAAAGCGAGTCAGTGAGTATGCAAAAGCATATGAGTAAGCCCCCAAAAGCGAATGGGAAGCACCCAAAAGCGAGTGGGCAGCACCCAAAATCAAGTGAGGAGTGTTGAAAGTGAACATGGGTGGAGCGTTGAAAGCGAGTGGAAAGTACACAAAAGTGAGCAGGGAACGTGCAAAAGTGATCGGGTGATTGCCCAAAAGTGTGTGAATCAGCATGGGAAGGAGAGAAAAAAGCACACAAAGGCGAGCCAAAAGTGCACAAAAGTGAGCGAGGAGTGTGCGAAAGTGAGTGGGGAGTGTGCAAAAGCGAGAGGGTGAGTGTGTGAAAGCCTATGAGTCTGCTTGCAAAAGCAAGCAAAAGCTAGCAAGTCAGTGTGCAAAAGCGAGTCAAAGGCACGCAAAAGCAAGCAGGGAGCAGGCCAAAGTGAGCAGGGAGCGGTCCAAAGCCAGCAGGGAATGTGCAATAGCAAGTGGGTGAGCACACAAAGGCGAGCGGGAAACGTGCAAAAGTAATTGGAGAGCATGTGAAAGTGAGTGTGAAACACAAAAGCAAGTGGGAAGCACAGAAAAGCAAGTGGGGAGCATGTGAAAGTGAGTGGAGAGCACGTGAAAGCGATCCAGAAGTGGGTAAAAGCGAGTGGGGAGCGTGCAAAAGTGATCAGGGAGCGTGCAAAAGCAAGCGGGTGAATGCAAGAAAGTGTGTGAATAAGCGGGCAAAAGTGAGCAGGGAGCATGCATAAGCAAGTGGATAAGTGTGTGAAAGCGATTGGAAAGTGGGCAAAGCGGCTAAGCACGCGAAAGTGTGCAAGTCAGTGCATAAAACGAGCAAAAGCTAGTGAGTCAGCATGCAAAAGCGAGCCAAAAGCGTGCCAAAGTGAGGGGGGAACGTGCAAAAGCGAGCGGGTGAGTGCGTGAAAGCATACAAGTCAGCGCGCAAAAGAGAACAGGATGCACACAAAAGTAAGCGGGGTGTGTGTGAAAGTGAGCAGAGAGCGTGCGAAAACGAGTGGCTGTGTGAAAAAGTGCGGGAATCAGCATGTGAAAGCAAACGTGTGAGCGCATGAAAGCGTACGAGTCAGCATGCAAAAGTGAGTGGGAAGCACACCAAAGCAAGCACAGAGCATGTGAAAGCAAGTCAAAAGTGTGTAAAAGCAAGCAGGGAACATGCAAAAGCAAATGGGAAGCATGCAAAAGCAACCATGTGAGCACGCAAAAGCGTACGAGTCAGCACCCAAAAGAGAACGGGAAACGCACAAAAGCAAGTGGGGTGCATGCAAAAGGGAGCAGAGAACAGCAAAAGCATATGAGTTAGCGTGAAAGCATATGAGTCAGCACATAAAAGAGAGCGGGCAGCGCCCAAAAGCGAGTGGGAAGCGAGTGGGAAGCGCGGAAAAGCAAATGGGGAGTGTGTGAGAGTGAGTGTGGAGCGTGCAAAAGTGAACCAGAAGCATGTAAAAATGACCAGGGAGCGTGTGAAAGTGGGCAGCTTGCATGCGAAAGTGAGCGGGTGAGCACGTGAAAGCATATGAGTCAGCCTGCAAAAGCGTATGAGTCAGCACACAAAAGCGAGCGGGAAGTGCCCAAAAGTGAGTGGGAAGCACGGAAAAGCAAGCGGGGAGCATGTGAAAGAGAGTGGGGAGCTTGCAAAAGCAAGGATGTCTGAACTGAAAGCGTATGAGTCCGTGCGTGAAAGGAATGGGAAGCATGCAAAAGTGAGTGGGGTAGATGCAAAAGCTAGAGGAGAGCGTGTGGAAGCAAGTGGGTGAGCATGTGAAAGCAAGTGGAGAGAATGAAAAAGTGAGCAAGTGAGCACGTGAAAGCGTGCGAGTCAACACGTGAAAGCGAGCCAAAAGTGCGCAACAGCGAGCAGGGAGTATGCAAAAGCGAGCGTGTGAGTGTGTGAAAGCGTACGAGTCAGTGCACAAAAGAGAACGGGAAGCGAGCAAAATCAAGCAGGGAGCATGCAAAAGCGAGTGGGTGAGTGCTCAAAGACGAGCAGGAAGCACGCAAAAGCAAGAGGAGAGTGAGTGAAAGCATGCGAGAAGCACACAAAAGAGAGCATGGAGCATGCAAAAGCTACTGAGGAGCGTGTGAAAGTGAGCAGAGAGTGTGCAAAAGCAAGTGGGGTGCGTGAGAAAGAGAGCAGAGAGTGTGTGAAAGCGAGTGGCTAAGTGCACAAAAGTGTGCAAGTCAGCATGCAAAAGTGAGTGTGAAGTGCACAAAAGTGAGTGGGAAGCACACAAAAGCAAGTGGGGAGTGTGTGAAAGTGAGCAGAGAGCACATGAAAGTGATCCAAAAGTGGGTAAAAGCTACCAGGGAGCATGCAAAAGTGATTGGAGGGTGTGCAAAAGTGAAAAGACAAGGACTGAATAGAAAATTTGATCTTCAAATATAGAACTCAAAAGAAGCATACAAAAAAGGAAAGAAAAAATAACTTTCTTTTAAAAGTTAAAAAGCTTATATACCTATATAGGAAGATAATATGTTTAACTCTTGAGATCTGGATCTCTGTTATGGATATACTTAGAGGGTGCAGGTATAATGTGATTTATATTGTGATGATATAAAAAAGAAACTAGAGGAGGAAAGGAAATTCTATGGGAAGAGAATGAAAATGGAATCAAAATAGGGTTGGTTAATATCTCATGAAAAGGCAAAAAAAAAGACCTATTACAATTCAGGGAAAGAAGGGATGGGGGTGAGCATTTTGTGAATATTATTAGATTTGGCTCAAAGAGAGAACATCAAATACATTTAGCTTCACAGAAAAGCTTGTCTCACTTATAGGGAAGTAGTAAGGGAATGGGGAAAGGAAAAAAAGGAATCTAATAGAAGGGAGAATAGAAGTAGGTGGGAAAGGGATAAAAAAGAGGGAGATGTAAAAGAGGAGGCTCTTTAAGGGAGAGGGAGATCAGAAGCAAAGTACTGGAAAGGAGTGAAAGGGGGAAAGGGAAAAGTATAGCTGGAGGAAAACAAGAGGGAAGGTAATACATTTAAATTATGAATGTTAATGGAATGAACTCTCCCATAAAATTGAAATGGATAGCAGAC
The DNA here is from genome assembly GCF_048593235.1 of Sminthopsis crassicaudata. Taxonomy (NCBI): domain Eukaryota; kingdom Metazoa; phylum Chordata; class Mammalia; order Dasyuromorphia; family Dasyuridae; genus Sminthopsis; species Sminthopsis crassicaudata. Next base: position 180,080,193 of record NC_133619.1, on the reverse strand, counting down.
TGGATTAAATTTGTTGTTTACAAGAAATACATTTAAAGCAGAGTGATACATTCAGAGTAAAGGTAAATGTAATGACTGTGTTAATACCCTAGATATCTTAAAATCAGCTGGAGTCAGGATAAGCAAAAGTCTTTATGCTTGGTCTTTTGGGGTCACTGTCAAGGGAATAGATATAGGAATCTCCACACTTCCTTTCTCTCTCTCCACTACCAAAGAATGATCCTGCTTGTCCTACTCTACCCCCTGATCTCTTTCACATTTCTCTGGGCTGGGTCATTCTCCAAGCATATATTAATAGAGTATTGTCCCATTGGTAATTAACTTTAAGTGCTCTGTTATCTAAGTGCTCAGTTCCAAACCTTTACAGGGAAAACCCTGGAGTAGAACCTATTATGCTTCAGCTAAAATAAAATAAATAAATAAATAAAAGCAGGGATAGCTATCCTAATCTCAGATCAAGCAAAAACAAAAATAGATTTAATTAAAAGAGATAAGGAAGAAAACTACATTCTGCTAAAACTTACCATAGATAATGAAATAATGTCAACACAAAACATATATGCACCAAGCAATATAGCATCCAAATTCCTAGAGGAGATGTTGAGAGCTGTAAGAAAAATGAGACAGCAAACTTATAATAGTGGGGGATCTCTATCTTGCTCTTCCAGAACTAGATAAATTTAATGACAATATATATAAGAAAAAAGTTAAGAAAGCATATAGAATTCTAGAAAAGTTAGGTATAATAGACCTTTGGAGAAAATTAAATGGAGACAGAAAAGGAATATACTTTTTGCTTGGCACTATATGGAATGTATACAAAAACTGATCATGAATTAGGACACAAGACTCTCAAAATCAAATACACAAAGGCATAAATTATAAATATTTTTTTTTCAGATTTTTTCAGATCATGATGCATTGCGGCTATCTTTAAGAGCTCAAAGCTTATGAGCCCTTTGATCTCAGAGACAAGAGTGAATGAGATGGGAGACTCATGGAGTCTGAAAAGAGCTCCAGTTTCTTATGTCATACAGCCTTGTTGATATACATTTTTGCAAGCATGATCAGCACATGAACAGTAGACAATCCTAAATCAACATTCAGAGAAGAGCTTGTGGTCTTTGTGTGTGTATGCAGGGTATCTGCCAATGGGAGGAGAGTCAATCCAGCAATTCAGTAGCTCACTCACAGGTGACAAGCCCTGTTCAGGTATCCCTGCTTACATAACCACAGTCTGTGACTCTTCAGCTTACACTCATTCCCATGATCACAAATCTTTGCTCCTTGCTTAACAAAGGCATTTTTGCAATGTGGCAAAAAACTTATTGTGCACCAAAGATCGAGTTGGCCTCCATACTCCCTCTCAGTAGAATCCCATAACATAGCAATTCCCCCTTTTTTTCTTTTTTTCTCGAGCTGCAATCTTTGAAAGGATGATGGAGAAAGATCTATAAAAGTATCCTAATATCACAGGGCAACAACAAAGCAGTAACAACATGACAACACAGGGTAATCTATGATTCCAATTTTAACCACCATGAAGAGGTATCATCAAACCAATGTTTGATTTTTTTTTCAGTAGTTTTATCTGGATTCAACTCTTCATGAGAAGCTTTCTCTATATCAGATGCTAATATATACAAACTTCCTATTTCACCTTCAATTGTGTTTTTGAGAAATAAACCATTCAAATGCCTCTTGATATTGTCCCAATCATAATCTTGACCTGTATAGTTATACAGCCAAGGGATTACACAAATAACCCTTGTATATTTGTAATCACATTGTAATTGAGCCTGGAGTTTCAATAATTCTACTTCTGTTTTTATTTCCAATGTTACTTCCCTTAAATTTTTTATCATCAATTGTTCATCTAAGCTTGTCGGGAAAAACCCACTGAGACATTCCTAGCTAGTTCCTCTATACATGCAGTTTGTACTATACTGTTTTGTACATTAGATATGGATATTGCAAGAGAGACTGATGAAACTATAAGTGAAACCAACATAGTGATACCTAACATGACATAACTGATACATCTCTTTTTTCTAATTAGACTAAGATCTATTTCCTTTTTTCTATTATTTATTGAACATATGATTAGTCTTAGTACGATACCATTTCTCACTTTTGACAGGAAACATTGATACATGAGCTCTAGTGATCACAAATGCAGTCTGATTTTCAATTTCAGTATACAATTCCAATAAGTAACATTATAAAAATTTCTAATGTTTCTTTGATAACAGTTACAAAGTCTCCCCACATTAATGCATTTTTTCCTCCCAGAGAGGCTTTAGTGTAGAACTGATATTTAATTCTCATGCCATTTGTCCAAGAACCAGGGCCCAAAATGTTTTTCCATGTGGCAAACTGCAAGCCCAATTCTTGAGTGACAAGAATCTGTTCCATAGAGGCTTGTGAGGGGCCAAGATGATGATCCATTATGTAGACATATAGCTGCAACCCTCCCATGTGGATGAGGATGTAGCTATGACAGGGCGTCCTTTGCATGCTCAGCATGTATCACATGATACCCTATCTCCCCATGAGACCATCCTAGGCTGTGGTGGGTCCATAGTTCACCTTTTGGCCTTTGTGGCCAGTCCTGATTGTGTGTAACACAAACTCATATATATATATATAGAAAGCATCTTGTTAGATAGCCATTTCTTCTTCTTTATTTTTCTCTTCAGTTCTATGGACAACGCTGAGATGTCTGGTGGGAGTCCACTGCTGAAGGTTTTCTCCTGTGGAGATACAAGCATATCCTGGCCCCCACATTAGAACCCTATAGGATCCCTCCCATCCTTTAAGACCCGTTTTCATTACCATGGTCTCATTCTTATCAGGGGACCTTCTTAATGAAGATAGGGTGTTATCTTTGAGTGATTCTCTATCTATGTTAATCAAAGAATATTTCATAGCTAAACTTAAATTATTTGAATCAAATTTTAAGTAATTTATTGAGTATACTGCTTTATCTATATCTTTCTGAGTGACTTTACCTCAAGCTCCTTGTTTTGGTTTATTGAGAAATCTCTTGAGGGTGTGATTAGTCCTTTCTACAATGACCTGTCCTGTAGTGTTGTAAGGAATCCTAAAAATAAGATGTATGGAGAATTCTTGTGAGAACTATTTTAATTTTTTTAAGTATATGAGGGCCCATTATCAGTCTTAATGGTGTGTAGGATACCCATAGAGGCAAAACAGTGAAATAAGTGATTTATTACACATGAAGCAGCTTCCCCTTGTTGAGAAGATACAGATACAAAGCCTGAATAAGTGTCAACTGTAACATGAATGCATGTTTTTCCCATATGTGTAACATCCATTTGTCATATATCATTTGGCCTGTCACCCCTGGGGTTAGTCTCTAGCCCTACATGTCTTTGAAAATATGGTACACACGTCACATATCTTTTTATTATGCTTGCTGCTTTTTTGCCAGGACATTCCATACAATCTCCGGAGAGATGTGGCAGATAGAGGCAGATATTCATGAACTTTTATTGCTTCTTCTAGAGGACAGAGAAGAATACATTGTGTAAACAGACCATCCATTACTTTGTTCCCTTCGAATATAGGTCCCAGTCCATTGGTATGAAAGTGGATGTGCATTATATAAAAAGGATGCATTCTCATTAAAATCACCTCTTATACCTCCTGAAACAATGAGAAGATAGGTCCTGTTTGAGCCATTATATATGCTGTCCCTATTTTCTGGATCACCCCAATTGCATAGTGACTATCTAAAATGATATTGATGTGTTTGTCTATTTCCAATGAGTGTAGTAAATATATTAGAGATGCCCAATTGTAGGGAATATATGGCTGCTATTTTGCTTGGTGGCATCAGTAAACACATTAGAGTCTTTAAGTCGATGTGTTTTTGTTTTTCTGGGAAATATCTCATTGCTACTGTTCATAGAATGGCAACTGGTTCAGGATTTTTCCTGCTCTTACTTCTCCTCATCCTAACAAAATAGTCCAGGTTTCCTGAGTAGCTATTAAGTAATCCAACCTATCCTTGTCTTTGCTAATCCATGTAATTCCTGCTTCTCCTGTTAAATGGATAATTCTGAGCAATGTTTTCCTTGCTATTTCATCTGTCATGTCTTTTATTTAAAGCAAATACAGGGGAGTTCCCTGAGCTATTTGTTTCCTCAATATGTCCTAATTCTAATTATTCTTGTACTAACTAGTATAAAGCAACTATTTTTAATTTGGTCAGAGGCCATTGTTCTACCCATATTAATGTGTTGGTAGTCCAAATCATTTTTAGAGTGGTGGAAGTCGCAGTAGCAATGACCCCTTCTAAGAATAGGTGGTGATCTTCATCCTTAATTGATGAAATATATCCCTACCCCATAAGTTAATATGAAAGCCATCTATTATTAAAGGAAAAATGGTTCCTGTCTTTCCATCTTTTTGCCACTTTACCAGTTCAGCCGACAACAAAGCCTCTTCATTGCCTCCTATTTCTACCACTCTATTGTTAACTGAAATCATAGGCCACCAAGGGGGCCAAGAAGCAGCCACCACAGTCCTGTCAGTTCCAGCATCTATTAATCCTTCAAACTGTTGGTTATTAAAAGTAAGGGTAAGTGTAGGCTGAGTGAATATGATAGCTTTTATAAAATATGTTTGTACAACAGCCTCTGAATTTGGACCCATCTGTGGGGCTAATTCACAATTATTATCTTCTATTTTAACTGTATGTTCAAATTATACATTTAATAGCCCTAATTTCTACTTACAGTGAAATAATATATTAATTTTAAAGACTATTTACCTACCTATAACTTTTAAATCTACTAAAATATTTTGACCTAATGCAAAGTAACAAAATGACTTATTGAAGAATTTATAGATTGTTATTGTGTTTTTGAATGTTATGAATGTGTACATATACATACAAATACATGTACAAACACTTCTTTATATATATATATATATATATATATGGACACATATGAAAAATTGAAGGAAAATTTAAATATTCCTAAATCCTCAAAGCAGGAAGGTCATTGAAAAAAAATTAGAGGAAAAAATTTACTATCAACTTATGTCTGGCAGCTAGGTAAACCAGAAGCCAAGTTGTCTATTTACTGTAGCTGATGCCAATTGGAATCCAACACACAGTTTGTAACAGCTGAAAGCTGTCAACTTTGAGAACAGCATAAGGACAATATGATAGTCAAAACAGGATGAAACTACAGTCTAAACAAAATGACACATGCATTTGTGCAATTAGCAGCATCAGCAAAAGGAAAGTAGTTTGAAATATTGTCAGTTGTCCAAAAATAGGAGAAAGCTTATTTTATCAGAGCAATTAAGTCAGAATCTGGCTAAATTGAATTAAAGATATAGGATGCTGTGGTGGTAATATGAAAAGAATGGTAAGCTTTCATTAATAATTATCTTATCATACATATCACATTCTCCAAATATGAGTATAATCATTTCATAAGCCTCTAAATATTTATATAAACTATCACAGAAATATAGGAATACATTTTTCTTTAGAAAAGCTATCAATAAATAAATGAAATTTAAGCTTGTTGATTAAATTACTTGGAGTATTACAGCTGCAGAACCTAAGGTGAGAAAACATCTATTTAGGAGAGCTTTTCATGTATCTTAGTTGTTGGCCATCTGGCTTCTGCATCTGCCATCACCAATGTTCAAAATTGATCTCTTAATTCCCAAATATGATGGTTGTTTCAACCCTCCTGATCTCTGTTGTATTTTTATCCTATTTACTTATTTCCCCTGGATATTCTTTTTTCTGGTTTTCTGGTCTATAAATCTGATCATGCCTTAATTTCTTTTACTAGTTTATCATCTATATCATACTCCTTAAATGTGGATGTTTCCAAGGCCCTATCCTTGATCATTTTCTCTTTTCTTTCTGCAGTCTGTGGTGTAACTACCTGCTCCTGTGGATTTACTTATAATCTTCATGTTAATGACTCAGATCAATATATGTATCCCCAATCTCTCTCTTGAACTCCACATTTTCAAATCCCTGTTAGACATTTCAAATTGGATGCTCAGGAGATATCTCAAATGCCTGAAACATAACTGAATATATTTCCCCAAAGTCTACCTTCTTCCAAACGTCTATACTTCTGTTAAAGGCACTATGATTTTCCCAGTTTCTAAGGATTTTAACTTTAACATTATTTTCAACTCATCACTTTCCCTTACTCCATGTACACAATCAGTTGCCAAATCTTGTCATTTCTGTTTCCATAGCATTTATCTCATCAGACTTTTTGTCTTTACTCACATATTTACCACCTTAAGTCAGGCCTGATTACCTCCTATTTAGACTATAAATAGCCACCTAAATGATCTCTTTACCTTAAGGTTTTCCCCATGACAGTCTTATTTTTACACATTTGCCCAAGTGATTTTTCCTTAAAACAAAGATCTGTTATTTCCATACTAATTGCTCCCTGTTACCTTGTCTGTTTAATTTATAAAGCTTGTCAACACATCATCCTGACTTTTGTTTCCAATCTCATTATATATTACTTTCCTACCCATACTCTAAAATGTGGACTAACTTTTCTATTCCTCCCTCATGGATGTATAACTCTAGTTCTCATTACTTTGAACAGTCTCTTCCTCTAATTTCTCTAATATCCTCTCTCTTCACCGTTTACCTCATCTGTGTCTTTTTATTCATTCAACAATTTACACATGCATTACCTTCTATATGAAGCTTTTCTTAATTGTTTAATGTTTAGTGCCCTCTACCAGTACTTTATAATTAATTACCTTGTATGTATTTGCATTTTTTTACATTTATTCTGCACAAATGAAAAAGATGATAGAAAGAAGGGAAGAAAAAAAGGAAGGAAGGAAGAAAAAAAAAAGAAATTTCTCTTAAATAATGTAAGCTCCCTTAGAATAGGACAGCGGATAGAATCCCTTCATTTCACTCCTCCCTTTTACTTGTGCCTGGTTAGAAGGTGCACTCATCAGAGGCCAAAGGGGAGTAAGTAGTTTTGGCAACAAACAACTTAACTGCTTGGATCCTTTTCCTGATATATGTGGTTAAACAGTTAATCAAACAAGGGGTGCATTTAGTAGAACTAGCAGGAATAGAGCAAGGGGACCTATCAGGGACATTATAAGCAAGGTCATCCAGAGGGACCAATTAAAAAGTGACTGGTACCAGGACATTGATTGTAGAGGAGTGGTCTCCCCCACTCTTTGATGTGTCTTTTGACTGTAAATAGAGATTCCCTTACCACCCCTGAGTCATTAGCATAGAAATAGGAAGCCTCCCTGAGGGCCATACATAGCCCTGCTAGTTTAAGGTAGAGTAAATCCAGGCCCTGAAGATTTTATAGGATCACTTCTACCAAAGAGTTTAAAGAGTTTTCCAGGAAGGATATTTCATTTTTCTAGGTCCTTTAAGTCCTGGTCCACCTGGGAACCCAGAGCTAATAGCTGGCTGTCACCATGGATCAGAGTAGTGGTCCCAACAGCCGCGAGGAGCATGCTATTCCTAATCGTACTAGCAGGTGATTAGAATAGGAGCAGTTCTGCATGTCCTACCCAATAAACCAAAATGTTCTTCAGCCCCTTCCTCAGAGTACTAATAAATTTGAGGGATTACATATACAAGTAAGCAAAGCTCAGGGGATTCTTCCAAAGTATTTTCACCAATACATGGAGTTAGTCTCATAGTACATGCAAAATAGAATCCTGTCAGGCCTATATTGGGGAGGTGGCAGTAACCACTACACAATGCTTTTTGTATAGGGAGTGCTCCAGATCATAGCATACCTCCCAAAATTAATCTGGGAATGTTGGTGGTGCACTCTGGGGGCAGGTTCTCAGCTGAGAGTGAAAGATTCTGGTTCCAGTGGGTCTCTGACCCTCAAGTGGCGAGTATGCCTATTTCCACAAAGTAGGGGGTGCTGGGTCCAGGCAGATCCAACAACTTGTGGAGAGGGTGGGACTGGTTAGGTTTATCAGCTGGTATGCTACATCAAGGGCTGACATAAAGATCTTATAGGGAGATAGCAGTCTCTGGGAAATGGAGGCTGAGGGAGTGTTAAAACAATTGTCATGGTTTCGCCCTTCAGCCACTTGTGGCTGGTTTCAGGAGTAAAGGAGGAGGATTAATACCTGCCTTAGGGCCTTATGGGGATGTTTTCCCTCAGGAGGGTCCTGAGATTGTGAAACAAGATTTTGAACTGGGCTCCCAAATCTCTTCCTGCAACATAAAATCTGATATCCCAGGTCCTTTCCAATTTCCAGGCCTCATTATGTGATTCTTTCATTGTGACTGAAATGAGATTGTAAATTCCTTCCTTCTGGCATTGTTGTGGTGGTGTTAATCTATGCACCTTAATGTAGGAGTCCTGGCTTTTGTCAAAGAACCAATCTGCTATGGTCTCACAGCCCCATGATCTGCAGAGGTACTGGCCCATCCCCTAACAACATCCACCAGGAATATATAGTACTGGGTTTTCCCCAATCCTTTCTCCATGCTCAAGGACCACCCACATCCATATGAGAGGAGGACCGTGTTCTCACATTCCCTTTCCTCAAATTGAAGGGATTGTTCTTTTCATGACTGTTGTAAAACAATGTTGGGGGGGGGGGAATTCCAAGAGCTTCCCAAGAGCTGGCATAGATCTAAAAAGAACCATTGCTGCCTGTAAGTCCCATTTTGGGCTGCAAACTCCTCCCACCCCCCACCCCTGTGCTTCTTATTTAAGTCTATACATATCTATGGGGGAAATAGTGGCTAGGCTCCCCCAGTAGGGTGGAGGAGGTATAAGTGAGGATCAGGCTGCAAAATGGGGTAAGATGCAAAATATGTTTTTTGATCCCAGGGCTGAATGAGACTTTGGTCTCCAAGAATCCAGCAGTGAATGTGAATTCTCAATGACACATGTATGACTCCAAGCTCGAGTAGCTAAACAAAGGCAGGTGAGCAGAAATCTCCAAGCAGGGACCATCAACCCAGTTCTGACAGGTTTGGGGGTAGGACCATAAATTCTAACTAACTAGGAGTTAAGGAGGTGTCCAACTAGAGCCAGTAAGTCTGGACTTAGAAATACCAATTAGGTATGAGATAGGACATCTGGAATTTTATCTTCTGGAATGCCAGATCTCCATAGGCCTAATTATCTTAATTCTAATGAGCAAAAAAAAGAGCTTGCAAATAGGGGAACTGAGGCAGAACAATTAGGGAAACTGAGTCAGGGCAATAAAAGGGAACTGTGGCACAACATTTCACACTCTCTCTTTTGAATATTCAAATTATTGAATTACCTAAGATGGGGGTGAGGCAGAAGGGCCCAAAGCAAAGAGAATAGGAACTAGGGATTTCCATTTTCAAGTTTTTTGAGAAAAATCCACCAGTTTTCCCCAATTTCCTATTTCTTCTTCCTTTTTTTTAGGCAAAAGGAATCATTCACCCAAAAAAGCAAATAAATTGTCAATAACCATCCCACATATAAATCTCAAGAGTGAATTACAATTCCTATACATATCAGATTAATACAGAAGGTTTCCTAAAAAATCCCTCAAAGATAAAAGCAATAGTTACAAAATTGTAACAATTTCCATCCCAAATCTTAAACACACAGTAATATAGTTCCATCCCCAATCTTAAACACACAGTGATATATGATACAGTCAGGGTTTAACACTCATTCATCAATTATTACCAAATTCCCCATCACAAAGACCATGGGGGGAGGAGTAACGCTTCTCACTCAAAAACTGCTTCATGCTGATAAAGGGCAGAGACTCTCAGTTCAAAGCAGGGGAATGGGTGTGGTATACTGATCCCAGTCCCAAAAGTAGTTCAATATAGTTGTAGTTTGACCAAAATCTAGAACAAATCTAACAAAAAAAGCTTAGAACAGTCTGAAATACAAAGATATGGTTCACAAGACTGCTGCAAAATGTGAAGAGGCTCAGCTTCCTATGTGAAGAGATGATGTTGCTTCACAGGACAGGCAAATAGCTATAGTCCTAATGAAAACAGCAGTTAGGTTTCACAGACCACTATGCTAATTGTCCTCTCACTAGCTAGAAACCTTTAAAAACCTGAATATCCACAGACACAATATCCAGTAACAGATAGATGACCAGGCTAAATACTTATTTGCCTAAGTATTTAGGACATAATGATTACATACAATCAGATTGGAAACAGCAAGATGAGACATAATTGAATTGCATTAACAATTCTTATTGACTATAGTCTCTGATCAGTCACAGGAAGAAAAAATGCAGGGACATAACTATAACATAACATAAGCAATTAAAACTGATCCTTTAGTACATACAGAATAAAATAGCCTTGACTCAGTTTTATTCCAGTTAATTGTCCCACTAACTGTCGAAGGGCAGAGCTTTAAAACTCCCAAATAGCACTAACTACAAGCCCAAGAAATTTTACCTCCAATAACAAATCCCATTAACCAAATTTTCAGATAAATCCCAAACAGGTATTTACCATAACCTTATATTGATAACAGTAGGAACTTTGTCCCAGTTAACAACTTATCTTTCATATTTAAGTAGACAATTTCATAAGTGAACATTATATAAATCATTTTGTTTTAAGATACCCAATACATAGAAAAATTCCAAATTGCATATTGTCCATAACAGAAACATTTTCAATGGACACAGGAAAACAAACAAACAAACAAAAAAACAAACCTATTATTTTCAGAGGCCCTTTAAATGACCTCAAATATAAAATATTAATTAATTTTTTTTAGAAATAACCCTGTCAAATTATAGATCATATTTATGGCCATATTCCTAAACAAAGAAACCATTATGTATCTAAAAATATATTCAGTCAGTTAACTTAAAAATAAACCTGTCAGTTTAAAATTACAGTTTTCTTCTTTCAAGGAAGAATCAGGCAGCTGCAACTTGATTAAAAAAAAATAACAGCTGGAACATACTTAGTAGAGGGGGGATTCCATGTGGCTGCCCTTCCCCCCACTCCACCTCCAAAGAGGCAGGGGGGAGGTAAGGTGAGCTAAACTGTGCCCCTGTCCTCCCGGTTCTCAATTTTCCTCACAAAGAAATCCTTCCATTAAAAACTTTCTTCTGGGGTAGCTAGGTGGCACAGTGGATAGAGCACCAAACTTGAATTCAGGAAGACCCAAGTTCAAATCTGCACTTAACACTTCTTAGCTGTGTGACCCTGGGCAAATCACTTAACCCCAGAGTCAGGAAAAAAAAAACAAAAAAACAAACAACTTTCTTCTTTCTGTTCCTACTTAACTTTTCTCTTTTCCTCCTGTTACAAACTTTAAACAAATTCTAACAGCCTTTCTAACCAAATGCTCCATTGCTAAAGTAGCAGAAAGCAGTAGGGGGCAGTGTGAGTTGAATCTTTAACTTTGAAGACAAAAGATCCTCTCCCGTTTCTCCCTACCCCACCTCTTCTCTTTGTTACTCCTAAAACCATTCAAACCTATAATTGTTCCTACAAACCAATCTTTCATAAATCACCTTGATTCACCTTTCCTTTCCCTTCAAAAGTTTTAAGATTCACAATACAGTGAATAGCTAAATAACTCCATAAAACCCACATGTCCAGCAAAGCATAACTTATAATGTTAACAAATTACCTGATGTTTCAGAAGGTAACAAACTGAAGCAAACCAAATACAGGTTTTTTTTTAGTTTTTCTTTCTTCTGCCTGAGTGTTCTTCCCACAGCAATTAGCTCTCTTATCTCTAGAATTTTTTAGGGCCCAGCTTGAATTTTATTGTTTTTTCCCTTCCCTCTAACTAGAGCAGGATGCTTTTTGAGAGAAAACTTTTCTTCCATTCTTAAAATAGCCAAGTTTATTTTCTTTTTCCTCTTTAGTAATAAAGGTTTCAATATTCAAACAAATTCCAAGATCTTATTCTCAGAATAAACAATTCTAGCGTGCACAGGCTCTAGTAAAATTATTTCCCATAACTTCAGAATCATCCTAAAATTCCTAATCAAATGTTTTCTCCTGCCAGAGTTTTTTTTTTTTTTTTTTTTTTTTTCTCTGAGGCTTGGGTTAAGTGATTTGCCCAGGGTCACACAGCTAGGAAGTGTTAAGTGTCTGAGACCAGATTTGAACTCTGGTCCTCCAGTGTTAAGTGTCTGAGACCAGATTTGAACTCTGGTCCTCCAGAATTCAAGGCTGGTGCTCTATCCACTGCGCCACCTAGCTGCCCCTCCTGTCAGAGTTATAAAGCAACTATTATAAACTTCTTTTCTCCAGGTGACTTCAATCACATAAGGTTTTTATTGTCCTTTACTCCTCTCTAGCATGCTTTGAAAACCTGTCTGCCATTTTAAAATAACCAAGCTTTTTTTTTTTTTCTTTTTCCTTTTATTTACAAGTTAGTACAATAGGTTAAAAAGTTTAAAATCACAAGCAAATTTTCTTACTAAGCACAGTTACAACCTTGAAATAACCAAGTCTTAATCATTGTTCTTAAAACTTTAACAGAACACTTACACAGAACACAAATCACACAGAACACAACATTTAACATTCCCATTTCAATAGGCACACTTAAACACAAAGAGACAATAGACAAACAATTCCAGAATACAAAAGATAGACAATCCAAACCAAAAAATCAGGGCACTCCAATGGTATCCTGTGGAGGCCAGTAGGGGGTACTGATGCCTCATTCAGTGTAGCCACCTACAATCTTTTACTCACCCGAAAATGAACAAATTCCCCAAATGCTTGAAGCCACTTGAACTAAATTAAACCTCACTTTTCTGGTCTGCAAAAGAGGTTACGGAAGTCCAGGGCAGGAATGTCTTCTTGGTGGCCATCCCCTAGAGATGGTAATCCTCTTTGCCTTCCAGGGAAGGGGACTAGCTGTCAGAGCCAAAGGCTATCTCACTGGGGAACTTCTACTAAAATACCAGGGCAAGAGAAAATACAGGACAGACAAAATAATGTAAATTTAAGAGAACCACCAACTGAGTCCCACCAGAACAAACTTAGGGAAGTCAATCCTGAGCAGTTTCAGGGACACATATTTATAGGAAAAAACCACAAGAATGTTCTGAAATATTTATCACACTAAAATTCCATTCTCAGACAGGCAGCAAAGGGAAACAATATTTCTTTAAGTTTTATGCTTGTCAAGTTGTCAAAGTCTTTGGTTATTGATAAGGTTAAGGTGGCACATCTGGGGGTCTGTGATAGGAAATGCCGCTTGCATGAATGAATAAAGAGCTGGTGACATATTTTTGACTGAAGACAGAATTCAGAGGTAATATTCTCACAGTTTCAGAAGTGCAGGACAAGGGACAGAGTCCGTCCATTACAACACCACCTTGGAAGTACTGAAAACTTTCAAATCCCAAGAATTAGCTCTGAAAACAACACTGTGAGAAAGCCCAAAATCTGAAAGGATGCTTTTCCTACACAATATTGGGAACAAAACCCAATGTTAAACAAAGGTTGAAGATCAAGAAACAGGGTGGAAAAATAAGCAAACAACAACAAAGAACCTGACCAAAAGAAAAAAAAACTACTGTGGTGACAGGAAATATGAAGCCACAAACTCAGAAGGTGACAATAATGTCAAAAACAACTACAGTCAAAGCCACAAAAAATAGATAAAAGTGCAAAAGAATTCCTAAAAAAAATTAAAATTTTATTTTCAAAATCATGTGAGAATAGTACAGAAAAATATAGATAAATGAAATCAAAGAAAGAAAATTATAAAAAAGAAAAGCTTAGTAAGAGTTCAAATATATATATATATATATATATATATATATATATATACATTTGCATATACAAACCACATACCATGAATGTACATGTTTATACATGCATATATATGTATACTTACACACATATATTACCCTTTGATGCAATTTAGATGTGAAGTTCAAACATTGCTCTCTCCCTTCCAATTTTCCCTCCACTGGAAAAATTCTTCCTTGTATACACAGTCTCCACCAGTTTTCCTCTCTCAATCTTTCAGGTCATTCCATTTTATTGCCTGTTCACTTTTGACTCACTCTTAGGCCATCTTTTAGAATTATTCTAATTGCCCTAATAATGATTAAGTTCTTAGAATTTACATTATCATCCTAGAAAAAAAGACAAAAAAGATAAAATCTTAGTAAAATTTATATTAACAGATAATATATCTGTCGATATAAATTTTACTAAGATTTTATCTTTTATCTTTATTTTATTATATTATATATATATATATATTATATATATACACACACTAATACATACATACAAAAATACAGACATACTATGTATTAGGGAATAAAAAACTCACAAAATGAAGAAAAACAGAAATATTAAATGTGTCCTTTTCAGATGATGTTATTAAAGGACCATAGAAGCACAGATTAAAAATAAATTAGAAATTGGTAAAAGAGATATAAAAATATTGCCCCAAAAAACCGCTTTCACAGAATTGGCCAAATGGAAAAGAATGAAAGAAAACTCACTATATAAAATAACTCCTTTAAAATTTGAATTGGTCAACTAGAAGTTAATGCCTTCATGAGAGAAGAAAAGAAAAAACTCAAAAAAAAAAAAAACAACTCAAAAAAAAAAGTCAAAAGAATGGAGGGAAAATTTTAACATGAATTTATTCATCACAAAAAACAAGTAAACTGGAAAATAAAAGAATTATTGGACTTCATAAGAGACATAATCAAAGAAAGAGCTACACATCATATTTCAAGAAATTATCATGTAAAATTTCTTGGTGTTCTAAAACCAGAAAGTAAAACAGAAATTCAAAGAGTCCAACAAAATGAGAACTAACAGAAATATTATGGGCAAATTTCAGAGATCATAGTTCAAGAAGCATTCAAATACCATGAAATCAAAGTCAGCATTATGCAAGATATAGCAGTTTCAATGTTCAGGGACCAAAGGGCTTAGGATTTACTCTATTTCATTTCCCTTGAAGCATAGCACTCAGTTTTTCTGGGTAGTTCATTCTGTTTATAATCTCAGATCTTTCACCTTGAAAAAAATTAATAGGCAAGAAACAGAGTTATCCTGAGATATTGGGAAAGGCAGAGGAAAAATGGGGAAAATATTTGTGTATATAAGGAAGTTTTTAAAGTGGAGAAAAAATTGGGGGGGTTTCAATGTTTGAATTTCACATTTAAATTGAATCAAAAGGGGGAAATAAGGCACATACTTGTGTTTGTATGCACATATATATGTGAGAACGCCTACATGCATGCACACACATGTGGTTTCTATGTATACATATATACATACATAAAACATATGATACACATGCATACATACAATTAGGGGAGAAAACCCTCACAAATTAATGCAAAAAACCAGAAATATAAAATATACCCTTTTCAAATGATGATACAATAAAAATTAATAAAGGGCCATCAAAGCATAGATTAAAAACAAATTAGAAAAATAGAATGTAATCTAATATTATACCATGTAATTTTTAGGTTACTTTTTATAATTTCCCTTTTACTTTTAGGTTATATATGTACATTATTTTTTTCATATTTTCATATTATTCATGTTGGGAGAGAAAAATCAGAACACAAAGGGAAAACAAGAGAGGAAAAAAATGAAAATAGTATGTGCTGATCCATATCCAGTCTCCATAGTTGTCTCTCTGGGTGCAAATGGAGATTTCCATTCAAAGTTTATTGAGATTGCCTGAGATCACTTAATTGGTAAGAAAAAGCAAGTCTGTCATAGTTAATTATCACACATTCTTGTTGTTTCTATTTACAATGTTTTCCTACTGGTGCTTATTTCACTCAGCATCAGTTCATGTAAACCTATACAGGTTTTTCTAAAATCAGCTTGTTCATTATTTTTTATGGAAGGATAATATTCCATTACTTTGATATACCATAACTTATTCAGCCATTTCCTGATTGATGGCCATCTACTCATTTCCCAATTCTTTGTCACAATAAAAGTAGGTGCTACAAACATTTTTCCACAAGTAGGTCCTTTTCTCACTTTTATGATATCTGGGTGCCAATAGTGGCACTTCTGAATCAAAGGTTATGGACTGTTTGAAAGCCCTTTGGGCATAATTTCAAATTACTGTCCAGAATGCTTGGATTAGTTCACAACTTCATCAGCAATACATTCATATCCTCTTCAATATTTATCATTATTATTTTTTGGTCAATTTAGCCAATCTGATAGGTACAAAGTATCTTAGAGTAGTTTTAATTTACATTTCTTTAATCAATAATGATTTAAAACATTTTGTTTATATTACTACAGATGGTTTTAATTTCTTTATCTGAAAATTGTCTACTCACATTTTTAATCATTTATAAATTGCAGAATGACTTGTATTCTTATAAATTTGACTCAGTGTTATATATATATATATATATATATATATATATATATATATATATATATATATATATATATACACACACACACATATATATATATATGTATTCTAGAAATTAGGCCTTTATAAAAATACTGGCTATAAAACCTGTTTTCCAGCTTTCTGGTTCGCTTCTAATCTTAGCTGCATTGGTTTTGTTTGTGGGGGAAAAAAAACAAAACTTTTTATTTTAATGTAATAAAAGTTCTCAAATTTGCATTTCATAATGCTCTCTATTTTTTGCTTAGTTATAAATTCTTCCCTTCTGCAATGATTTAATAAGTAAACTATCATTTGCTTATAGTATCATCTCTCGTGTAATTTATATACTCATTTAGATCTTATTTTGATATGGAGTATGAGATGTAAGTCTGTACTGACTTTTTGACAAGCTATTTTTCAGTGTTGCCAGCAATTTTTGACAAATACTAAATTCTTATCCTAGAATTTGGAGTCTTTGGATTTATCACAGTAGGTTATAAAAGTCATTGACAATTATGTCTTGCATATCTAAACTATTTCATGTATATACTACTTTATTTCTTTGCCATTACAGGATATTTTTGATGACTGCTGCTTTAAAATAGACATTTAGATCTGGTGCTGTGAGGCCATTATCTTTTGAATTTTTAAAAAACTCCCTTCATATTTTAAAGTTTTTTCCAGATGAATTTTGTTAGTATTTTTTCTAATTCTATAAAATAACATTTGTCAGTTTGATTGGCATGGCACTATTAGACTAATTTAAGTAGAAGTATCATTTTTACTATATTAGCTCAGCTTACCAAGGAGCAATTGATATTTTCTAGTTGCCTGAGTGTGACTTTGTGTAAAAAGTGTTTGTAATTGTGCTCGTATATTTCCTGAATTTGTCTTGGCAGATAGACACCCAAACACTTTATTTTGTCTATAAAGGTTTTAACTGGAATTTCTCTTTCTATCTCTTGCTACTGGGGTTTGTTAGTAACAGATAGATACACTGATAATTTATGTGGATTTATGAAACATTCTGCAACTCTGCTAAAGTTAATTGGTTCAAGCAGTTTTTTTTAGTACATTCTCTTTTTTTTGCACATTTAAAAAAAATTAGACTTTAAATTTTCAAAAGATATACATGGATAATTTTTCAACATTCAACCTTGCAAAACCATGTGTTCCAATTTTTCTCCCTGTCTGCCCCCCCCCAGATGGCAAGTAGTCTAATATATATTAAACATGATAAAATATATTTTAAATCCAATATATGTTTATATATATATATATTTATACAATTATCTTGCTACACAAAAAAAATCAAATAAAAATGGGAAAAAATAAAATGCAGGCAAACAACAACAGAAAGAATGAGAATGCCATGTTGTGATCCATATTCAGTTCCCATACTCCTCTCTCTGAATGTAGATGGTTCTCAGCATCACAAGACCATTGGAACTGGTCTGAATCATCTCACTGTTGAGAAAGTCACATCCATTAGAATTGATCATCATATAATATTGCTGTTGCCCTCTACAATGATCTTCAGGTGCTGCTCATGTCACTTAGCATCAGTTCATTTAAATCTCTACAAGTCTCTGAGAAATCATGCTGCTAATCATTTCTTATAGAACAATAATATTCCAAAACATTCATGTATTATAAATTATTCAGCCATTCTCCAACTGATGTATAGACACTCAGTTGCCAATTTCTTCTCACAACAAAAAGGGCTACCACAAACACTTGCATATGTGGGTCTCTTTCCCTCCTTGAAGATCTTTTTGGGATATAAGCCTAGTAGAAACACTGCTGGATAAAAGGATATGCACAGTTTGATAGCCCTTTGGGCATAGTTCCAAATTGCTGTCCAGAATGGTTGGATCTTTTCACAACTCCACCAACAATGTATGTATCCCAGTTTTCCCATATTCCCTCCAACATTCATCATTGTCTTTTCCTGCTATCTTAGCCAATCTGAGAGATGTGTAGTGGTATCTCAGAGTTGTCTTAATTTGTATTTCTTTGATTAAGGACCTTTTCATATAACTACAAAATGTTTTAATTTCTTCATCTGAAAATTGTTCATATCCTTTGACCATTTATCAATTGGAGAAAGGCTTGAATTCTTATAAATCTGAGTCATTTTTCTATATATTTTAGAAATGAGGCCTTTATCAGACTCTTAAATGTAAAATTATTTTCCCAATTTACAACTTCTCTTTTAATCTTGTCTGCATTAGTTTTGTTTCTACAAAAGAACTTTTAAATTAATGTAATCAAATTATCTATTTTTTTGTTCAGTAATTGTTTTTAATTCTTCTTTAGCCACAAATTCATTCTTCTCCATAGATCTGAGAGATAAACTATACTTTGTTCTTCTAATTTCCTCATAAAATCTCTATATCTAGTGTGGGTCAATGCCTAGTTGCTGCCATATTAGTTTTCAATATTTCCATAAGTATTTGTCAAATAATGAGTTTTTGATCTCAAAAACTAGGGTTTGGGACTTGTCAAACACTAGATTCCTATTGTCATTGACTTTTTGTCTTGTAAACCTAATTTTTTCTACTGATCAATTATTCTGCTTCTTAGCCAGTACAAAATGATTTTGATGACTGTTACTTTGTAATACAGTTTTAGATCTGGCAAAGCTAGACCACTTTAATTTGCATTTTTTCATGAATTCCCTTGAAATTCTTGATCATTTGTTTTTTCAGATGAACTTTGTTATTTTTTTTAGAGCTGTAAAATAATTTCTTGGGAGTTTGATTAATATGGCACTAAATAAGTAGAGTAATTTAGATAGTATTATTATTCTTATTATATTTGCTTGGCCTACCCATGGGCACTTGATACTTTTCCATTTGATGAGATCTGACTTTATTTGTGTGAAAAGTGTTTAATAGTTGTGTTCATAAAATTCCTGACTTTGCCTTGGTAGGTACAGTCCCAAATCTTTTATGTTATCATCAATTATTTTAAATGGAATGTCTCTTTGTATTTCTTCCTGTGGGGCTTTGTTGGTAATATATAAAAATGCTGATGCTTTATGTGGATTTATTTTGTATCCTGCAACTTTGCTAAAGATGTGAATTCTTTCTAGTAGTTTTTCAGTTGATTTTCTAAGGTTCTCTTAATATATCATTTCCAAAGAGTGATATATAGTTTCTTCATTACCTATTCTAATTCCTTTAATCTTATTTTCTTCTCTTATTGCCAAAGTTAACATTTCTAATACAATATTGAATAGTAATAGTGACAACCTTGTTTCATTCCTGATCTTACTAAAAATGGTTTTAGTTTGTCTCCTTTATTTATGATGATTGCTGGTGGTTTTCAATAGATGCTACTGATCATTTTAAGGAAAAGCCCTTTTATTCTTATGCTTTCTACTGTTTTTAATAGGGATAGATGTTGGATTTTATCAAATGTATTTGTGCATCTATTGAGATAATCCTATGATTTTTGTTAATTTGGTTATTGATATAGTTGATTAAGCTAGTCGTTTTCCTAATATTGAACTAGCCCTGCATTCCTGGTATAAATCCTATTTGGTCATAGTGTTTTATCCTGAGGATAACTTTCTGTAATCTGGTTGCCAATATTTTATTTAAGATTTTTGCATCAATTTTCATTAGGGAAATTGGTCTATAATTTTCTTTCTCTGTTTTACCCTATGTGATTTAGCTATCAGCACCATATCTGTGTCATAAAAGGAATTTGATAGGATTCATTCTTTCCCCATTTTTTCAAATAGTTAATATGTATGGGAACTAATTGTTCTTTGATGTTTGGTAGAATCCACATGTAAATCCATTTGGCCATGGAGATTTTTTCCCTTAGTTAGTTGATTAATAGTTTGTTTTTACTTTTTTTTCTAAAATGGGACTATTTAAATATATTTTTTTTCATTTTGCCTTTTTTCCCTATTGCCTATAGAGTATAGACAATCTATATTTTTGTAGGTATTTCTCCATTTCACTTAGATTATTGATTTTATTGACATATAGTTTGGCAAAACAACTCCTAATTATTGCTCTAATTTCCTGATCATTAGAGAAAAATTCTCCCTTTTCATTTTTGAGATTAATAATTTGATTTTCTTCTTTTCTTTTTCTAATCAAATTAATAGGAGGTTTATTATTTTGTAAGTTTTTTTCATAAGAACCAATTCTTAGTTTTATTTATTGAAGAATTTATTTATTAAAGTATTTAATTACTTTTCTTACATTTATTTTATTAATCTCCTCTGTTACTTTCAGAATTTCAAATTTGGTATTTAATTGGGGGTTTTTAATGTGATCTTTTTCTAGCTTTTTTAGTTGTAAGCCCAATCCATCGATCTTCTCTTTCTCTATTTTATGCAAGTAATCATCTAGAAACATAAAATTTCCTGATAACTACTTTGGCTACATCCCACAAATTTTGGTATGTTGTTTCATTATTGTCATTCTCTTAGATGAATTATTGATTGTGTCTATAATTTATTGTTTCACTTACTCATTCTTTAGGATTAGATTATAATTTTCAATTAATTTTTAGTTTATTTTCCCCCTGGCCTTTTGTTGCATGGGTAATTTTTATTGCATTATGATCTGAGAAAAATGCATTTGTTATTTCTGCCTTTCTGCATTTGATTTTGAGGCTTTCATGCCTTATACATGATTAATTTTTGTATAGGTTACCAAGAAAAAGGTATATTTCTTTCTGTTTCCATTCAATTTTTTCCCAAAGATCCATCATCCCTAATTTTTTCTAGGATTCAATTTGCTTCCTTAACTTCATTTTTATTTATTTTGTGTTTCACTTTATCTAATTTTTTATTTTTATTTTTAAATTATTTACAAAGCATATGCATAGGTAATTTTTCCAACTTTGCAAAACCTTTTGTTCCAAATTTTTCCTTACTTCCCTCCTCCCCTTCCCCAGCTGTCATGTAGTCCAATACATGTTAATATGTTGAAATATATGTTAAGTCCAAGAGTTGTATACATATTTATACAATTGTCTTGCTGCAGAAGAAAAATAAGATCAAGAAGGAAGGAAAAGGAAAGCTGAGAAATAAAACAAAATACAAGCAAATAACAATAGAGAAAATGATTACGCTATGTTGTGTTCCACACTCTGTTCCCACTGTTCTCTTTCTGGGTGTAGATGGTTCTCTTCATCACTGAACTAGTGGAACTGGTTTGAATCCCCTCCTTGTTGAAGAGAGCCATGTCCATCAGAATTGATCATCATGTAGTCTTGGTGCTGTTCAATATGTTGTTTTTCAAGAAACACATTTAAAACAGAGTGAATCTTTTAGAGTAATAGTAAAAAGCTAGAGTAGAAAAAATGATCAGCAGAAGTGAAAAAAGCAGGAGTAACCATCCAGATCTCATATCAAGCAAAAGCAAAAATTGATCTAATTAAAAGAGATAAGGAAGGAAACTAAGTCCTGCTAAGGGGTATCATAGATAATGAAGCAATATCAATACTAAACATATATGCACCAAGTGGTATAGCATGCAAATTCCTAAAGGATAAGTTGAGATATGCAGAAAAAAAAGACAGCAAAACTATACTAGTCTCAATCTTCCTCTCTCAGACCTAGATAAATTGAACCACAAAATAAAGAAGGTAAGGAGATAAATAGAAATTTAGAAAATTTAGATATGATAGATCTTTGGAGAAAACTGAGTTGAGACAGAAAGCAGCATACATTTTTCTTGTCAATTGATGGAACCCATAAGAAAATTGGCCATATATTAGAGCACAAAGCCTTCAAAATTAAATACAGAAAGGCAGAAATAGTAAATACATTTTTAAAGATCATGGTGCAATAAAAGGCCAAGAGGAAATAGACCAAAAGTTAATTGGAAACAAATTAATCTAATTCTAAGGAATGAATGGGTGAAACAATAAATCATAGACACGATCAATAATTTCATCTAAGGTAATGATAATAATGAGATAGCCCAAATTTGTGAAATGCAGCCAAAACAGTAATTAGGGGAAATTTATATCTCTAGATGCTTATTTGCATAAAATAGAGAAAGACAAGATCTTTGAATTGGGCTTGCAATTAAAAAAGCTAGAAAAAGAACAAATTGAAAGCACCCAGTTAAATGCCAAACTTGAAATTCTAAAAATAAAAGGGGAGACTAAGAAAATGTAAGAAAACTACTGAAGTAATAAATAAAACTGAGCATTGATTTTATGAAAAAAAAAACATGTAAAATAGAGAAACATTTTGTTAATTTGATTAGAAAAAGGAAAGAAGAAAATGAAATTGTTAGTCTTAAAAATAAAAAAGGGGAATTTTCACCAATTAAAAGGCAATTAGAGCAATAATTAGGAATAATTTTGGCCAACTATATGTCAATAAATATGATAATCTAAGTGAAATGGAGGAATACTTACAAAATATTAATTGCCCAGATTAACAGCAAGGGAAATAAATTATTTAAATAGTCCCATTTTAGAAAAAGAAATAGGACAAACTATTAATCAACTCCCTAAGAAAAGTCAGATGGATTTACATGTGAATTCTACATTTAAAGAACAATTAATTCCAATACTATGCAAACTACTTGAAAAAATAGGAAAGAAGGAATCCTACCAAATTACTTTTATGATTGAGATATGGTGCTGATTCTTAAACCATGTAGGGTCAGAAACAGACAATGAAAATTATAGACCAATTTCCCTAATGAATGTTGATGCAAAAATCTTAAATAAAACAATAGCAAAGAGATTACAGAACAACCAGGTTAATACATCACTGGTATTATCACAAGTAAGATTTATACCAAGAATGCAACACTGGTTCAATATTGGGGAAAGTATTAGCATAATTGACAATATCAATAGCCAGACTAACAAAAATCATGACTATCTCAATAGGTGCAGAAAAAGCATTTGATAAAATGCAACACCCATTCCTATTAAAAACACTAGAGAGTATAGGACTAAATAGACTTCTTTTCCTTAAAATGATCAGAAGCATTTATTTAAAATCATCAGCAAGCATCATACGTAATTGGGACAACCTAGAACCATTGCCAATAAGATTAGGGTAAACAAGGTTGCCTATTATCACCATTACGATTCAATATTATATTAGAAATGTTATCTTTGGCAATAAAAGAAGAGATTAAATGAATTAGAGTAGGGAATGAGGAAACTTGATTTCACTCTTTGCAGATGATATGATGAAATTCTTAGAAAATCCTAGAGAATCAACTAAAAAACTACTAGAAAAAATTCAGAACTTTAGCAAAGTTGTAGGATACAGAATTAATCTACATAAATCACCAGCATATATATAGATATATTTACATATCTATATATATGCCTGCTAACAATATGAACACAACTACAAAAATTTTTTTGACACAAATGAAGTCAGATCTAATCAATGGGAAAAAATATCAAGTACTCTTGGGTAGGCTGAGGAAATGCAATAAAAATGAAATACTCCTAAATTAATCTACTTAATTAGTACCATTTCAATCATACTCCCAAGAAAGTATTTTACAGATCTTGAAAAAATAATAACAATAACCATAAATAATAAAATAATAACAAAGATAATCTGAAGGAACAAAAAGTCAAGAATTTCAAAGGGAATTAATGGGAAAAAAAAAAAAAAAAAAAGCAAATGATCATGGACTAGCTATGTCAGACCTAAAACTATATTATAAAGAAACAGTCATCAAAACCATTTGATATTGGCTAAGAAACAGATCAGTCTATCAGTGGAAGAGATTGGATTCATAGGCTAAAACAATCAATGACTAGAGTAATCTAATAGTTGACAAACCGAAAGACCCCTGCTTTTGGGATAAGAACTTACTCTTTGAACTGCTGGGTAAATTGGCAACTAGTAAGCCAGAAACTTGGCATTGATTGATAACACCATATACAAAATAAGGTAGAAATGATCTAGACATAAGGACTAATAGTATAAGCAAGTTAGAAGAACATGGGATAGTTTACCTCTCAGATCTGTGGAGAAGGAAGGAATTATTGACCAAAGAAGAACTGGAACTCATTACTGAACACCAAATAGATAATTTTGATTATATTAGGTTAAAAATTGTGTACAAACAAAAGTAATGCAGACAAGATTAAAAGGGAAGAAATAAACTGGGAAAACATTTTTACATTCAAGGGTTCTGATAAAGGCTTAATTTCTAAGATATGTAGAACATTGACTCAAATTTATATAAGAATTTAAGCCATTCTCCCAATTGATAAATGGTCAAAGGATATGAACAGACAATTTATGAAAAAGTGTTGTAAGTCAGGATTAATCAGAGAAATGGAAATTATGACAACTATCAGACACCATTACACACCTCTCAGATTGGTTTAGATGTCATGAAAAGATAATTATGAATGATGGATGGGATGTGTAAAAAACTGGGACACTAATATATTGCTTGTGGACTTTTGGACTGATTCAACTATTCTGGATAGCAATTTGGTACTATGCTCAAAGGGTTATCAAACTGTGCACACCCTTTGATATAACATTTTTTCTGTTGGGCTTATATCACAAAAAGATCTTTAAAAAGGAAAAGGAACCCACATGTGCAAAAATGTTTGTGGTAGCGCTGGCAAGAAACTGGAAACTGAATGGATGCCCATTAGTTGGAGAATGGCTGAATAAATCATGATAGATGAATGTTATGGAATATTATTGTTCTATAAGAAATGACCAGCAGGGTGATTTATGAGAGGCTTAAAAAGAGATATGAACTTTTGCTAAGTAAAATGAGAAGAACTAGGATATCATCAGCAACAGCTGTGTTGCTGTACATGGCAACGACAAGACTATAAGATCACTTCTGATAAATGTGGCTCTTTTCAACAATGAGATGATTCATGCCATTTCCAATTTTCTTGTGATGATGAGAGGCATCTACTCCCAGAGAGAGGTCTGTGGGAATTGAGTGTGGATCACAGTATAGCATTTTCATTCTTTTTATTGTTTGCTTGCATTTTATTTTTTCTCATTTTTTTCCTGTGTGATCTGATTTTTCTTGTGCAGCAAGATAATTATGTAAATACAATTTATTTATATTTGTTATATAATAAACAAATCAAGAAAAATAAATAATCAAGGAAAACTGTCTTGATGTCTCAGCACTGAAAGGTAAAATAACCATCGAAAGAATCCACCTCCTGTAAGCAACCCAAAAATGAAAACTCCAGATTTACCACATCAAGGAGGAAATATTGCAAACATCCAGGAACAATTCAAATATCAAGAAGCCACAATCATAATTACCCAGGACCTAACAACTTCTGCTTTAAAAGATTAAAGGGCCTGGATTATGATATTCTGGAGGGGAAAGGAACTTGGACCACGGGAACAATCAACTTTCCAACAAAATTAAGTATTGTTTTTCAGGGGGAAAAGATGGACATTCAATGAAATAGGGGGTTTTCATTTATTTTTGGTGAAAATATTAGAGTGGATCAGAAAATTTGATCCTCAAATACAAGACACAAAATAAGCATAAAAAGATAAATGGAGAAGAAAATAATTATGTTTTTAATCTGTGTAAACTTCTTTATACAATTCTCTTGTTACACAAGAAAAATCAGATCAAAAAGGAAAGAAAATGAATAAGAAAACTAAATGCAAGCAAATAACATCAAAAAGAGTCAAAATATTATGTTGTGATCTATATTCAATTCCCACAATCCTCTCTGGGTGTAAATGACTCTCTTCATCAAAAGATCATTGGAAATGGCATCAATCATCTCATTGTTGGAAAGAGTCAAATTCATAAGAATTGAGTGTATAACATTGATGTTGCTATGCACAGTGATCACCTGATTCTGTTCATTTCACTTAGCACCAATTTATGTAAGTGTCTCCAGGACTCTGAAATCATCTTGCTGATCATTTCTTACAGAACAATAATATTCCATAACATTCATATACTATAACTTATTCAGCCATTCTTCAACTGATGGGCATCCACTCATTTTCCAGTTTCTTGTGGCTATGAAAAGGGCTGACACACATATTTTTGCACATGTGGGTCCCTTTCCCTTCTTTAAGATCTCTTTAGGATACAAGCCCATTAGAAACACTGCTGGAACAAAGGGTATGCACAGTTTGATAACCCTTTGGACATAGGTCCAAATTGGTCTCCAGAATGGTTGAATTTGTTCCTTGTTCCACCAACAATGTATTAGTGTTCCAATTTTCTCAAATTGTCCTCCAACATTCATTATTATTTTTTTCCTTCAATCTTAGCCAATCTGAGAGGTGTGTAGTGGTATCTCATAGTAGCCTTAATTTGCATTTTTTCTAATCAATAATGATTTTAAGCATCTTTTCATATGACTTCAAAAGGTTTTAATTTCTTCATCTTAAAATTGTCTGTTCATATCCTTCCACAATATATCAATTGGAGAATGGCTTCAATTCTTATAAATTTGAGTCAATTTTCTATATATTTTAGAAATGAGGCTTTATTGAGAACCTTTTAATGTAAAAATATTTTCCCAATTTATTGCTTCCCTTCTAATCTTGTCTGCATTAGTTTTGTTTGTACAAAACCTTTTTAATTTCATATAATCAAAATTATCTATTTAGTGTTCAATTATGAATTCCAGTTCTTATTTGGAAACAAATTCCTTCCTTCTCCACAAATCTGACAGGTAAACTAAATTTGGTATAATATCACTCTTTATGTCTAAATCATTTCGACATTGTCTTGGTATGTGATGTTAGGTGTGGGTCAATGCCTAGTTCCTACTATATTAGTTTCTAATTTTCCCAGCAGTTTTTGTCCAGTACTAATTTTTATCCCCAAAGTTGGGGTCATTGTGTTTGTCAAAGACTAGATTGCTATAGTTATTGACTACTTTGTCCTGTAAACCTAACTTATAGATATATTAATCTTTTTCTTAGACAGTATGAAATGGTTTTGATGAGCACTGCTTTATAATATAGTTTTAGGTCTGGCACAGCTAGACACTTTCATTGACATTCTTTTTCATTAATTCCCTTGAATTTTTTGACCTTTTGTTCTTGCAGATGAATTTTATTATTTTTTCTAGGTTCATAAAATAATTTCTCGGGAGTTTGATTGGTATGGCACAAAATAAATAGTACTGTCATTTTCATTATATTTGCTTGGCCTATCCATGGGCACTTGATACATTTACATTTGATGAGATCTGGCTTTATATTTACGGAAAGTATTTTGGAATTGTGTTCATGTAGTTTCTGACTTTCCCTTGTCATATATTCCCATATATTTTATACTATTGACAATTATTTTTAATGGAATTTTCTTTTTCTATCTCTTGCTGTTATATATAAACTTTGTTGTTATATATAAAAATGCTGATGATTTATGTGGATTACTTTTGTATCCTGCAACTGTAATAAAATTGTGAATTTTTTCTAGTAGTTATTTAGTTGATTCTCTAGAATTCTCTAAGTATACTACCATATCATCTAAAGAGTGATAATTTGGATTCTTCCTTCCTTACTCTAATTCCTTTAATCTCATTTTCTTCTCCTATTGCCAAAGCTAACATGTTTGTTAGCCAATACAATATTGATTAGTTAGCTACAATATTGATTAGTAATGGTGATATGTTGGTGAATGTTTCACTCTTGATCTTACTGGGAATGGTTCCAGTTTGTCTCCATTAAATTTGAAGCTTGCTGATGGTTTTAAATAGATGCTACTGATCATTTTAAGGAAAAGTCCTTTTATTCCTATACTCTCTAGCATTTTAATAAAAATGGGTGTCACATTTTATCAAATGCTTTTTCTATATCTATTGAGATAATCATATGATTTGTATTAGTTTGGTTATTGATATAGTCAATTATACTAATAGTTTTCCTCATATTGAACCAGCTCTGAAATCCTGGCATAAATCCTATTTGATCATGGTGTATTATCCTGGGGATGATTTGCTGCATCCCACAAATTTTGGTATGTCGTCTCATTATTGTCATTCTCTTGGATGAAATTATTGATTTTTTCTAAGATTTGTTGTTTTACCCAGTCATTATTTAGGATTAGATTATTTTGTTTCTAATTAATTTTTGGTCTATTTTCCTCTAGCCTTTTTATTGCATAATTTTTATAGTGTCATGATCTGAAAAGAATGTATTTACTATTTCTGGCTTTCTGCATTTTATTTTAAGGTTTATATGCCCTAATGCATGGTAAATTTTTATATAGGTTCCATCAACTGCTGAGAACAAAGTAAATTCCTTTCTATCTCATCTTAATTTTTTTCTCAAAGATCTATCATATCTAGGTTTTCTAACATTCTGTTTACCTTCTTAACTTTTTTTCTTATTTATTTTGTTATTTGATTTATCTAGTTCTAAGAGAGCAAGGTTAAGATCCCCCACTAGTATGCTTTTGCTGTCATCCCAGAAAATGACAATAATGAGATAACATAGAAAATTTATGGGAGGCAGTCAAAGCAGTTCTTTGGGGAAGTTTTATATGTATATGCTTGCTCACATAGAATAAAGAGAGAGAAAGTCAATCAACTGGGCTTGCAACTAAAAAGGCCAGAAAAAAACAAATGAACTCTCAATTAAATATCAAACTTTATAATCTGAAAATAAAAGTGGAGATCCAAAAAACTGCAATTAAGAAAACTATTGAACGAATAAACAAAATTAAGATTTGATTTTATGAAAAAAATCAACAAAATAGATAAAACTTTAGTTAATTTTATTAGAAAAAGAAGAAAATCAAAGTCTTACTATAAAAAATGAAAAGGATGAACTTTCTACCAATGAAGAAGAAATTAGAGCAGTGATTAGGAGCTATTTTGACCAACTATATGTCAATAATTTGGATAATCTGAGTGAAATGTAAATTTCCCAGATTATCAACAGAGGAAATAAATTACTTACATAGTGCCATTTTAGAAAAAAAGAAATTGAACAAGCTATTAATCAGATGTCTAAGAAAAATCTCCAGGGCCAGATGGATTTACATGTGAGTTTTACAAACATTTAAGGAACAATTTTTCCAAAGCTCTGCAAATTATTTGGAAAAATAGAGAAACCATGAGTCCTACCAAATTCCATTTATGATTCAGATGTGGAGCTGAAATCTAAAGCAGGTAGAACCAAAAGATAAAAAGAAAAGTATAGATCAATTTCCCTAATGAATATTTATGCAAAAGTCTTTAATAAAATATTAACCAAAAGATTACAGGAAGTTATCCCTAGGATAATACATAACAGCCAAATAGGATTTATACTAGGAATGCAGTATTGGTTCAAAATTGGGGAAAATATTAGCATAATTCACTTTATCAACATCACAATTGTTATCTCAATAGATGCAGAAAAAACAATTTACAAAATCCAACTCCCAATCCTAATACAACACCAGAGAATATAAAAATAAATGGAGTTTTCCTTATCAGTAGCATCTATTTAAAATCATAAGTATCATATGTAATAGGCATAACTAGGATCATCCCAATAAGACCAGGGGTGAAACAAGGTTGTCCTATATCATTATTACTATTCAATATTGTATTAGAAATGTGAGCTTTAGCCATAAGAGAAGAAAAAGAAATTAAAGGACTTAGAGTAGGTAATGAGGAAACCAAACTATCACTTTTTGTGATGCCATTATACCTAGAGAATCCTGGAGAATCAACTAAAAAACTACCAGAAACAATTCACAACTTTATCAAAGTTATAGGATATAACATAAATGCACATAAATCATCAGCATTTCCATGTTACCATCAAAGTTCGGCAGCAAGAGCTACAAAGAGAAATTCCCTTTAAAATAACTATATACAATATAAAATCTCAAAACCTACCTGCTAATAAATAGTCAAGAAGCATATGAGCACAGTTACAAAAAACTTTCCACACAAATAAAGTCACATCTAAACAATTGGAAAAATGTCAAGTGCTCATAAAGTAGGTCAAGATAATGTATTGAAAATGACAGGGACTTCCGGCCAAGATGGCGGCATGGAGGCAGACAGCTGCTTGAGCTCCTCATTTTCTCTCAGAACTTACTTCATGACAAGCCTCAGACTTAATGCTTGACCCAGAAAGAAATCCACAAATAATCACCAAGAGGAGATATCCCTGAAAGTCGCCAGAAAAGGTCTGTGTTTGCTCAGGGAGAGGGTCAATCAGACTGGGAGCAGACTGAGGGCAGGCAAGCCAGAGCGAGACAGGCAGCTCACACAGCTCAGACCAGAGGGGGAGGGGTACTATCTCTGCCGTTTCTGTGAAAAGACTTTTTCCCCAGTGTGGATACTGCATCTTGGCAGCAAGCCTTCAGCAGCGGAGAGGGTGTAAACACCGGAGGTGAAGATTAAAACCCCAGAAAGCCAGCGTTTCTCAGAACCCGGCCACCCCCAACCCCTACCTGGACTGACTCAGTGCGTTCTCAGAGGCTCAGAGTGCAGACTCAGTACAGTCATTGCTGTTCTGTTAGTGGCTCTCTGCTGCCCTACCCCCAGTCTGTAGAGGAAGCCCATTAATACCATCCAGCCCCATCCCCTGCAAAACAGACCAAATGTTTCTCTTGTCAGTTTGTTTTCTTTGAATCCTACTCTGACAAAATGAACAAAAAATTCAAAAGGGCTCTAACGATTGACAGTTTCTGTGTGGAGAGGGAGCAGACTTCAAATGCTGAGGAGACTAGGAACAGACTGTCCCCAGATGTATCACCTGGGAGGGATATAAGCTGCTCCTCAATACAAAAGAATCTCGTAGAGGAAATCAAAAAGGCTCTCACAAGAGAGCTGGAAGAGAAATGGGAAAAGGAAAGGGAAGCTTGGCAAGAGAGCCTGGAGAAGTCATTCCATGCATTCAAAGACAGAGTGGATAAATCAAATCATTGAGAAACAAGATTAGTAAGCTGGAAAAGGTAAACAACTCCAAGGAAAACAGGATTAGTGAGTTGGAAAAAGAAATCAGCTCTCTAAAAAATAAAATGGATAAAATGGAAAAAAATTCCATAGAAGATAAAAACTCAATTGGACAATTACAAAGAGATATAAAAAAGTGAGTGAAGAAAATACATCATTGAAAATTAGACTGGAACAAGTAGAAATGAGTGACTCAAGGAGAAACCAAGAGGTAGTCAAGCAAAACCAGAGAAATGAAATAATTGAAAAGAATGTCAAGTACCTTACTAGAAAGACAACAGACCTGGAAAACAGATCCAGGAGAGACAATTTGAGAATAATCGGACTCCCTGAAAAATGGGAGGAAAAAAAAGAGCTTGGACACCATTTTCGAGGAAATTATCAAAGAGAACTGCCCAGACATTCTGGAAACAGAGGGTAAAATAGACATTGAAAAAATTCATTGATCACCTACTGAAAGGGACCCTAAAATCAAAATGCCAAGAAATATAGTGGCCAAGTTCAAGAACCATCAGACAAAGGAAAAGATATTGGAAGCTGCTAGAAAAAAGCAATTCAGATATGGAGGATCCACAATAAGGATAACCCAGGATCTAGCAGCGTCCACATTAAAAGAATGCAGGGCCTGGAACATGATATTCCGAAAGGCTAAGGAACTTGGTATGCAGCCAAGAATAACTTACCCAGCAAGAATGAGCATCGTTTTCCAGGGAAGAAGATGGACATTTAATGAAATAAATGAATTCCATCTATTTTTGATGAAAAAAAACAGACCTACATAAAAGGTTTGATCTTCAAATACAGAACTCAAGAGATGTCTAAAAAGGTAAAAAGAAATCTTGAGAACTATACTTCTGCCAAAAAAATATGTAAAGAACATATGTACAATTTGTCTTAGAAACTAGAGGTGGAAAGGAAATTATATCATAAAAAAGTGTAAAGTGGTGGTACTACATCTCATGAAGAGGCAAAGGTAAGGTATTATATCTGAGAGAAAGAAAGGAGGGAGATGAACATAGCGTGTATCAATAGACATATTCGATTTATGGTGAAACTTCTTCCACTTCATTGAAAAGTGAAAGGGAAGGAGTAAGCTAAGGGGAAGGGAATACAGAAATTTGGAGGAAAAGAGGTAAAATAAGGGGAGGATGTTTAAGGTGGGGGAGGGATCCTAAAAAGGGAGGGCTGTGAAAAGCAAATGGTGTTCACCAGTTTAATACTGGATAGGAGGGTAAAAGGGAAGAAAAGGGGAAAAGCATAAGCAGGGGTTAATAGGATGGCAAGCAATATAGAATTAGTCCTTCTAACCATAAATGTGAATGGGGCAAACTGCCTCATAAAGAGGAAGCAGTTAGCAGACTGGATTAAAAGTCAGAATCCTACTATATGTTGTTTACAGGAAACACACCTGAAACAGGGTGAGACATTCAAACTAAAAGTAAAAGGGTGGAGCAGAATCTATTATGCTTCAGGCAAAACCAAAAAAGCAAGAGTAGCCATCCTCATCTCAGATCAAGCAAAAACAAAAATTGATCTAATTAAAAGAGATAAGGAAGGACATTATAACCTGCTAAAGGGCAGCATCAATAATGAAGCATTATCAATATTAAACATATATGCACCAAGTGGTGCAGCATCTAAATTCTTAAAAGAGAAATTAAGAGAGCTGCAAGAGGAAATAGATAGCAAAACTATAATAGCGGGAGATCTCAACCTTGAACTCTCAGAATTAGATAAATCAAACCACAAAATAAATAAGAAAGAAGTCAAAGAGGTAAATAGCATACTAGAAAAGTTCGATATGATAGATCTTTGGCGAAAGCTAAATGGAGACAGAAAGGAATATACTTTCTTCTCAGCAGTTCATGGAACCTATACAAAAATTGGTCATATACTAGGGCATAAAAACCTCAAAATCAAATGCAGTAAGGCAGAAATAGTAAATGCATCCTTTTCAGACCATAATGCAATCAAAATAACATTTAATAAAAATCCAGGGGAAAATAGACCAAAAAATAATTGGAAACTAAATAATCTTATACTAAAGAATGATTGGGTAAAACAGCAAATCATAGACATAATTAATAACTTTACCCAAGAAAATGACAATAATGAGACATCATACCAAAATGTGTGGGATACAACCAAAGCACTATAATGGGAAGTTTTATATCTCTACAGTCCTACTTGCATAAAATAGAGAAAGAGAGGGCCAACGAATGGGGCTTACAACTAAAATTGCTAGAAAAGGAACAAATTAAAAACTCCCAGACAAACACAAAACTTGAAATTCAAAAAATAAAAGGGGAGATTAATAAAATTGAAAGTAAAAAAACTATTGAATTAATTAATAAAACTTAGAGTTGGTTTTATGAAAAAACCAACAAAATAGACAAACCCTTAGTAAACCTGATTAAAAAAAGGAAACAGAAAAAGCAAATTGATACTCTTGAAAAGGAAAAGGGTGAACTCACCACTAATGAAGAGGAAATTAGAACAATCGTTAGGAGCTACTTTGCTCAACTTTATGCCAATAAATTTGATAACTTAAATGAAATGGAAGAATACCTTCAAAAATATAGCTTGCCCAGATTAACAGAGGAAGAAGTAAGTAGTCTAAATAGCCCCATCTCAGAAAAAGAAATAGAACAAGCTATTAACCAACTTCCTAAGAAAAAGTCCCCAGGACCAGATGGATTTACAGGTGAATTCTACCAAACATTTAAAGAACAACTAACTCCAGTGCTATGTAAACTATTTGAAAAAATAGGGATTGAAAGAGTCCTACCAAATTCCTTCTATGACACAGACATGGTACTGATACCTAAACCAGGTAGATCGAAAACTGAGAAAGAAAACTATAGACCAATTTCCTTAATGAATATTGATGCTAAAATCTTAAATAAGATATTAGCAAATAGACTTCAGAAAATCATCCCCAGGATAATACACTATGACCAAGTGGGATTTATACCAGGAATGCAGGGCTGGTTTAATATTAGGAAAACTATTAGTATAATTGACCATATTAATAATCAAATTAATAAGAACCATATGATCTCAATAGATGCAGAAAAAGCATTTGATAAAATCCAACATCCATTCCTACTAAAAATGCTTGAGAGTATAGTAATAAATGGACTATTCCTTAAAATAATAAGGAGCATATATTTAAAACCTTCAGTAAACATTATATGTAATGGTGATAAACTAGAACCTTTCCCTGTAAGATCAGGAGTGAAACAAGGTTGCCCACTATCACCATTACTATTCAATATAGTACTAGAAACTCTAGCATCGGCAATAAGAGCCGAGAAAGAGATTCAAGGAATTAGAGTAGGAAATGAGGAAATCAAATTATCACTTTTCGCAGATGACATGATGTTATACTTAGAGAACCCCAAAGACTCTCCTAAAAAGCTACTAGAAATAATTCAGAATTTTAGCAAAGTTGCAGGATACAAAATAAATCCATATAAATCCTCAGCATTTTTGTACATTACCAACACAATCTAACAGCAAGAGATACAAAGAGAAATTCTATTCAAAATAACACTCAATAGTATAAAATATTTGGGAATATATCTACCAAAGGAGAGTCAGGAATTATTTGAGCAAAATTACAAAACACTTGCCACAAAAATAAAGTCAGATTTAAATAATTGGAAAGACATTCAGTGCTCTTGGATAGGCCGAGCGAATATAATAAAGATGACAATACTCCCCAAACTAATCTATTTATTTAGTGCTATACCAATCAGACTCCCAAGAAACTAATTTAATGACCTAGAAAAAATAACAACAAAATTCATATGGAAGAATAAAAGGTCGAGAATTGCAAGGGGACTAATGAAAAAAAGTCAGAGGAAGGTGGTTTAAGTGTACCTGATTTAAAGCTATATTATAAAGCAACAGTCACCAAAATCATTTGGTATTGGCTAAGAAATAGACTAGTTGATGAGTGGCATAGGTTAGCTTCACAGGGCAAGATAGTGAACAAAAATAGCAATCTAATCTTTGACAAACCCAAAGATCCCAAATTTTGGGATAAGAATTCATTATTTGACAAAAACTACTGGGAAAACTGGAAATTAGTATGGCAGAAACTAGGCATGGAACCACATTTAACACCACATACTAAGATTAGATCAAAATGGGTCCAAGATTTAGGCATAAAGAACGAAATCTTAAATAAATTGGAGGAACATGGGATGGTTTACCTCTCAGACTTATGGAGGAGGAAGGAGTTTGTGTCCAAGGGAGAACTAGAGACCATTATTGATCACAAAATAGAACATTTTGATTACACCAAATTAAAAAGTTTCTGCACAAACAAAACTAATGCAAACAACATTAGAAGGGAAGTAACTAATTGGGAAAAAAATTTTTACAGTTAAAGGTTCTGTTAAAGGCCTCATCTCCAAAATATACAGAGAATTGACTTTAATTTATAAGAAATCAAGCCATTCTCCAATTGATAAATGGTCAAAGGATATGAACAGACAATTTTCAGATGATGAAATTGAAACTATTTCCACTCATATGAAAGAGTGTTCCAAATCACTATTGATCAGAGAAATGCAAATTAAGACAACTCTGAGGTATCATTACATACCTGTCAGATTGGCTAAGATGACAGGAACAAATAACGATGAATGTTGGAGGGGCTGTGGGAAAACTGGGACACTGATGCATTGTTGGTGGAGTTGTGAAAGAATCAAACCATTCTGGAGAGCAGTCTGGAATTATGCCCAAAAAGTTATGAAAATGGGCATACCCTTTGACCCAGCCATACTACTACTGGGCTTATACCCCAAGGAACTACTAAAGAAGGGAAAGGGACCTGTATGTGCCAAAATGTTTGTGGCAGCCCTTTTCATTGTGGCTAGAAGCTGGAAGATGAATGGATGTCCATCATTTGGAGAATGGTTGGGTCAACTATGGTATATAAATGTTATGGAATATTATTGTTCTATAAGAAATGACCAACAGGAGAAATGCAGAGAGGCTTGGAGAGACTCACATCAACTGATGCTGAGTGAAATGAGCAGAACCAGAAGATCATTATACACTTCAACA
The DNA here is from genome assembly GCF_048593235.1 of Sminthopsis crassicaudata. NCBI lineage: Eukaryota > Metazoa > Chordata > Mammalia > Dasyuromorphia > Dasyuridae > Sminthopsis > Sminthopsis crassicaudata. The sequence goes on along the minus strand of NC_133619.1, from coordinate 180,043,828 downwards.
ATGATACTGTACAAGGATGTATGCTGATGGGAGTGGATTTCTTCAACATAGAGAAGAGCTAATCCAATTCCAATTCATTAATGATGGACAGAACCAGCTACATCCAGAAAAGGAACACTGGGAAATGAATGTAAACTGTTATTTTTACCTTCTGAATCCAATTCTTCCTGTGCAACCAAAAATTCGTTTCTACACACATATATTGTATCTAGAATATATTGTAATATATTTAACATATATAAGTCTGCTTGCCATCTGGGGGAGGGGGTTGGGGGAGGAAGGGAAAAAAATCTGAATAGAACTAAGTGCAAGGGATAATGTTGTAAAAAATTACCCATGCATATGTACTGTCAAAAAATGTTATAATTATAAAATAAAATAAAAAACTTAAAAAAAAAAAGGAAAAGAGTCTTTTCTAAAGATAACAACTTGAAAATTATCAGATAAATATTCTCTTGAATGAAGCTGCGGAAAAGAATCTAAGGAAAAAAACATTGTTTCACAAGATATTATCCATACAAAAGTCTAGAAAAGAACGATATTTTTTTAGGTTGAGTCTCAAGAAAAGAAGCTAGAAAAGAGTTCTTTCTAGAGAGAGTTTCCAGAAAAGAATTTAGAAAAATGTTTTCTAGAATGGGGCTCTAAAAAAGAATCTAAAAAAGTCTTGTTTCTAGATAGAAGATCTAGAAAACTACGTTTTCTAAATTGAGGATTTAGACAAGGACTTAGTAAAGAATTCTTTCTAGAGAGAGGATACAGAAAATATTCTAGAAAAGGTTTTTGTCTATATTAAGGTTTTCGAAAAGAAGCAAGAAAAGTCCCTTTTCTAAAGACAACAACAAGAAAAGTATTTAAAAAATGTTTTCTTGAATGAAGCTCCAGAAAAGAATCTTAAAAAAACATTATGTCAAGAGAGATGATCCATAAAAGAATTAAGAAAAGTACGATTTCTAGATTGAGGCTCTAGAAAAGAATCTAGAAAAATGTTTCTAGAGAGAGGTTCAAGAAAAGAAAGTTTTCTAGATTGAGCCTGTAGAAAGTGATCTAGAAAAGAATTGTTTCTAGAGAGTAGATCCTGAAAAGTTTTCAGAAAATATTTTTTTCTAGATTGAGGTTTTCGAAGTGAGTCTAGCAAAGTCTCTTTTATAAAGAGAACAACTAGAAAAGTATCTAAAAATGTTTTCTTGAATGAGGCTCCAAAAAGAATCTAACAACAGCAACAAAAAAAATTTTTTTTCAGAAGATATGATCCATAAAAGAACCTACAAAAGCCTGTTTTTTTTAGATTGAGGCTCTAGAAAAGAATCTAGAAAAGAGTTCTTTCTAGAGAGAGGATTGAGAAAAGAATCTAGAAAATGTTTTGTAGAATGGGGCTCTTGAAAGGAATCTAGAAAAGACTTGTTTGTAGACAAATGATCTAGAAAACTATGTTTTCTAAATTGAGGCTCTAGAAAAGGATCTGGTAAAGAATTCTTTGTAAATAGTGGATGCAGAAAAGTTTGTAGAAAAGATTCTTGTCTAGATTGAGGTTCTAGAAAATCATCTAGAAAAGAAGTGTTTCTAGAGAGAATAACTAGAAAAGTATCTAGACAAATATTTTCTAGAATGAGGCTCTAGAAAAGAATTGACAAAAACTGTGTTTCAAGAGAGATGATCCATAAAGGAATCAAGAAAAGTAGGATTTCTAGATTGAGGCTCTAGAATAGAATCTAGAAAAGAGTTGTTTCCAGAGAGAGGTTCAAAAAAAGAATGTTTTCTCCATTGTGGCTCTAGAAAATGATCTCTAAAAGAATTGTTTCCAGAGAGAGCATCTAGAAAAGTTTCCAGAAAAGATTTTTTTCTAGATTGTGGTTTTAAAAATGAATCTAGAAAAGTCTCTTTTCTAAAGAGAACAAGAATAAAAGTACCTAAAAATGTTTTCTTGCATGAGAATCCATAAAATAATCTACCAAAAATACTTTATTTCAAGAGAGTTGATCCATAAAAGAATCTAGAAAAGAACTTTTTTGTAGGTTGAGGCTGTAGAAAAGAATCTAGAAAAGAGTTGTTTCTAGAGAGAGCATCCAGAAAAGAATAAAAAAAAATGTTTTCTAGAATGGAGCTCTAGTTAAGAAGCTAGAAAACAGTTGTTTCTAAATAGAACATCTAGAAAAGTATGTTTTTTGGTTTGAGGCTCTAGAAAAGTATCTCTTCAAGAATTCTTACTAGAGAGAGAGGATGCAGAAAAAAATTTCTAGAGAAGATTTTTGATTAGATTGAGGTTCTAGAAAATCTTCTAGAAAAGAATTGTTTTTAGAGCGAAGAAATAGAAAAGAATCAAGAAAATATTTTCTAGAAGGAGGCTCTAGAAAAGAATCTATAAAAACTTTGTTTCAAGAGAGATGATAAAAGAATCTACAAAAGTCTCTTTTCTAAAGAGAACAACAAGAAAAATATCTAAAAATGTTTTCTTGAATTTGGCTCCAGAAAAAATCGAACAACAACAACAAAAAAAACTTTGTTTCAAGAGAGATGATCCATAAAAGAATCTAGAAAAGAAGGTTTTTTTTTAGATTGAGGCTCTAGAAAAGGATATAATAAAGAATTCTTTCTAGAGAGAGGATGGAGAAAACATGCGAGAAAAGATTTTTTGTGGACAGATGTTCTAGAAAATCATCTAGAAAAGACTTATTTCTAGAGAAAAGAACTAAAAAAGTATCTAGAAAAATACTTTCTCGAATGAAGCTCTAGAAAAGGATCTAGAAAAACTTTATTTCAAGAGAGATGGTCCGGAAGCTAGAAAAGTACATTTTCTAGATTGAGGCTCTAGAAAAGAATATAGAAAGGACTCTTTTGTAAACATAACAACTAGAAAAGTATCTAAAAATATTCTCTTCAATGAAGCTGCAGGAAAGAATCTAAGAAAAAAATTGTTTCACAAGATATTATCCATACAAAAGTCTAGAAAAGAACGGTTTTTTTAAAAATTGAGGATCAAGAAAAGAATCTAGAAAAGAGTTCTTTCTACAGAGAGTATCCAGAAAAGAATCTAGAAAAATGTTTCTAGAATGGGGCTCTAGAGAAGAATCTAAAAAAGACTTGTTTCTAGATAGAAGATCTAGAAAACTACATTTTCTAAGTTGAGGATCTCAAAAAGACCTAGTTAAGAATTCTTTCTAGAGAGAGGATACAGAAAAGTTTCTAGAAAAGATTTTTGTCTAGATTGAGGTTTTCCAAAAGAACCTAGAAAAGTCTCTTTTCTAAAGAGAACAACTAGAAAAGTATCTAAACAATGTTTTCTTGAATGACGCCCCAGAAAAGAATCTAACAAAAAAAACCCAATGTTTCAGAAGATAAGATCCATAAAAGAATTTACAAAAGACTTGTTTTTTTAGATTGATGATCTAGAAAATAATCTAGAAAAGAGTTGTTTCTAGAGAGAGGATCCAGAAAAGAATCTAGAAAAATGTTTTCTAGAATGGGGCTTTTTTTTTAACTTAATAATTTTTTATTATATATATATTTTTTATAATATTATCCCTTGTATTCATTTTTCCAAATTATCCCCCCCTCTCCCTTTATTCCCTCCCCCCGATGACAGGCAATCCCATACATTTTACATGTGTTACAATATAGTCTAGGTACAATACATGTGTGTGAATATCATTTTCTTGTTGCACAATAAACATTAGATTCCGAAGGTACATGCAACCTGGGCAGACAGATATTAGTGCTAACAATTTACATTCACTTCCCAGTGTTTCTTCTCTGGGTGTAGCTACTTCTGTCCATCATTGATCAACTGGAAGTGAGTTGGTTTTTCTTTATGTTGAAGATTTCCACTTCCATCAGAATACATCCTCATACAGTATTGTTGTTGTCGTGTACAGTGATCTTCTGGTTCTGCTCATTTCACTCAGCATCAGTTGATTTAAGTCTCTCCGGGCCTCTCTGTATTCCTCCTGCTGGTAATTTCTTACAGAGCAATAATATTCCATAACCTTCATATACTGTAATTTAGCCAACCATAGAATGGGGCTCTTGAAAGGAATCTAGAAAATACTTGTTTCTAGACAGACGTTCGAGAAAACTATGTTTTCTAAGTTGAGGCTCTAGAAAAGGATCTGGTAAAGAATTCTTTCTAGATAGTGGATGCAGAAAAGTTTGTAGAAAAGATTTTTGTCTAGATTGAGGTTCTAGAAAATCATCTAGAAAAGACTTGTTTCTACAGAGAATAACTAGAAAAATATCTAGACAAATATTTTCTAGAGTGAGGCTCTAGAAAAGAATCGACAAAAACTGTTTCAAGAGAAATGATCCATAATAGAATCAAGAAAAGTAGGATTTCTGGATTGAGGCTCTAGAATAGAATCTAGAAAATAGTTGTTTCCAGAGAGAGGATAAAGAAAAGAATGCTTTCTAGATGGAGGCTCCAGAAAATAATCTCTAAAAGAATTGTTTCCATTGAGAGGATCTAGAAAAGTTTCCAGAAAAGATTTTTTTCTAGATTTAGGTTTTCAAAATGAATCTAGAAAAGTCTCTTTTCTAAAGAGAACAAGAAGAAAAGTACCTAAAAATGTTTTCTTACATGAGAATCCATAAAATAATCTAAGAAAAAAATTTTATTTCAAGATAGTTGATGCATAAAAGAATCTAGAAAAGAAGGTTTTTTTTAAGGTTGAGGCTGTTGAAAAAATCTAGAAAAGAGGTGTTTCTAGAGAGAGGATCCACAAAAGAATCAAAAAATTGTTTTCTAGAATGGGGCTCTTGAAAGGAATGTAGAAAACAGTTGTTTCTAGGTAGAACATCTAGAAAACTATGTTTTCTGGGTTGAGGCTCTAGAAAAGGATCTCTTAAAGAATTTTTATGAGAGAGAGGATGCAGAAAAGTTTCTATAAAAGATTTTTTTTTCTAGATTGAGGTTCTAGAAACTCATCTAGAAAAGAATTGTTTTTAGAGAGAAGAAAGAGAAAAGAATAAAGAAAATAATTTCTAGAATGAGGCTCTAGAAAAGAATCTATAAAAACTTTGTTTCAAGAGAGATGACCCTTAAAGAATCTAGAAAATTCTCTTTTCTAAAGAGCACAACAAGAAAGGTATCTAAAAATGTTTTCTTGAATGAGGCTCCAGAAATGAATCAAAAAAAAAAAAGAAAAACAAAACAAAAAAAAAAACTTTGTTTCAAGAAAGATGATTCATCAAAGAATCTAGAAAAGTACGATTTCTAGATTGAGGCTCTAGAAAAGAATCTAGAGAAATCATTCTAGAGAGAGGATCAAGAAAAGAATGTTTTCTAGATTGAGTCTCTAGAAAATGATCCTGAAAAGAATTGTTTCTAGAGAGCGGATCAAGAAAAGTTTTCAGAAAATATTTTTTTCTAGATTGAGGTTTTCCAAAAGAACCTAGAATAGTCTCTTTTCTAAAGAGAACAACTAGAAAAGTATCTAAAAATGTTTTCTTGAGTGAGGCCCCAGGAAAGAATCTAACAAAAATAAACATTGTTTCAGAAGATATGATCCATAAAAGAATCTACAAAAGACTGTTTTGTTAGATTGGGGCTCTAGAAAAGAGTTGTTTCTAGAGAGAGGAACCACAAAAGAATCTAGAAAATGTTTTCTAGAATGGGTCTCTTGAAAGGAATCTAGAAAAGACTTGTTTCTAGACAGACGATCTAGAAAACTATGTTTTCTAAGTTGAGCCTCTGGAAAAGGATCTAGTAAATAATTCTTTCTAGATAGAGTATGCAGAAAAGTTTGTAGAAAAGATTTTTGTCTAGATTGAGGTTCTAGAAAATCATCTAGAAAAGAAGTGTTTCTAGAGAGAATAACTAGAAAAGTATCTAGACAAATATTTTCTAGAGTGAGCCTCTAGAAAAGAATCGACAAAAACTGTGTTTCAAGAGAGATGATCCAAGAAAGAATCAAGAAAAGTAGGATTTCTAGATTGAGGCACTAGAATAGAATCTAGAAAATAGTTGTTTCCAGAGAGAGGATCAAGAAAAGAATGTTTTCTCCATCGAGGCTCTAGAAAATGATCTCTAAAAGAATTGTTTCCGGAGAGAAGATCTAGAAAATTTTCCAGAAAAGATTTTTTTCTAGATTGAGATTTTCGAAATGAATCTAGAAAAGTCTGTTTTCTAAAGAGAACAAGAAGAAAAGTACCTAAAAATGTTTTATTGGATGAGAATCCATAAAATAATCTAATAAAAAAATTTTATTTCAAGAGAGTTGATCCATAAAAGAATCTAGAAAAGAAGGTTTTTTTTAAGGTTGAGGCTGTAGAAAAAAATCTAGAAAAGAGTTGTTTCTAGAGAGAATAACTAGAAAAGTATCTAGAAAAATATTTTATAGAATGAGGCTTTAGAAAAGAATCAACAGAAACTGTGTTTGAAGAGAGATGATACATAAAAGAATCAAGAAAAGTAGGATTTCTAGGTTGAGGGTCAAGAAAAGGATCTAGAAAAGAGTTATTTCTGGAGAGAGTTTCCAAAAAAATAATCTAGAAAAATGTTTTCTAGAATGGGGCTCTAGAAAACAATCTAAAAAAGACTTGTTTCCAAATAGAATATCTAGAATACTACCTTTTGTAAGTTGAGGTTCTAGACAAGGACCTAGTAAAGAATTCTTTCTAGAGAGAGGATACACAAAACTTTCTAGAAAAGGTTTTTGTCTAGAATAAGGTTTTTGAAAAGAACCTAGAAAAGTCTCTTTTCTAAAGACAACAACAAGAAAAGTATCTAAAAAAATATTTTCTTGAATGAGGCTCCTGAAAAAGAATCTAACAAAAAATACTTTATTTCAAGAGAGATGATCCATAAAAGAATCCAGGGAATTATGATTTCTAGAATGAGGCTCTAGAAAAGAATCTAGAAAAGACTTGTTTCTAGATAGAAGATCTAGAAAACTACATTTTCTAAGTTGAAGATCTAGACAAGGACCTAGTAAAGAATTGTTTCTAGAGAGATGATACAGCAATATTTCTAGAAAAGATTTTTGTCTAGATTGAGGTTTTCCAAAAGAAACTAGAAAAGTCTCTTTTCTAAAGAGAACAACTAGAAAAGTATCTAAACAATGTTGTCTTGAATGAGGCCCCAGAAAAGAATCTAACAAAAAAAAAAAAAAAAAAAAAAAAAAAAAAAAAAAAAACTATGTTTGAGAAGATAAGATCCATAAAATAATCTACAAAAGACTGGTTTTTTTAGATTGATGATCTAGAAAAGAATCTAGAAAAGTGTTGTTTCTAGAGAGAGGATCCAGAAGAGTATCTAGAAAATGTTTTCGAGAATGGGGCTCTTGAAAGGAATCTAGAAAATACTTGTTTCTAGATAGACGATCTAGAAAACTATGTTTTCTAAGTTGAGCCTCTGGAAAAGGATGTGGTAAAGAATTCTTCCTAGATAGAGTATGCAGAAAAGTTTGTAGAAAAGGTTTTTTGTCTAGATTGAGGTTCTAGAAAATCATCTAGAAAAGAAGTGTTTCTAGAGAGAATAACTAGAAAAGTATCTAGACAAATATTTTCTAGAGTGTGGCTGTAGAAAAGAATCGACAAAAACTGTGTTTCAAGAGAGATGATCCATAAAAGAATCAAGAAAAGTAGGATTTCTAGATTGAGGCTCTAGAATAGAATCTAGAAAATAGTTATTTCCAGAAAGAGAATCAAGCAAAGAATGTTTTCTCCATTGATGCTCTAGATAATGATCTCTAAAAGAATTGTTTCCAGAGAGGGGATCTAGAAAATTTTCCAGAAAAGATTTTTTTTTCTAGATTGAGGTTTTCAAAACGAATCTAGAAAAGTCTCTTTTCTAAATAGAACAAGAAGAAAAGTACCTAAAAATATTTTCTTGCATGAGAATCCATAAAATAATCTACCAAAAATACTTTATTTCAAGAGAGTTGATCCATAAAAGAATCTAGAAAAGAACTTTTTTGTAGGTTGAGGCTGTAGAAAAGAATCTAGAAAAGAGTTGTTTCTAGAGAGAAGAACTAAAAAAGTATCTAGAAAAATATTTTCTAGAATGAGGCTCTAGAAAAGAATCTAGAAAAGGGTTATTTCTAGAGAGGGGATCCAGAAAAGAATAAAAAAAAATGTTTTCTAGAATGGAGCTCTAGTTAAGAAGCTAGAAAACAGTTGTTTCTAGATAGAACATCTAGAAAACTATGTTTTCTGGGTTGAGGCTCTAGAAAAGGGTCTATTCAAGAATTCTTACTAGAGAGATGATGCAGAAAAAAATTTCTAGAAAAGACTTTTGACTAGATTGAGGTTCTAGAAAATCTTCTAGAAAAGAATTGTTTTTATAGCGAAGAAATAGAAAAGAATCAAGAAAATATTTTCTAGAAGGAGGCTCTAGAAAAGAATCTATAAAAACTTTGTTTCAAGAGAGATGATAAAAGAATCTAGAAAAATCTCTTTTCTAAAGAGAACAATAAGAAAAAATATCTAAAAATGTTTTCTTGAATTTGGCTCCAGAAAAAGTCGAACAACAACAACAAAAAAAAACTTTGTTTCAAGAGAGATGATCCATAAAAGAATCTAGAAAAGAAGGTTTTTTTTTAGATTGAGGCTCTAGAAAAGGATATAATAAAGAATTCTTTCTAGAGAGAGGATGGAGAAAACATGCGAGAAAAGATTTTTTGTGGACAGATGTTCTAGAAAATCATCTAGAAAAGACTTGTTTCTAGAGAAAAGAACTAAAAAAGTATCTAGAAAAATATTTTCTCGAATGAAGCTCTAGAAAAGGATCTAGAAAAACTTTATTTCAAGAGAGATGGTCCGAGAAGCTAGAAAAGTACATTTTCTAGATTGAGGCTCTAGAAAAGAATATAGAAAGGACTCTTTTGTAAACATAACAACTAGAAAAGTATCTAAAAATATTCTCTTCAATGAAGCTGCAGGAAAGAATCTAAGAAAAAAATTGTTTCACAAGATATTATCCATACAAAAGTCTAGAAAAGAACGGTTTTTTAAAAATTGAGGATCAAGAAAAGAATCTAGAAAAGAGTTCTTTCTACAGAGAGTATCCAGAAAAGAATCTAGAAAAATGTTTTCTAGAATGGGGCTCTAGAGAAGAATCTAAAAAAGACTTGTTTCTAGATAGAAGATCTAGAAAACTACATTTTCTAAGTTGAGCATCTCAAAAAGACCTAGTTAAGAATTCTTTCTAGAGAGAGGATACAGAAAAGTTTCTAGAAAAGATTTTTGTCTAGATTGAGGTTTTCCAAAAGAACCTAGAAAAGTCTCTTTTCTAAAGAGAACAACTAGAAAAGTATCTAAACAATGTTTTCTTGAATGACGCCCCAGAAAAGAATCTAACAAAAAAAAAAAAAAAAAACCCAATGTTTCAGAAGATAAGATCCATAAAAGAATTTACAAAAGACTTGTTTTTTTAGATTGATGATCTAGAAAATAATCTAGAAAAGAGTTGTTTCTAGAGAGAGGATCCAGAAAAGAATCTAGAAAAATGTTTCCTAGAATGGGGCTCTAGAGAAGAATCTAAAAAAAGACTTGTTTCTAGATAGAAGATCTAGAAAACTACGTTTTCTAAGTTGAGGATCTCGACAAGGACCTAGGTAAGAATTCTTTCTAGAGAGAGGATACAGAAAAGTTTCTAGAAAAGATTTTTGTCTAGATTGAGGTTTTCCAAAAGAACCTAGAAAAGTCTCTTTTCTAAAGAGAACAACTAGAAAAGTATCTAAACAATGTTTTCTTGAATGACGCCCCAGAAAAGAATCTAACCAAAAAAAAAAAAAATGTTTCAGAAGATAAGATCCATAAAAGAATCTACAAAAGACTGGTTTTTTTTAGATTGATGATCTAGAAAAGAATCTAGAAAAGTGTTGTTTCTAGAGAGAGGATCCAGAAAAGTATCTAGAAAATGTTTTCTAGAATGGGGCTCTTGAAAGGAATCTAGAAAATACTTGTTTCTAGATAGACGATCTAGAAAACTATGTATTCTAAGTTGAGCCTCTGGAAAAGGATGTGATAAAGAATTCTTTCTAGATAGAGTATGCAGAAAAGTTTGTAGAAAAGATTTTTGTCTAGATTGAGGTTCTAGAAAATCATCTAGAAAAGAAGGGTTTCTAGAGAGAATAACTAGAAAAGTATCTAGAAAAATATTTTATAGAGTGTGGCTGTAGAAAAGAATCGACAAAAACTGTGTTTCAAGAGAGATGATCCATAAAAGAATCAAGAAAAGTAGGATTTCTAGATTGAGGCTCTAGAATAGAATCTAGAAAATAGTTGTTTCCAGAGAGAGGATCAAGAAAAGAATGTTTTCTCCATTGAGGCTCTAGAAAGTGATCTCTAAAAGAATTGTTTCCAGAGAGAGGATCTAGAAAAATGTTCCAGAAAAAAATTTTTTTCTAGATTGAGGTTTTCAAAATGAATCTAGAAAAGTCTCTTTTCTAAAGAGAACAAGAAGAAAAGTACCTAAAAATATTTTCTTGCATGAGAATCCATAAAATAATCTACCAAAAATACTTTATTTCAAGAGAGTTGATCCATAAAAGAATCTAGAAAAGAACTTTTTTGTAGTTTGAGGCTGTAGAAAAGAATCTAGAAAAGAGTTGTTTCTAGAGAGAAGAAATATAAAAAGTATCAAGAAAAATACTTTCTAGAATGCGGCTCTAGAAAAGAATCTAGAAAAGGGTTGTTTCTAGAGAGGGCATCCAGAAAAGAATAAAAAAAATGTTTTCTAGAATGGAGCTCTAGTTAAGAAGCTAGAAAACAGTTGTTTCTAGATAGAACATCTAGAAAACTATGTTTTCTGGGTTGAGGCTCTAGAAAAGGGTCTATTCAAGAATTCTTACTAGAGAGATGATGCAGAAAAAAATTTCTAGAAAAGACTTTTGACTAGATTGAGGTTCTAGAAAATCTTCTAGAAAAGAATTGTTTTTATAGCGAAGAAATAGAAAAGAATCAAGAAAATATTTTCTAGAAGGAGGCTCTAGAAAAGAATCTATAAAAACTTTGTTTCAAGAGAGATGATAAAAGAATCTAGAAAAATCTCTTTTCTAAAGAGAACAACAAGAAAAAATATCTAAAAATGTTTTCTTGAATTTGGCTCCAGAAAAAGTCGAACAACAACAACAAAAAAAAACTTTGTTTCAAGAGAGATGATCCATAAAAGAATCTAGAAAAGAAGGTTTTTTTTTAGATTGAGGCTCTAGAAAAGGATATAATAAAGAATTCTTTCTAGAGAGAGGATGGAGAAAACATGCGAGAAAAGATTTTTTGTGGACAGATGTTCTAGAAAATCATCTAGAAAAGACTTGTTTCTAGAGAAAAGAACTAAAAAAGTATCTAGAAAAATATTTTCTCGAATGAAGCTCTAGAAAAGGATCTAGAAAAACTTTATTTCAAGAGAGATGGTCCGGAAGCTAGAAAAGTACATTTTCTAGATTGAGGCTCTAGAAAAGAATATAGAAAGGACTCTTTTGTAAACATAACAACTAGAAAAGTATCTAAAAATATTCTCTTCAATGAAGCTGCAGGAAAGAATCTAAGAAAAAAATTGTTTCACAAGATATTATCCATACAAAAGTCTAGAAAAGAACGGTTTTTTAAAAATTGAGGATCAAGAAAAGAATCTAGAAAAGAGTTCTTTCTACAGAGAGTATCCAGAAAAGAATCTAGAAAAATGTTTTCTAGAATGGGGCTCTAGAGAAGAATCTAAAAAAGACTTGTTTCTAGATAGAAGATCTAGAAAACTACATTTTCTAAGTTGAGGATCTCAAAAAGACCTAGTTAAGAATTCTTTCTAGAGAGAGGATACAGAAAAGTTTCTAGAAAAGATTTTTGTCTAGATTGAGGTTTTCCAAAAGAACCTAGAAAAGTCTCTTTTCTAAAGAGAACAACTAGAAAAGTATCTAAACAATGTTTTCTTGAATGACGCCCCAGAAAAGAATCTAACAAAAAAAAAAAAAAAAAAAAACCCAATGTTTCAGAAGATAAGATCCATAAAAGAATTTACAAAAGACTTGTTTTTTTAGATTGATGATCTAGAAAATAATCTAGAAAAGAGTTGTTTCTAGAGAGAGGATCCAGAAAAGAATCTAGAAAAATGTTTCCTAGAATGGGGCTCTAGAGAAGAATCTAAAAAAAGACTTGTTTCTAGATAGAAGATCTAGAAAACTACGTTTTCTAAGTTGAGGATCTCGACAAGGACCTAGGTAAGAATTCTTTCTAGAGAGAGGATACAGAAAAGTTTCTAGAAAAGATTTTTGTCTAGATTGAGGTTTTCCAAAAGAACCTAGAAAAGTCTCTTTTCTAAAGAGAACAACTAGAAAAGTATCTAAACAATGTTTTCTTGAATGACGCCCCAGAAAAGAATCTAACCAAAAAAAAAAAAAATGTTTCAGAAGATAAGATCCATAAAAGAATCTACAAAAGACTGGTTTTTTTTAGATTGATGATCTAGAAAAGAATCTAGAAAAGTGTTGTTTCTAGAGAGAGGATCCAGAAAAGTATCTAGAAAATGTTTTCTAGAATGGGGCTCTTGAAAGGAATCTAGAAAAGACTTGTTTCTAGATAGACGATCTAGAAAACTATGTATTCTAAGTTGAGCCTCTGGAAAAGGATGTGATAAAGAATTCTTTCTAGATAGAGTATGCAGAAAAGTTTGTAGAAAAGATTTTTGTCTAGATTGAGGTTCTAGAAAATCATCTAGAAAAGAAGGGTTTCTAGAGAGAATAACTAGAAAAGTATCTAGAAAAATATTTTATAGAGTGTGGCTGTAGAAAAGAATCGACAAAAACTGTGTTTCAAGAGAGATGATCCATAAAAGAATCAAGAAAAGTAGGATTTCTAGATTGAGGCTCTAGAATAGAATCTAGAAAATAGTTGTTTCCAGAGAGAGGATCAAGAAAAGAATGTTTTCTCCATTGAGGCTCTAGAAAGTGATCTCTAAAAGAATTGTTTCCAGAGAGAGGATCTAGAAAAATGTTCCAGAAAAAAATTTTTTTCTAGATTGAGGTTTTCAAAATGAATCTAGAAAAGTCTCTTTTCTAAAGAGAACAAGAAGAAAAGTACCTAAAAATATTTTCTTGCATGAGAATCCATAAAATAATCTACCAAAAATACTTTATTTCAAGAGAGTTGATCCATAAAAGAATCTAGAAAAGAACTTTTTTGTAGTTTGAGGCTGTAGAAAAGAATCTAGAAAAGAGTTGTTTCTAGAGAGAAGAAATATAAAAAGTATCAAGAAAAATACTTTCTAGAATGCGGCTCTAGAAAAGAATCTAGAAAAGGGTTGTTTCTAGAGAGGGCATCCAGAAAAGAATCAAAAAAATGTTTTCTAGAATGGAGCTCTAGTTAAGAAGCTAGAAAACAGTTGTTTCTAAATAGAACATCTAGAAAACTATGTTTTCTGGGTTGAGTCTCTAGAAAAGGATCTCTTAAAGAATCCTTACTAGAGAGAGGATGCAGAAAAAATTACTAGAAAGATTTTTGATTAGATTGAGGTTCTAGAAAATCTTCTAGAAAAGAATTGTTTTTAGAGCGAAGAAATAGAAAAGAATCAAGAAAATATTTTCTAGAATAAGGCTCTAGGAAAGAATCTATAAAAACTTTCTTTCTAGAGAGATGATCTGTAAAAGAATCAAGAAAAGTCTCTTTTCTAAAGAGAACAAGAAAAGTATCTAAAAATGTTTTCTTGAATGAGGCCCCCGAAAACAATCTAACAAAAAAAAAAAAAAAAAAAAATGTTTCAGAAGATAAGATCCATAAAAGAATTTACAAAAGACTTGTTTTTTTAGATTGATGATCTAGAAATGAATCTAGAAAAGAGTTGTTTCTAGAGAGAGTATCCAGAAAAGAATCTAGAAAAATGTTTTCTGGAATGGGGCTCTAGAGAAGAATCTAAAAAAAGACTTGTTTCTAGACAGAAGATCTAGAAAACGATGATTTCTAAGTTGAGGATCTCGACAAGGACCTAGTTAAGAATTCTTTCTAGTGAGAGGATACAGAAAAGTTTCTAGAAAAGATTTTTGTCTAGATTGAGGTTTTCCAAAAGAACCTCGAAAAGTCTCTTTTCTAAAGAGAACAATTAGAAAAGTATCTAAACAATGTTTTCTTGAATGACGCCCCAGAAAAGAATCTAACAAAATAAAACACCAATGTTTCAGAAGATAAGATCCATAAAAGAATCTACAAAAGACTGTTTTTTTTAGATTGATAATCTAGAAAAGAATCTAGAAAAGTGTTGTTTCTAGAGAGAGGATCCAGAAAAGTATCTAGAAAATTTTTTTGATAATGGGGCTCTTGAAAGGAATCTAGAAAATACTTGTTTCTAGACAGACGATCTAGAAAACTATGTTTTCTAAGTTGAGCCTCTGGAAAAGGATGTGGTAAAAAATTCTTTCTAGATATAGTATGCAGAAAAGTTTGTAGAAAAGATTTTTGTCTAGATTGAGGTTCTAGAAAATCATCTAGAAAAGACTTTTTTCTAGAGAGAATAACTAGAAAAGTATTTAGACAAATATTTTCTAGAGTGAGCCTCTAGAAAAGAATCGACCAAAACTGTGTTTCAAGAGAGATGATCCATAAAACAATCAAGAAAAGTAGGATTTCTAGATTGAGGCTCTAGAATAGAATCTAGAAAATAGTTGTTTCCACAGAGAGGATCAAGAAAAGAATGTTTTCTCAATTGAGGCTCTAGAAAATGACCTCTAAACGAATTGTTTCCAGAGAGAGGATCTAGAAAATTTTCCAGAAAAGATTTTTTTATCTAGATTAAGGTTTTCAAAATGAATCTAGAAAAGTCTCTTTTCTAAAGAGAACAAGAAGAAAAGTACCTAAAAATATTTTCTTGCATGAGAATCCATAAAATAATCTACCAAAATACTTTACTTCATAAGAGTTGATTCATAAAAGAATCTAGAAAAGAACTTTTTGTAGGTTGAGGCCGTAGAAGAGAATCTAGAAAAGAGTTGTTTCTAGAGAGAAGAAATATAAAAAGTATCAAGAAAAATATTTTCTAAAATGAGGCTCTAGAAAAGAATCTAGAATAGGGTTGTTTCTAGAGAGGGCATCCAGAAAAAGAATCAAATAAAAAATGTTTTCTAGAATGGCGCTCTAGTTAAGAAGCTAGAAAACAGTTGTTTCTAAATAGAACATCTAGAAAACTATGTTTTCTGGGTTGAGGCTCTAGAAAAGGATATCTTAAAGAATCCTTACTAGAGAGAGGATGCAGAAAAAATTTCTAGAAAGATTTTTGACTATATTGAGGTTCTAGAAAATCTTCTAGAAAAGAACTGTTTTTAGAGCGAAGAAATAGAAAACAATCAAGAAAATATTTTCTAGAATGAGGCTCTAGGAAAGAATTTATAAAAACTTTCTTTCTAGAGAGATGATCTGTAAAAGAATCTAGAAAAGTCCCTTTTCTAAAGAGAACAAGAAAAGTATCTAAAAATGTTTTCTTGAATGAGGCCCCAGAAAACAATCTAACCAAAAAAAAAAAAAAAAAAAAAATGTTTCAGAAGATAAGATCCATAAAAGAATCTACAAAAGACTGGTTTTTTTTAGATTGATGATCTAGAAAAGAATCTAGAAAAGAGTTGTTTCTAGAGAGAGGATCCAGAAAAGAATCTAGAAAATGTTTTCTAGAATGGGGCTCTTGAAAGGAATCTAGAAAAGACTTGTTTCTAGACAGACGATCTAGAAAACTATGTTTTCTAAGTTGAGCCTCTGGAAAAGGATGTGATAAAGAATTCTTTCTAGATAGAGTATGCAGAAAAGTTTGTAGAAAAGATTTTTGTCTAGATTGAGGTTCTAGAAAATCATCTAGAAAAGAAGTGTTTCTAGAGAGAATAACTAGAAAAGTATCTAGAAAAATATTTTATAGAGTGTGGCTGTAGAAAAGAATCGACAAAAACTGTGTTTCAAGAGAGATGATCCATAAAAGAATCAAGAAAAGTAGGATTTCTAGATTGAGGCTCTAGAATAGAATCTAGAAAATAGTTGTTTCCAGAGAGAGGATCAAGAAAAGAATGTTTTCTCCATTGAGGCTCTAGAAAATGATCTCTAAAAGAATTGTTTCCAGAGAGAGGATCTAGAAAATTTTCCAGAAAAATTTTTTTTCTAGATTGAGGTTTTCAAAATGAATCTAGAAAAGTCTCTTTTCTAAAGAGAACAAGAAGAAAAGTACCTAAAATATTTTCTTGCATGAGAATCCATAAAATAATCTACCAAAAATACTTTATTTCAAGAGAGTTGATCCATAAAAGAATCTAGAAAAGAACTTTTTTGTAGGTTGAGGCTGTAGAAAAGAATCTAGAAAAGAGTTGTTTCTAGAGAGAAGAAATATAAAAAGTATCAAGAAAAATACTTTCTAGAATGAGGCTCTAGAAAAGAATCTAGAAAAGGGTTGTTTCTAGAGAGGGCATCCAGAAAAGAATCAAAAAAAATGTTTTCTAGAATGGAGCTCTAGTTAAGAAGCTAGAAAACAGTTGTTTCTAAATAGAACATCTAGAAAACTATGTTTTCTGGGTTGAGTCTCTAGAAAAGGATCTCTTAAAAAATCCTTACTAGAGAGAGGATGCAGAAAAAATTACTAGAAAGATTTTTGACTAGATTGAGGTTCTAGAAAATCTTCTAGAAAAGAACTGTTTTTAGAGCGAAGAAATAGAAAAGAATCAAGAAAATATTTTCTAGAATGAGGCTCTAGGAAAGAATTTATAAAAACTTTCTTTCTAGAGAGATGATCTGTAAAAGAATCTAGAAAAGTCTCTTTTCTAAAGAGAACAAGTAAAGTATCTAAAAATGTTTTCTTGAATGACGCCCCAGAAAACAATCTATCCAAAAAAAAAAAAAAAAAACAATGTTTCAGAAGATAAGATCCATAAAAGAATCTACAAAAGACTGGTTTTTTTAGATTGATGATCTAGAAAAGAATCTAACAAAGAGTTGTTTCTAGAGAGAGGATCCAGAAAAGAATCTAGAAAATGTTTTCTAGAATGGGGCTCTTGAAAGAAATCTAGAAAAGACTTGTTTCTAGACAGACGATCTAGAAAACTATGTTTTCTAAGTTGAGCCTCTGGAAAAGGATGTGATAAAGAATTCTTTCTAGATAGAGTATGCAGAAAAGTTTGTAGAACAGATTTTTGTCTAGATTGAGGTTCTAGAAAATCATCTAGAAAAGAAGAGTTTCTAGAGAGAATAACTAGAAAAGTATCTAGAAAAATATTTTATAGAGTGTGCCTGTAGAAAAGAATCGACAAAAACTGTGTTTCAAGAGAGATGATCCATAAAAGAATCAAGAAAAGTAGGATTTCTAGATTGAGGCTCTAGAATAGAATCTAGAAAATAGTTGTTTCCACAGAGAGGATCAAGAAAAGAATGTTTTCTCCATTGAGGCTCTAGAAAATGATCTCTAAACGAATTGTTTCCAGAGAGAGGATCTAGAAAATTTTCCAGAAAAGATTTTTTTTATCTAGATTGAGGTTTTCAAAATGAATCTAGAAAAGTCTCTTTTCTAAAGAGAACAAGAAGAAAAGTACCTAAAAATATTTTCTTGCTTGAGAATCCATAAAATAATCTACCAAAAATACTTTACTTCATAAGAGTTGATTCATAAAAGAATCTAGAAAAGAACTTTTTGTAGGTTGAGGCCGTAGAAAAGAATCTAGAAAAGAGTTGTTTCTAGAGAGAAGAAATATAAAAAGTATCAAGAAAAATATTTTCTAAAATGAGGCTCTAGAAAAGAATCTAGAATAGGGTTGTTTTTAGAGAGGGCATCCAGAAAAAGAATCAAATAAAAAATGTTTTCTAAAATGGCGCTCTAGTTAAGAAGCTAGAAAACAGTTGTTTCTAAATAGAACATCTAGAAAACTATGTTTTCTGGGTTGAGGCTCTAGAAAAGGATATCTTAAAGAATCCTTACTAGAGAGAGGATGCAGAAAAAATTTCTAGAAAGATTTTTGACTAGATTGAGGTTCTAGAAAATCTTCTAGAAAAGAACTGTTTTTAGAGCGAAGAAATAGAAAAGAATCAAGAAAATATTTTCTAGAATGAGGCTCTAGGAAAGAATTTATAAAAACTTTCTTTCTAGAGAGATGATCTGTAAAAGAATCTAGAAAAGTCTCTTTTCTAAAGAGAACAAGAAAAGTATCTAAAAATGTTTTCTTGAATGAGGCCCCAGAAAACAATCTAACCAAAAAAAAAAAAAAAAAAAAAACAATGTTTCAGAAGATAAGATCCATAAAAGAATCTACAAAAGACTGGTTTTTTTAGATTGATGATCTAGAAAAGAATCTAACAAAGTGTTGTTTCTAGAGAGAGGATCCAGAAAAGAATCTAGAAAATGTTTTCTAGAATGGGGCTCTTGAAAGGAATCTAGAAAAGACTTGTTTCTAGACAGACGATCTAGAAAACTATGTTTTCTAAGTTGAGCCTCTGGAAAAGGATGTGATAAAGAATTCTTTCTAGATAGAGTATGCAGAAAAGATTGTAGAAAAGATTTTTGTCTAGATTGAGGTTCTAGAAAATCATCTAGAAAAGAAGTGTTTCTAGAGAGAATAACTAGAAAAGTATCTAGACAAATATTTTCTAGAGTGAGCCTCTAGAAAAGAATCAACAAAAACTGTGTTTCAAGAGAGATGATCCAAGAAAGAATCAAGAAAAGTAGGATTTCTAGATTGAGGCACTAGAATAGAATCTAGAAAATAGTTGTTTCCAGAGAGAGGATCAAGAAAAGAATGTTTTCTCCATTGAGGCTCTAGAAAATGATCTCTAAAAGAATTGTTTCCAGAGAGAAGATCTAGAAAATTTTCCAGAAAAGATTTTTTTCTAGATTGAGATTTTCGAAATGAATCTAGAAAAGTCTCTTTTCTAAAGAGAACAAGAAGAAAAGTACCTTAAAATGTTTTATTGGATGAGAATCCATAAAATAATCTAATAAAAAATTTTATTTCAAGAGAGTTGATCCATAAAAGAATCTAGAAAAGAAAGTTTTTTTTAAGGTTGAGGCTGTAGAAAAAAATCTAGAAAAGAGTTGTTTCTAGAGAGAATAACTAGAAAAGTATCTAGAAAAATATTTTATAGAATGAGGCTTTAGAAAAGAATCAACAGAAACTGTGTTTGAAGAGAGATGATACATAAAAGAATCAAGAAAAGTAGGATTTCTAGGTTGAGGGTCAAGAAAAGGATCTAGAAAAGAGTTATTTCTGGAGAGAGTTTCCAAAAAAATAATCTAGAAAAATGTTTTCTAGAATGGGGCTCTAGAAAACAATCTAAAAAAGACTTGTTTCCAAATAGAATATCTAGAATACTACCTTTTGTAAGTTGAGGTTCTAGACAAGGACCTAGTAAAGAATTCTTTCTAGAGAGAGGATACACAAAAGTTTCTAGAAAAGATTTTTGTCTAGAATAAGTTTTTTTTTTTTTTAATTTTTTTTTATTATATATATATATATATATATTTTATAATATTATCCCTTGTATTCATTTTTCCAAATTACCCCCCCTCCCTTATACCCTCCCCCCGACGACAGGCAATACCATACATTTTACATGTGTTACAATATAGTCTAAGTACAATACATGTGTGTGAATATCATTTTCTTGTTGCACAATAAACATTAGAATCCGAAGGTACATGCAACCTGGGCAGACAGATATTAGTGCTAACAATTTACATTCCCCTCCCAGTGTTTCTTCTCTGGGTGTATCTACCTCTGTCCATCATTGATCAACTGGAAGTGAGTTGGGTCTTCTTTATGTTGAAGATTTCCACTTCCATCAGAATACATCCTCATACAGTATCGTTGTTGAAGTATACAGTGATCTTCTGGTTCTGCTCATTTCACTCAGCATCAGTTGATTTAAGTCTCTCCAACCCTCTCTGTATTCCTCCTGCTGGTCATTTCTTACTGAGCAATAATATTCCATAACTTTCATATACCACAATTTACCCAACCATTCTCCAACTGATGGACATCCATTCATCTTCCAGTTTCTAGCTACCACAAAAAGAGCTGCCACAAACATTTTGGCACATATATGTCTCTTTCCGCTCTTTAGTATTTCTTTGGGATATAATCCCAGTAGTAGCGCTGCTGGGTCAAAGGGTATGCACAGTTTGATAACTTTTTGGGCATAATTCCAGATTGCTCTCCAGAATGGCTGGATTCTTTCACAACTCCACCAGCAATGTATTAGTGTCCCAATTTCCCCACATCCCCTCCAACATTTGTCATTATTTGTTCCTGTCATCTTAGCCAATCTGACAGGTGTGTAGTGGTATCTCAGAGTGGTCTTAATTTGCATTTCTCTGATCAGTAGTGATTTGGAACACTCTTTCATGTGAGTGGATATAGTTTCAATTTCTTCCTCTGAGAATTGTCTGTTCATATCCTTTGCCCATTTATCAATTGGAGAATGGTTTGGTTTCTTATAAATTATGGTCAGTTCTCTATATATTTTGGAAATGAGACCTTTGTCAGAACCTTTGTTTTTAAAAATATTTTCCCAATTTGTTACTTCCCTTCTAATCTTGTTTGCATTAGTATTATTTGTACAGAAACTTTTTAGTTTGATGTAATTAAAATCTTCTATTTTGTGATCAATAATGATCTCTAGTTCTCCTCTGGTCATAAATTCCTTCCTCCTCCACAAGTCTGAGAGGTAGATTATCCTCTGTTCCTCTAATCTATTTATTATCTCCCTCTTTATGCCTAAATCATGGACCCATTTTGATCTTATCTTGGTATATGGTGTTAAGTGTGGATCCATATCTAATTTCTGCCATACTAATTTCCAGTTTTCCCAACAGTTTTTTCCGAATAATGAATTTTTATCCCTAATGTTGGAATCTTTGGGTTTGTCAAAGATTAGATTGCTATAGATGTACCCTTTTTTGTCCTTTGTATCTAATCTGTTCCACTGATCTACCGGTCTATTTCGTAGCCAATACCAAATGGTTTTGGTGACTGCTGCTATATAATATAGCTTTAGATCAGGTACACTTAGACCACCTTCCTCTGAGTTTTTTTTCATTAGTTCCCTTGCAATTCTTGACCTTTTATTCTTCCATATGAATTTTGTTGTTATTTTTTCTAGGTCATTAAAATAGTTTCTTGGGAGTCTGATTGGTATAGCACTAAATAAATAGATTAGTTTGGGGAGTATTGTCATCTTTATTATATTCGCTCGGCCTATCCAAGAGCACTGAATGTCTTTCCAATTATTTAAATCTGATTTTATTTTTGTGGCAAGTGTTTTGTAATTTTTCTCATATAATTCCTGACTTTTCTTTGGTAGATGGATTCCCAAATATTTTATACTCTCAACATTTGTTTGGAATGGAATTTCTCTTTGTATCTCTTGCTGTTGCATTTTGTTAGTGATATATAAAAATGCCGAGGATTTATGTGGATTTATTTTGTATCCTGCCACTTTGCTGAAATTTTGAATTATTTCTAGTAGCTTTTTAGCAGAGTCTTTGGGGTTCTCTAAGTATACCATCATGTCATCTGCAAAAAGTGATAGTTTAATTTCCTCATTTCCTACTCTAATTCCTTGAATCTCTTTCTCGGCTCTTATTGCCGAGGCTAGCGTTTCTAGTACTATATTGAATAGTAATGGTGATAGTGGGCAACCTTGTTTCACTCCTGATCTTACTGGGAAAAATATTTTCTAGAATGACGCTCTAGGAGCCAAGATGGCGGAGAAGAAACACACGACTCAGTGAACGTCCTCACTCCCTCACAACCAATTAGATAAATTAAGTCTCAAAATTAGCTCAGGACTGATAGATACCACAAGGACTGGAAGCACGACTTACCAGCTGAAGAGAATCTGGAGTTTCAACAGGAAAGGTCAGTTCTCAGGGGAGGAATAAGAAAGACCAGCACAGACGGTGGGGTAGGGGCACACTGCGCCCACTGCGCTGGGAGGGGCTCTGGGATCAGAGAAGTCACTGAGGTAAAGGAATCTGGCACAGGCTGTTAGCTCTTCTCTGCTAATTATTTAGCAGTTCAGAAGAGA
Organism: Sminthopsis crassicaudata; assembly: GCF_048593235.1. Classification (NCBI taxonomy): domain Eukaryota; kingdom Metazoa; phylum Chordata; class Mammalia; order Dasyuromorphia; family Dasyuridae; genus Sminthopsis; species Sminthopsis crassicaudata. Next base: position 180,021,871 of record NC_133619.1, on the reverse strand, counting down.
AAGCCAAAATATTTTAAAACTCAGATTAGATTTCCCCCCCACCCACCCTGGGGGTGACTCCGCAGACAGCACCAGGGGGTGTGGCCTCAGCTACCTCCTGAGAATAGTTAAGAGACTGACAAGTGGGTGGATACGGCCCAAGGCAACACACACTGCCTAGCTTAGCTGGAGGGAGTAGAATAAGGTTTTTGAAAAGAACCTAGAAAAGTCTCTTTTCTAAAGACAACAACAAGAAAAGTATCTAAAAAAATATTTTCTTGAATGAGGCTCCTGAAAAGAATCTAACAAAAAATACTTTATTTCAAGAGAGATGATCCATAAAAGAATCCAGAGAATTATGATTTCTAGAATGAGGCTCTAGAAAAGAATCTGGAAAAGACTTGTTTCTAGATAGAAGATCTAGAAAACTACATTTTCTAAGTTGAGGATCTAGACAAGGACCTAGTAAAGAATTCTTTCTAGAGAGATAATACAGCAATATTTCTAGAAAAGATTTTTGTCTAGATTGAGGTTTTCCAAAAGAACCTAGAAAAGTCTCTTTTCTAAAGAGAACAACTAGAAAAGTATCTAAACAATGTTGTCTTGAATGAGGCCCCAGAAAAGAATCTAACAAAAAAAAACAAAAAACAAAAAACAAAAAAAAACAATGTTTGAGAAGATAAGATCCATAAAATAATCTACAAAAGACTGGTTTTTTTAGATTGATGATCTAGAAAAGAATCTAGAAAAGTGTTGTTTCTAGAGAGAGGATCCAGAAAAGTATCTAGAAAATGTTTTCGAGAATGGGGCTCTTGAAAGGAATCTAGAAAATACTTGTTTCTAGATAGACGATCTAGAAAACTATGTTTTCTAAGTTGAGCCTCTGGAAAAGGATGTGGTAAAGAATTCTTCCTAGAAAGAGTATGCAGAAAAGTTTGTAGAAAAGGTTTTTTGTCTAGATTGAGGTTCTAGAAAATCATCTAGAAAAGACTTGTTTCAAGAGAGAATAACTAGAAAAGTATCTAGACAAATATTTTCTAGAGTGTGGCTGTAGAAAAGAATCGACAAAAACTGTGTTTCAAGAGAGATGATCCATAAAAGAATCAAGAAAAGTAGGATTTCTAGATTGAGGCTCTAGAATAGAATCTAGAAAATAGTTGTTTCCAGAGAGAGGATCAAGAAAAGAATGTTTTCTCCATTGAGGCTCTAGAAAGTGATCTCTAAAAGAATTGTTTCCAGAGAGAGGATCTAGAAAATTTTCCAGAAAAAAATTTTTTCTAGATTGAGGTTTTCAAAATGAATCTAGAAAAGTCTCTTTTCTAAAGAGAACAAGAAGAAAAGTACCTAAAAATATTTTCTTGCATGAGAATCCATAAAATAATCTACCAAAAATACTTTATTTCAAGAGAGTTAATCCATAAAAGAATCTAGAAAAGAACTTTTTTGTAGGTTGAGGCTGTAGAAAAGAATCTAGAAAAGAGTTGTTTCTAGAGAGAAGAAATATAAAAAGTATCAAGAAAAATACTTTCTAGAATGAGGCTCTAGAAAAGAATCTAGAAAAGGGTTGTTTCTAGAGAGGGCATCCAGAAAAGAATCAAAAAAATGTTTTCTAGAATGGAGCTCTAGTTAAGAAGCTAGAAAACAGTTGTTTCTAAATAGAACAACTAGAAAACTATGTTTTCTGGGTTGAGTCTCTAGAAAAGGATCTCTTAAAGAATCCTTACTAGAGAGAGGATGCAGAAAAAATTTCTAGAAAGATTTTTGACTAGATTGAAGTTCTAGAAAATCTTCTAGAAAAGAATTGTTTTTAGAGCGAAGAAATAGAAAAGAATCAAGAAAATATTTTCTAGAATGAGGCTCTAGGAAGGAATCTATAAAAACTTTCTTTCTAGAGAGATGATCTGTAAAAGAATCTAGAAAAGTCTCTTTTCTAAAGAGAACAAGAAAAGTATCTAAAAATGTTTTCTTGAATGAGGCCCCCGAAAACAATCTAACAACAACAACAAAAAACAATGTTTCAGAAGATAAGATCCATAAAATAATTTACAAAAGACTTGTTTTTTTAGATTGATGATCTAGAAAAGAATCTAGAAAAGAGTTGTTTCTAGAGAGAGTATCCAGAAAAGAATCTAGAAAAATGTTTTCTAGAATGGGGCTCTAGAAAAGAATCTAAAAAAAGACTTGTTTCTAGATAGAAGATCTAGAAAACTACGTTTTCTAAGTTGAGGATCTCGACAAGGACCTAGGTAAGAATTCTTTCTAGAGAGAGGATACAGAAAAGTTTCTAGAAAAGATTTTTGTCTAGATTGAGGTTTTCCAAAAGAACCTCGAAAAGTCTCTTTTCTAAAGAGAACAATTAGAAAAGTATCTAAACAATGTTTTCTTGAATGACGCCCCAGAAAAGAATCTAACAAAACAAAACACCAATGTTTCAGAAGATAAGATCCATAAAAGAATCTACAAAAGACTGTTTTTTTTAGATTGATGATCTAGAAAAGAATCTAGAAAAGTGTTGTTTCTAGAGAGAGGATCCAGAAAAGTATCTAGAAAATGTTTTCTAGAATGGGGCTCTTGAAAGGAATCTAGAAAATACTTGTTTCTAGACAGACGATCTAGAAAACTATGTTTTCTAAGTTGAGCCTCTGGAAAAGGATGTGGTAAAAAATTCTTTCTAGATAGAGTATGCAGAAAAGTTTGTAGAAAAGATTTTTGTCTAGATTGAGGTTCTAGAAAATCATCTAGAAAAGACTTTTTTCTAGAGAGAATAACTAGAAAAGTATCTAGACAAATATTTTCTAGAGTGAGCCTCTAGAAAAGAATCGACAAAAACTGTGTTTCAAGAGAGATGATCCATAAAACAATCAAGAAAAGTAGGATTTCTAGATTGAGGCTCTAGAATAGAATCTAGAAAATAGTTGTTTCCAGAGAGAGGATCAAGAAAAAAATGTTTTCTCCATTGAGGCTCTAGAAAATGATCTCTAAACGAATTGTTTCCAGAGAGAGGATCTAGAAAATGTTCCAGAAAAGATTTTTTTTTCTAGATTGAGGTTTTCAAAATGAATCTAGAAAAGTCTCTTTTCTAAAGAGAACAAGAAGAAAAGTACCTAAAAATATTTTCTTGCATGAGAATCCATAAAATAATCTACCAAAAATACTTTACTTCATAAGAGTTGATTCATAAAAGAATCTAGAAAAGAACTTTTTGTAGGTTGAGTCCGTAGAAAAGAATCTAGAAAAGAGTTGTTTCTAGAGAGAAGAAATATAAAAAGTATCAAGAAAAATATTTTCTAAAATGAGGCTCTAGAAAAGAATCTAGAATAGGGTTGTTTCTAGAGAGGGCATCCAGAAAAAGAATCAAATAAAAAATGTTTTCTAGAATGGCACTCTAGTTAAGAAGTTAGAAAACAGTTGTTTCTAAATAGAACATCTAGAAAACTATGTTTTCTGGTTTTAGGCTCTAGAAAAGGATCTCTTAAAGAATCCTTACTAGAGAGAGGATGCAGAAAAAATTTCTAGAAAGATTTTTACTAGATTGAAGTTCTAGAAAATCTTATAGAAAAGAATTGTTTTTAGAGCGAAGAAATAGAAAAGAATCAAGAAAATATTTTCTAGAATGAGGCTCTAGGAAAGAATCTATAAAAACTTTCTTTCTAGAGAGATGATCTGTAAAAGAATCTAGAAAAGTCTCTTTTCTAAAGAGAACAAGAAAAGTATCTAAAAATGTTTTCTTGAATGAGGCCCCCGAAAACAATCTAACAACAACAACAAAAAACAATGTTTCAGAAGATAAGATCCATAAAATAATTTACAAAAGACTTGTTTTTTTAGATTGATGATCTAGAAAAGAATCTAGAAAAGAGTTGTTTCTAGAGAGAGTATCCAGAAAAGAATCTAGAAAAATGTTTTCTAGAATGGGGCTCTAGAGAAGAATCTAAAAAAAGACTTGTTTCTAGATAGAAGATCTAGAAAACTACGTTTTCTAAGTTGAGGATCTTGACTAGGACCTAGGTAAGAATTCTTTCTAGTGAGAGGATAGAGAAAAGTTTCTAGAAAAGATTTTTGTCTAGATTGAGGTTTTCCAAAAGAACCTCGAAAAGTCTCTTTTCTAAAGAGAACAATTAGAAAAGTATCTAAACAATGTTTTCTTGAATGACGCCCCAGAAAAGAATCTAACAAAACAAAACACCAATGTTTCAGAAGATAAGATCCATAAAATAATCTACAAAAGACTGTTTTTTTTAGATTGATGATCTAGAAAAGAATCTAGAAAAGTGTTGTTTCTAGAGAGAGGATCCAGAAAAGTATCTAGAAAATGTTTTCGAGAATGGGGCTCTTGAAAGGAATCTAGAAAATACTTGTTTCTAGACAGACGATCTAGAAAACTATGTTTTCCAAGTTGAGCCTCTGGAAAAGGATGTGGTAAAGAATTCTTTCTAGATAGAGTATGCAGAAAAGTTTGTAGAAAAGATTTTTGTCTAGATTGAGGTTCTAGAAAATCATCTAGAAAAGACTTTTTTCTAGAGAGAATAACTAGAAAAGTATCTAGACAAATATTTTCTAGAGTGAGGCTGTAGAAAAGAATCAACAAAAACTGTCTTTCAAAAGAGATGATCCATAAAAGAATCAAGAAAAGTAGGATTTCTAGATTGAGGCTCTTGAATAGAATCTAGAAAATAGTTGTTTCCAGAGAGAGGATCAAGAAAAGAATGTTTTCTCCATTGAGGCTCTAGAAAATGATCTCGAAACGAATTGTTTCCAGAGAGAGGATCTAGAAAATTTTCCAGAAAAGATTTTTTTCTAGAAAAGTCTCTTTTCTAAAGAGAACAAGAAGAAAAGTACCTAAAAATGTTTTCTTGCATGAGAATCCATAAAATAATCTACCAAAAATACTTTATTTCAAGAGAGTTGATCCATAAAAGAATCTAGAAAAGAACTTTTTTGTAGGTTGAGGCTGTAGAAAAGAATCTAGAAAAGAGTTGTTTCTAGAGAGAAGAAATATAAAAAGTATCAAGAAAAATACTTTCTAGAATGAGGCTCTACAAAAGAATCTAGAAAAGGGTTGTTTCTAGAGAGGGCATCCAGAAAAGAATCAAAAAAATGTTTTCTAGAATGGAGCTCTAGTTAAGAAGCTAGAAAACAGTTGTTTCTAAATAGAACAACTAGAAAACTATGTTTTCTGGGTTGAGTCTCTAGAAAAGGATCTCTTAAAAAATCCTTACTAGAGAGAGGATGCAGAAAAAATTTCTAGAAAGATTTTTGACTAGATTGAAGTTCTAGAAAATCTTCTAGAAAAGAATTGTTTTTAGAGCGAAGAAATAGAAAAGAATCAAGAAAATATTTTCTAGAATGAGGCTCTAGGAAAGAATCTATAAAAACTTTCTTTTTAGAGAGATGATCTGTAAAAGAATCTAGAAAAGTCTCTTTTCTAAAGAGAACAAGAAAAGTATCTAAAAATGTTTTCTTGAATGAGGCCCCTGAAAACAATCTAACAAAAAAAAAAAAACAATGTTTCAGAAGATAAGATCCATAAAAGAATTTACAAAAGATTTGTTTTTTTAGATTGATGATCTAGAAAAGAATCTAGAAAAGAGTTGTTTCTAGAGAGAGTATCCAGAAAAGAATCTAGAAAAATGTTTTCTAGAATGGGGCTCTAGAGAAGAATCTAAAAAAAGACTTGTTTCTAGATAGAAGATCTAGAAAACTACGTTTTCTAAGTTGAGGATCTCGACAAGGACCTAGTTAAGAATTCTTTCTAGTGAGAGGATACAGAAAAGTTTCTAGAAAAGATTTTTTTCTAGATTGAGGTTTTCCAAAAGAACCTCGAAAAGTCTCTTTTCTAAAGAGAACAATTAGAAAAGTATCTAAACAATGTTTTCTTGAATGACGCCCCAGAAAAGAATCTAACAAAATAAAACAACAATGTTTCAGAAGATAAGATCCATAAAAGAATCTACAAAAGACTGTTTTTTTTAGATTGATGATCTAGAAAAGAATCTAGAAAAGTGTTGTTTCTAGAGAGAGGATCCAGAAAAGTATCTAGAAAATGTTTTTGAGAATGGGGCTCTTGAAAGGAATCTAGAAAATACTTGTTTCTAGACAGACGATCTAGAAAACTATGTTTTCTAAGTTGAGCCTCTGGAAAAGGATGTGGTAAAAAATTCTTTCTAGATAGAGTATGCAGAAAAGTTTGTAGAAAAGATTTTTGTCTAGATTGAGGTTCTAGAAAATCATCTAGAAAAGACTTTTTTCTAGAGAGAATAACTAGAAAAGTATCTAGACAAATATTTTCTAGAGTGAGCCTCTAGAAAAGAATCGACAAAAACTGTGTTTCAAAAGAGATGATCCATAAAACAATCAAGAAAAGTAGGATTTCTAGATTGAGGCTCTAGAATAGAATCTAGAAAATAGTTGTTTCCAGACAGAGGATCAAGAAAAGAATGTTTTCTCCATTGAGGCTCTAGAAAATGATCTCTAAACGAATTGTTTCCAGAGAGAGGATCTAGAAAATGTTCCAGAAAAGATTTTTTTTCTAGATTGAGGTTTTCAAAATGAATCTAGAAAAGTCTCTTTTCTAAAGAGAACAAGAAGAAAAGTACCTAAAAATATTTTCTTGCATGAGAATCCATAAAATAATCTACCAAAAATACTTTACTTCATAAGAGTTGATTCATAAAAGAATCTAGAAAAGAACTTTTTGTAGGTTGAGTCCGTAGAAAAGAATCTAGAAAAGAGTTGTTTCTAGAGAGAAGAAATATAAAAAGTATCAAGAAAAATATTTTCTAAAATGAGGCTCTAGAAAAGAATCTAGAATAGGGTTGTTTCTAGAGAGGGCATCCAGAAAAAGAATCAAATAAAAAATGTTTTCTAGAATGGCGCTCTAGTTAAGAAGCTAGAAAACAGTTGTTTCTAAATAGAACATCTAGAAAACTATGTTTTCTGGTTTTAGGCTCTAGAAAAGGATCTCTTAAAGAATCCTTACTAGAGAGAGGATGCAGAAAAAATTTCTAGAAAGATTTTTACTAGATTGAAGTTCTAGAAAATCTTCTAGAAAAGAATTGTTTTTAGAGCGAAGAAATAGAAAAGAATCAAGAAAATATTTTCTAGAATGAGGCTCTAGGAAAGAATCTATAAAAACTTTCTTTCTAGAGAGATGATCTGTAAAAGAATCTAGAAAAGTCTCTTTTCTAAAGAGAACAAGAAAAGTATCTAAAAATGTTTTCTTGAATGAGGCCCCCGAAAACAATCTAACAACAACAACAAAAAACAATGTTTCAGAAGATAAGATCCATAAAATAATTTACAAAAGACTTGTTTTTTTAGATTGATGATCTAGAAAAGAATCTAGAAAAGAGTTGTTTCTAGAGAGAGTATCCAGAAAAGAATCTAGAAAAATGTTTTCTAGAATGGGGCTCTAGAGAAGAATCTAAAAAAAGACTTGTTTCTAGATAGAAGATCTAGAAAACTACGTTTTCTAAGTTGAGGATCTTGACTAGGACCTAGGTAAGAATTCTTTCTAGTGAGAGGATAGAGAAAAGTTTCTAGAAAAGATTTTTGTCTAGATTGAGGTTTTCCAAAAGAACCTCGAAAAGTCTCTTTTCTAAAGAGAACAATTAGAAAAGTATCTAAACAATGTTTTCTTGAATGACGCCCCAGAAAAGAATCTAACAAAACAAAACACCAATGTTTCAGAAGATAAGATCCATAAAATAATCTACAAAAGACTGTTTTTTTTAGATTGATGATCTAGAAAAGAATCTAGAAAAGTGTTGTTTCTAGAGAGAGGATCCAGAAAAGTATCTAGAAAATGTTTTCGAGAATGGGGCTCTTGAAAGGAATCTAGAAAATACTTGTTTCTAGACAGACGATCTAGAAAACTATGTTTTCTAAGTTGAGCCTCTGGAAAAGGATGTGGTAAAGAATTCTTTCTAGATAGAGTATGCAGAAAAGTTTGTAGAAAAGATTTTTGTCTAGATTGAGGTTCTAGAAAATCATCTAGAAAAGAAGTGTTTCTAGAGAGAATAACTAGAAAAGTATCTAGACAAATATTTTCTAGAGTGAGGCTGTAGAAAAGAATCAACAAAAACTGTCTTTCAAAAGAGATGATCCATAAAAGAATCAAGAAAAGTAGGATTTCTAGATTGAGGCTCTTGAATAGAATCTAGAAAATAGTTGTTTCCAGACAGAGGATCAAGAAAAGAATGTTTTCTCCATTGAGGCTCTAGAAAATGATCTCTAAACGAATTGTTTCCAGAGAGAGGATCTAGAAAATTTTCCAGAAAAGATTTTTTTCTAGAAAAGTCTCTTTTCTAAAGAGAACAAGAAGAAAAGTACCTAAAAATGTTTTCTTGCATGAGAATCCATAAAATAATCTACCAAAAATACTTTATTTCAAGAGAGTTGATCCATAAAAGAATCTAGAAAAGAACTTTTTTGTAGGTTGAGGCTGTAGAAAAGAATCTAGAAAAGAGTTGTTTCTAGAGAGAAGAAATATAAAAAGTATCAAGAAAAATACTTTCTAGAATGAGGCTCTACAAAAGAATCTAGAAAAGGGTTGTTTCTAGAGAGGGCATCCAGAAAAGAATCAAAAAAATGTTTTCTAGAATGGAGCTCTAGTTAAGAAGCTAGAAAACAGTTGTTTCTAAATAGAACAACTAGAAAACTATGTTTTCTGGTTTGAGTCTCTAGAAAAGGATCTCTTAAAAAATCCTTACTAGAGAGAGGATGCAGAAAAAATTTCTAGAAAGATTTTTGACTAGATTGAAGTTCTAGAAAATCTTCTAGAAAAGAATTGTTTTTAGAGCGAAGAAATAGAAAAGAATCAAGAAAATATTTTCTAGAATGAGGCTCTAGGAAAGAATCTATAAAAACTTTCTTTCTAGAGAGATGATCTGTAAAAGAATCTAGAAAAGTCTCTTTTCTAAAGAGAACAAGAAAAGTATCTAAAAATGTTTTCTTGAATGAGGCCCCTGAAAACAATCTAACAAAAAAAAAAAAACAATGTTTCAGAAGATAAGATCCATAAAAGAATTTACAAAAGATTTGTTTTTTTAGATTGATGATCTAGAAAAGAATCTAGAAAAGAGTTGTTTCTAGAGAGAGTATCCAGAAAAGAATCTAGAAAAATGTTTTCTAGAATGGGGCTCTAGAGAAGAATCTAAAAAAAGACTTGTTTCTAGATAGAAGATCTAGAAAACTACGTTTTCTAAGTTGAGGATCTCGACAAGGACCTAGTTAAGAATTCTTTCTAGTGAGAGGATACAGAAAAGTTTCTAGAAAAGATTTTATTCTAGATTGAGGTTTTCCAAAAGAACCTCGAAAAGTCTCTTTTCTAAAGAGAACAATTAGAAAAGTATCTAAACAATGTTTTCTTGAATGACGCCCCAGAAAAGAATCTAACAAAATAAAACAACAATGTTTCAGAAGATAAGATCCATAAAAGAATCTACAAAAGACTGTTTTTTTTAGATTGATGATCTAGAAAAGAATCTAGAAAAGTGTTGTTTCTAGAGAGAGGATCCAGAAAAGTATCTAGAAAATGTTTTTGAGAATGGGGCTCTTGAAAGGAATCTAGAAAATACTTGTTTCTAGACAGACGATCTAGAAAACTATGTTTTCTAAGTTGAGCCTCTGGAAAAGGATGTGGTAAAAAATTCTTTCTAGATAGAGTATGCAGAAAAGTTTGTAGAAAAGATTTTTGTCTAGATTGAGGTTCTAGAAAATCATCTAGAAAAGACTTTTTTCTAGAGAGAATAACTAGAAAAGTATCTAGACAAATATTTTCTAGAGTGAGCCTCTAGAAAAGAATCGACAAAAACTGTGTTTCAAGAGAGATGATCCATAAAACAATCAAGAAAAGTAGGATTTCTAGATTGAGGCTCTAGAATAGAATCTAGAAAATAGTTGTTTCCAGAGAGAGGATCAAGAAAAAAATGTTTTCTCCATTGAGGCTCTAGAAAATGATCTCTAAACGAATTGTTTCCAGAGAGAGGATCTAGAAAATGTTCCAGAAAAGATTTTTTTTTCTAGATTGAGGTTTTCAAAATGAATCTAGAAAAGTCTCTTTTCTAAAGAGAACAAGAAGAAAAGTACCTAAAAATATTTTCTTGCATGAGAATCCATAAAATAATCTACCAAAAATACTTTACTTCATAAGAGTTGATTCATAAAAGAATCTAGAAAAGAACTTTTTGTAGGTTGAGTCCGTAGAAAAGAATCTAGAAAAGAGTTGTTTCTAGAGAGAAGAAATATAAAAAGTATCAAGAAAAATATTTTCTAAAATGAGGCTCTAGAAAAGAATCTAGAATAGGGTTGTTTCTAGAGAGGGCATCCAGAAAAAGAATCAAATAAAAAATGTTTTCTAGAATGGCGCTCTAGTTAAGAAGCTAGAAAACAGTTGTTTCTAAATAGAACATCTAGAAAACTATGTTTTCTGGTTTTAGGCTCTAGAAAAGGATCTCTTAAAGAATCCTTACTAGAGAGAGGATGCAGAAAAAATTTCTAGAAAGATTTTTGACTAGATTGAAGTTCTAGAAAATCTTCTAGAAAAGAATTGTTTTTAGAGCGAAGAAATAGAAAAGAATCAAGAAAATATTTTCTAGAATGAGGCTCTAGGAAAGAATCTATAAAAACTTTCTTTCTAGAGAGATGATCTGTAAAAGAATCTAGAAAAGTCTCTTTTCTAAAGAGAACAAGAAAAGTATCTAAAAATGTTTTCTTGAATGAGGCCCCTGAAAACAATCTAACAAAAAAAAAAAAAAAAAAAAAAAAAAACAATGTTTCAGAAGATAAGATCCATAAAAGAATTTACAAAAGATTTGTTTTTTTAGATTGATGATCTAGAAAAGAATCTAGAAAAGAGTTGTTTCTAGAGAGAGTATCCAGAAAAGAATCTAGAAAAATGTTTTCTAGAATGGGGCTCTAGAGAAGAATCTAAAAAAAGACTTGTTTCTAGATAGAAGATCTAGAAAACTACGTTTTCTAAGTTGAGGATCTCGACAAGGACCTAGTTAAGAATTCTTTCTAGTGAGAGGATACAGAAAAGTTTCTAGAAAAGATTTTTTTCTAGATTGAGGTTTTCCAAAAGAACCTCGAAAAGTCTCTTTTCTAAAGAGAACAATTAGAAAAGTATCTAAACAATGTTTTCTTGAATGACGCCCCAGAAAAGAATCTAACAAAATAAAACAACAATGTTTCAGAAGATAAGATCCATAAAAGAATCTACAAAAGACTGTTTTTTTTAGATTGATGATCTAGAAAAGAATCTAGAAAAGTGTTGTTTCTAGAGAGAGGATCCAGAAAAGTATCTAGAAAATGTTTTTGAGAATGGGGCTCTTGAAAGGAATCTAGAAAATACTTGTTTCTAGACAGACGATCTAGAAAACTATGTTTTCTAAGTTGAGCCTCTGGAAAAGGATGTGGTAAAAAATTCTTTCTAGATAGAGTATGCAGAAAAGTTTGTAGAAAAGATTTTTGTCTAGATTGAGGTTCTAGAAAATCATCTAGAAAAGACTTTTTTCTAGAGAGAATAACTAGAAAAGTATCTAGACAAATATTTTCTAGAGTGAGCCTCTAGAAAAGAATCGACAAAAACTGTGTTTCAAGAGAGATGATCCATAAAACAATCAAGAAAAGTAGGATTTCTAGATTGAGGCTCTAGAATAGAATCTAGAAAATAGTTGTTTCCAGAGAGAGGATCAAGAAAAAAATGTTTTCTCCATTGAGGCTCTAGAAAATGATCTCTAAACGAATTGTTTCCAGAGAGAGGATCTAGAAAAGTTTCCAGAAAAGATTTTTTTCTAGATTGTGGTTTTCAAAATGAATCTAGAAAAGTCTCTTTTCTAAAGAGAACAAGAAGAAAAGTACCTAAAAATGTTTTCTTGCATGAGAATCCATAAAATAATCTAACCAAAAATACTTTATTTCAAGAGAGTTGATTCATAAAAGAATCTAGAAAAGAACTTTTTTGTAGGTTGAGGCTGTAGAAAAGAATCTAGAAAAGAGATGTTTCTAGAGAGAAGAACTTAAAAAGTATCTAGAAAAAATATTTTTTAGAATGAGGCTCTAGAAAAGAATCTAGAAAAGGTTGTTTGTAGAGAGAATAACTAGAAAAGTATCTAGACAAATATGTTCTAGAGTGAGGCTCTAGAAAAGAATCAACGGAAACTGTGTTTGAAGAGAGATGATCCATAAAAGAATCAAGAAAAGTAGGATTTCTAGATTGAGGCTCAAGAAAAGAATCTAGAAAAGAGTGATTTCTAGAAAGAGTTTCCAGAAAAGAATCTAGAAAAATGTTTTCTAGAATGGGGCTCTAGAAAAGAATCTAAAACTGACTTGTTTCCAAATAGAATATCTAGAATACTACCTTTTGTAAGTTGAGGTTCTAGACAAGGACCTAGTAAAGAATTCTTTCTAGAGAGAGGATACACAAAAGTTTCTAGAAAAAATTTTTGTCTAGATTAAGGTTTTTGAAAAGAACCCAGAAAAGTCTCTTTTCTAAAGACAACAACAAGAAAAGTATCTAAAAATATTTTCTTGAATGAGGCTCCTGAAAAGAATCTAACAAAAAATACTTTATTTCAAGAGAGATGATCCATAAAAGAACCTAGAAAATTACAATTTATAGAATGAGGCTGTAGAAAAGAATCTAGAAAAGACTTCTTTCTAGATAGAAGATCTAGAAAACTACGTTTTCTAAGTTGAGGATCTAGACAAGGACCTAGTAAAGAATTCTTTCTAGAGAGATGATACAGAAAAGTTTCTAGAAAAGATTTTTGTCTAGATTAAGGTTTTCGAAAAGAACCTAGAAAAGTCTCTTTTCTAAAGACTACAACAAGTAAAGTATCTAAAAAATGTTTTCTTGAATGAAGCTCCAGGAAAGAATGTAAAAGAAACATTATTTCAAGAGAGATGATCCATAAAAGAATCTAGAAAAGTACGATTTCTAGATTGAGGCTAGATTGTTTCTAGAGAGAGGATAAGAAAAGAATATTTTCTAGATTGAGACTCTAGAAAGTGATCTAGAAAAGAATTGTTTCTAGAGAGTGGATCTAGAAAAGTTTTCAGAAAAGAGTTTTTTTTCTAGATTGAGATTTTTAAAAAGAACTTAGAAAAGTCTCTTTTCTAAAGACAACAACAAGAAAAGTATCTAAATATGTTTTCTTGAATGAGGCTCCAGAAAAGAATGTATCAAAAAATACTTTATTTCAAGAGAGATGATCCGGGAGATGGTGAAGCACTGTGTAAATGTCAGATATTACTCTTACTACTACTATTATTACTCGTACTCTTACCCCTATTATTATTACTACTACTTCTACTATTACTCCTCTTCCTACTCCTATTAGTATTACTCCTATGATTACTATTATTACTTTCACCAACTACTACAATTACTCCCCCTCTTATTACTATTATTATTCCTTCTAGATCTCTTCTTCCTGCTACTAGTACTATCATTCCTCCTATTCCTATTAATACTCCTTTTACTACCACTACTATTATTTCAACTACCACTTTTACTATTACTATTACTACTACTACTCTTACTCCTACTACTCCTACTAGTAGTGTAACTCCCATACCTATTATTATTACTATTGCTATTACTACTTCTACTACTATTATTCCTACTGCTATTATTATTAGTACTACTACCATTACTATTACTTTTATCATTACCACTCTTCCTACTACTTTTATCACTACTATCATTCCTCCTCCTATTACTGTTACTACTTATACTACTCTTACTTCTTCTACTCCTCCACCTCCTACTACTACCACTACTCCTTTCTCCCTACTATTACTATAATTACTACTACAACTACTACAACAACAACAACAACAACAACTACTACTACTACTACTACTACTACTACTACTACTACTACTACTACTACTACTACTACTGCTACTCTTATTTCTGTTACTATTATTACTCCTACTAGGAGTACTGTTAAGTTTTCCTAGTGCCATGACCAATTTCTTGCCCTTCTAGGAGCAGACAACTTAACCATTACAACACCAGAAAGGGTGAAAGTGAGATGGTACAGTGGATAGAAGACAGTGGCTTCAAGGCAGGAAGACTTAGAGTCTAATTTACCTTCCAAAACTTACTATATGTTTTGACCTTAAACTAGTCATTTTACATCTGCCCTCAGTTTTCTCAATAGTGAAACGTTGTTTACAATAATCCCTATTGCCTAAGTTGTTGTGAGAGTCAAATGAGATAATAATTATAAAATAGTACAAATGCCAGCAAGTTATTATTATTTTTATTGATTTTTAATTATAGCATTTTTTTGACAGTACATATGCATAGGTAATTTTTCTTTACATCATTATCCCTTCTACTCCTTTCTGTTCTGAATTATTCCCCTACTTCCCTCTAGGCCCTCCCATAGAGGGGCAGGCATTCCCATACATATTAAATATCTTATAGTATATTCTTGGTACAATATATATGTGAGGAATCAAATGTTATTGTTGTTGTTATTGCAAAGGAAGAATTGTATTCAGAAGGTAAAAATAATCTGTGAAGAAAAATAAAAAACAAACAAAAAAAATGCTCACAATTTACATATCCCAGTGTTCAGTTTCTGGGTGTAGGTGATTCTGTCCATCATTGATCAAGTGGAATTGTATTAGCTATTGTCTATGTTGAAGATATACACTTGCATCAGAATACATCCTCATACAGTATCATTGTTGAAGTGTATAATGATCTCCTAGTTCTGCTCGTATGACTCAGCATCAGTTGATGTAAGTTTCTCCAAGCCTCTCTGTTTTCCTCCTGTTGGTCATTGCTTAGAGAACAATAATATTCCATAACATTCTTATACCATAATTTACCCAACCCTTCTCCAATTTATGGACATCTTTTCATTTTCCAGTTTCTAGCCACTACAAAAAGTACTGCCACAAACATTTTGGCACATACAGGTCCTTTTCCCTTCTTTAGTATTTCCTTGGGATATAAGCCCAGTAGTAGCACTGCTGGGTCAACGGATTTGCAGATTTTGATAACTTTTGAGGCATAATTCCAGATTGCTCTCCAGAATGGTTGGATTCTTTCACAACTCCACCAACAATGCATCATTTTCCCAATTTTCTCACAGCCCCTCAAACATTCCTCATTATTTTTTCCTGTCATCTTAACGAATGTGACAGGTGTGTAGTGGTAACTCACACTTGTGATTTGGAACTTGTGAGTGGAAATACTTTTAATTTCATCATCTGAAAATTGTCTGTTCATATCCTTTCGCCATCTTTCAATTTGAGAATGGCTTGATTACTTATAAATTAGCGTCAATTCTCTATATATCTTGGAGATTACGCCTTTATCAGAACCTTTAACTGTAAAAATGTTTTCCCAATTTGTTACTTCCCTTCTAATCTTGTTTGCATTAGTTTCCCCCCCTTGGGGAAACTTTTTAATTTGATGTAATCTAAATTTTCTATTTTGTGATCAATTATGATCTCTTGGTTTCCTTTGGTCACATAATCCTTCCTCTTCCACAAGTCTGATTGGTAAACTATCCTATGTTCCTCTAATTTATTTATGATCTCGTTCTTTATGCCTAAATCATGGACCCATTTTGATCTTATCTTAGTATATGGTGTTAAGTGTGGGTCCATGCCTAGTTTCTGCTATACTAATTTCAAGTTTTTCCAGCAGTTTTTGTCAAATAATGAATTCTTATGCCAAAAGTTGGGATCTTTGGGTTTGTCAAACACTAGATTGCTATTTTTATTCACTATCTTGCCCTGTGAAAGTATCCTACTCCACTGAACAACTAGTCTATTTCTTAAGCAATACCAAATGGTTTTGGTGACTGTTGCTTTATAATATAGTTCTAGATCAGGTACAGCTAGACAGCTAGACCACCTTCATTTTTTTTTCATTCCTTCCCTTGAAATTCTCGAACTTTTGTTGTTCCATATGAATTCTGTTGTTATTTTTTCTAGGTCTTTAAAAAAGTTCCTTGGGAGTCAGATTGGTATAGCACTAAATAAATAGATGAGTTTAGGGAGTATTTTCATCTTTATTATATTCTCTCGGCCTATCCAAAAGCACTGAATGTCTTTCTAATTATTTAAATCTGACTTCATTTTTGTGGCAATTGTTTCGTACTTTTACTCATATAATTCCCAACTTTCCTTTGTTAGATATATTCCCAAATATTTTATACTATCGACAGTTATTTTGAATGGAATTTCTTTGTATCTCTTGCTGTTGGATTGTGTTGGTAATGTATAAAAATGCTGCGGATTTAGGTGGATTTATTTTGTATCTTGAAACTTTGCTAAAGTTCTTAATTTATTCTAATAGCTTTTTAGCAGAGTCTTTGGGGTTCTCTAAGTATACCATCATGTCATCTGCAAAGATGAGTGATAGTTTGATTTCCTCATTACCTACTTTAATTCCTTGAATCTCTCTGGGCTCTTATTGCCCAGGCTAGCATTTCTAATCCAATATTGAATAGTAATGGTGATAGTGAGCAACCGTTGTTTCACTCCTTATCTTACAGGGAAAGGTTCCATAAGATATTTACTGATGGTTTTAAATATATGTTCCTTATTATTTTAAGGAATAGTCCATTTATTCCTATACTCTCAAGTGATTTTTGTAGGAATGGATGTTGGATTTTATCAAATGCTTTTTCTTCATCTATTGAGATGATCATATGATTTTTAGTAATTTGATTATTAATATGGACAATTATACTAATAGATTCCTAATATTAAACCAACTCAGCATTCCTGGTATAAAACCTGCTAGATCCTAATGTATTATCCTGGGGATGATTATCTGAAGTCTTTTTGCTAATATCTTATTTAAGATTTTAGCATCAATATTCAAGAAGGAAATTGGTCTTTAGTTTTCTTTCTCAGTTTACAATCTACTTGGTTTTAGGTATCAGTACCATGTCTAGGGCATAAAAGGAATTTGGTAGGCCTCCTTCAATTCCTTTTTTTTTTTTTTTTTTCACATAGTTTATATAGTATTAGAGTTAGTTGTTCTTTAAATGTTTGGTAGAATTCACATGTCAATCCATCTCTTCCTGACGATTTTTTCTTAGGGTGTTGGTTAATAAGTTGTTCTATTTCTTTTTCTGAAATGGGACTATTTAGACTTCTTACTTCTTCCTCTGTTAATCTGCGCAAGCTATATTTCCTCCACAAGTCTGAGAGGTACACTATCCTATGTTCCTCTAATTTATTTATGATCTCATTCTTTATTCCTAAATCATGGACCCATTTTGATCTTTTCTCAGTATTTGGTGTTAAGTGTGGGTCCATGCCTAGTTTCTGCCATACTAATTTCCAGTTTTCCCAGCAGTTTCTGTCAAATAATGAATTCTTATTCCAAAATTTGAGATCTTTGGGTTTGTCAAAAACTAGATTGCTATTTTTATTCACTATCTTGCCCTGTGAAGCTAACCTATTCCACTGATCAACTAGTCTATTTCTTAGCCAACACCCAATGGTTTTGGTGACTGCTGCTTTATAATATAGTTTAGATCAGGTACAGCTAGGCTACCTTCATTTGATTTTTTTTTCTTTACTTCCCTAGCTATTCTCGACCTTTTGTTCTTTCCTATGAATGTTTTTGTTATTTTTTCTAGGTCATTAAAATAGTTTCAGATTGGTGTAGCACTAAATAAATAGATTATTTGTCATCTTGATAATCTTCACTCTGCTTATCCAAGAGCACTGATTGTCTTTCCAATTATATAAATCTGACTTTATTTTTGTGGCAAGTGTTTTGTAATTTTTTTCATATAATTCCTGACTATTCTTTGGTAGATGGATTCCCAAATACTTTATACTATCAACATTTGTTTGGAATGGAATTTCTCTTTATATCTCTTGCTGTTGGATTGTGTTGGTAATGTATAAAAATGCTGCGGATTTAGGTGGATTTATTTTGTATCTTGAAACTTTGCTAAAGTTCTTAATTTATTCTAATAGCTTTTTAGCAGAGTCTTTGGGGTTCTCTAAGTATACTATCATGTCATCTGCAAAGAGTGATAGTTTGATTTCCTCATTACCTACTCTAATTCCTTGAATCTCTCTGGGTTTTTATTGCCCAGGCAAGCATTTCTAATACAATATTGAATAGTAATGGTGATAGTGAGCAACCGTTGTTTCACTCCTTATCTTACTGGGAAAGGTTCCAGTGTATCACCATTACATATGATGTTTACTGACACTTTTAAATATATAATCATTATTTTAAGGAATAGTCTATTTATTCCTATTATCTCAAGCGTTTTTAGTAGGAATGGATGTTGTATTTTATGAAATGCTTTTTTTTTCATCTATTGAGATGATCATATGGTTTCTGGTAATTTGGTTATTGATATAGTTGATTATACAAATAGTTTTCCTAATATTGAACCAGCCCTTCATTCCTGGTATAAATCCCGCTTGTCCATAGTTTATTATCCTGGGGATGGTTTTCTGTAGTCTTTTTGATATTATTTTATTTAAGATTTTATCATCATTAGGGAGATTGGTCTATAATTTTGTTTCTCTGTTTTCAGCCTACCTGGTTTAAGTATCAGTACCATATCTGTGTCATAAAAGGAATTTGGTAGGACTCCTTCAATCCCTATTTTTTTCAAATAGTTTATACAGCATTGGAGTTAGTTGTTCTTTAAATTTTTGGTAGAATTCACATGTAAATCCATCTGGTCCTGGGGATTATTTTGTCTTAGCAGTTGGTAAATAGCTTCTTCTATTGCTTTTTCTGAAATGGGACTATTTAGACAATTTTTACTTCTTCCTCTGTTAATCTGGGCAAGCTTATTTTTGAAGGTATCTTCCATTTCATTTAAGTTATCGAATTTATTGCTGTAAAGTTGGGCCAAGTAGCTCCTAAATATTGTTCTAATTTCCTCTTCATTAGTGGTGAGTTCTCCCTTTTCATTTTTAAGACTAACAATTTTTGTTTCAAATACAGACAACTACAGGCACACAGTAGTAGACAGAGTCTAAAGTCGAGTCCTGACTTCTTTTTAACATCCTTTCTTTCCTAACTTTTTTGGATCATGGACTTTTTTGACAGTCTGGTGACTGCCTCTTCTAGGAATAATCATTTTTAAATGCTTAAAATAAAGGAACAGGATAACAAGGGAATCAGTCTTACTGAAATATAGTTTTAAAATATGTTTTTTTCTCAATAGTATTTTATTTTTTTTCCAAATACAGGTAAAGATAGTTTTCGACATTCATTATTACAATTCGTTTTGAAAATCAACCTGATATATCTGAGATTGAGAACCTCTGCACTAGGCACTTGGAATTTTCCCCCTCTCTCCGATCCTGGAAATGTCTCCATTCTTTATGAGGTCACTCTGTTGGTCCCCTCTTTCCAACCTGAGGTTGCTCTGAGTTCCTGGGGAAACTGAAGGAGGGATAGACTTGGCTGAGTCTCCCCAGGCCTACTCCTTGGTTACTTGAGCTGTGGTTCTGTGAGGAACCCATACAGAACTATCAGCCTCCACCTTGGAGCTGTTGAAGAACCAGTTCTATTTCTGTGGGCAATGCCAGAGGCACTTGTTGCTTCTCTGTTGCCAATTACTTCTTTAAAAGCCTGGCTGTATTTATTAATACAGACAACACTCCCTGGGATGTAAGGCACACATAGACACACAAAGGGAGGCTTTGCATCCCACAGCACCAAGCTCTAATCACTCTTAGTCTGCAAACTCAAAAATTCCATTAATCAGGACAATCATGAAGCATAAAAGAATGGTAAATAATTGTAGGGAGTCACCCTGGCATCCTTTTAGGAGGGTCTCTGCAAACAGCTTAGAGCCCCTTCCGCCTCCTGGAAGGCTCTAAATCTTACCCATGCTCACTGAGCAGAGAAGGAGCTCCCCGGCTGCCGTGATACTGGCATGGGAAGGCGCTGAGTGCTTTTCCTTCATTGTGCATTGGTTACCAGGAGATGCAGCCGCTCCAGTGTCCATGGCACAGCCTTGGGCTTCATGGGGCAGAGACAGGTTACTGAGGGGAGGGGTAAGTTGGAAGTCTGAGGCAGTGAGGCAGTGGTAATGTTCTTGGTTTTTAGTCACCAAGCATTCATCAAATGCCCAGTGCAGCAGACAAATCCCAGGCCTGAAGCCAGATGTGGCCTCAGGCTCACTGGCCTTGTCACCCAGGGAGAGGTTGCCCAGCTGCCTCTTTTTTAAAAGGGGGAAAAAAGAATACCTCCACTTCCAAGTTTGAGGAGGAGGATCCAACTGGGATAAATGCAAAGTTTAGCATGGGAGGTAGCATCTGCTGTGCTAGCTCAGATGGTGAGGGTGCTGGGGACTGGAATGGGGATGATGAAGATGATGATTACCAGGCATTGTACAAAGCACTTTCTTAAGGATAGAATGTCCCTATCACCTTTTTTCTTTTTGGAAAGCCTGGTAGGAAAAATATTTGCCAGGGTTTCTCCACAACCTGGATTAGGGCCATACCTCCCTCCAACCTCAGCAGCTCCAGACCCACTCCCCTTCAATTCACTCTCCGTAAAAGGGAGACATCCTGGCCTGTTCTTAGCCTTGGATTTAAATTGGTTGGATTTATTCAGGGGACTCGGCTGCCTGACGATTGGAATTCCTCGTTTTATTTCATTGAAAAGGGTCTTTACCCTACAATTTCTCAAAGCAAATGCTTCTGTTTAATGTGAGTTTCAATCTCTTCCCCCAGTTGTTGCAACATTTGATTTATTGGTGTATTAAGCAGATGTTGTTCTTAGGGCATGTTGCTCGTACCTCTTCCAGACTTACTATCCTATGGATCTAACATGATAACCTTGGTATAAGATTGGACGTGTCTTGTACAGACAACCCTGGCCTAATTAACAAAGGGATCCAAGATCTGCATCGTTCAAAGGGGTATTTTCCAAATTTTCCAAGATGAAAGGTACCTAATGAAGAGGCCCTAGGCTCCATCCCAAGAGTAATATGTGGGCTTAGCTCCCTTTGCCGCTGGCTGCTTCTACTCATGTCCCCAGATTCTGGTCCCTGTGCCTTTTGTGACCGTATCATTCATTTGGTAGCCTACCTCATCAATCAGCCTTAGATTACTCCATCAGCAAAGCACAAATAAACAAGGAGCAAACATATATTACAGACTTGCTATGTGTCATACGTTACACTAGACCATGGAGACATAAAGATAAAAACAAAATCGTCTTGCCCTCAAAGTTTATATATTATTGCGGAAAATGATGTCAACAAAAAAAAAGTAGGAAGAAAATCTCTGCATAAGCAAGATAATTGCATAAATATTTTTATATACATTGGATTTTTCATATATTTTCACATATTTAACATGTAATTACCGGTCATTTAGGGAAGGAGGTGGAAGGAAGGAGGGGGAATGTTGGAACAGGAGGTTTCACAAGGCTCAGTGTTGAAAACTTGCCACTTCATATGTTTTCTAAATAAAAAGGGTTCCTAAAATTTTTTTTAAAAAGAAAACCTCCACATACAACCTGAGCAAAATCCTCATCTGATGAGCAGTTGCCTTACTTACCTTCTCCATGGAGACCTCATTGTGTGATGCCCATTGTGACACGCCGGAGAACACCCAAGGTTTTCTGACTTAAAGGTGATGATGTTGCCACAGCAACCCAGTTGGATCCTGACAGCAAAGGGAGTAGTATGTTAATAGAAGAATGGATGAGTGGACAAATAGACTAATAGACTAGATACATAGATAACTGGTGATGGATGGATGGGATAGATAGGATAAACAAATAGATTGAATAGATACACTTGATGCATAGTTAAAAAGATAATGATGGATAGATAAGTGAAAAGATAGATTTATAGTAGAAATGTTTATAGGTAGAAAAGTGATTTATAGGTAGCAAAGAGCTCTATAGGAAGAAAAGCGATTTATAGGTAGAAAAGAGATTTATAATAATTAAAGTGATTTATAATAGAAAAGAGATTTTTAGATAAAAAAAAGGGATTTATAAGTAGAAAAGAGATTGATAGGTAGAAAAGAGATTTATAGGCAGAAGAGAATGAATAGCTGGATTAAAATATACATACACGCCCCCCCAAAATATTGCAGTTTGTGGATGGTTTTTCCAGTATATCAGATGGACACATATCTTTCACTTATGCTGTAACATTTTACATTTTCAGGCAACCTATATGCCAGTACTGAAGTAAAGGAGATACTGAACCCAGAGTGACCAGATTCTGGCGATATTGAACACATTTCTTCGGGCCTCGGTGATCTATTTAAAACGGGATTTAGATTGCTGTTGGGGAGTTTTGATCTATACTGTGGAGTTTATTGTACTGGTCGGGGGTAGGGGAGAGATGATGTTGCTGAGTTTGATGTGGTTTTAAAAAAAAAGTTTTTTTCTGTTTCCAAAAGTGTCAAGTCATTCTTTCAGCTCCCACATGATTAGTGATATTTCCCAGTTTCTTCTGTGCTATCTGGTGATTAGATTTGCCAGCTTGTTAATCTAAAGAAATACTTGTTGGCAAACTTATTGGGTAAATTACATTTTTCCCTTATTTGCAGCTAGCCCATACTGCTGATGGGTAAAGCTGGCTGTCCTATCTGGGTTTGGGAATAAGAGAGGGAGGCAGATTTGTTCTTCTTTCAGATTGTGAAACAACTGTAACCAGGACCTTTGCCATCAGAGGCTGGGGACCGTCTGAAAGTCTGGGAGCAAAGAGCTATTGGGGGTTAACAAGCAGCAGGGCTGTTGTGTTCTAGCCAGAGAAGTCCCAGAGAAGCTAGGAACTGGCCCTGCTGAAGTCTTTTGGATCTTCCTGGAGGAGCAGAGCAGCCATTCCACACCTGGAGGGCAATTCAGAATGACAAGGGACTGGCTTAGAGATTTGCATCCAGGTGCTTCTCCTCAGCTCCAGGGGAAGGCTGAGCCAGAAAATAATTGGTGTCCCCACAGGCTTGTGCTAGAGCCCCCCATTCCCCTTTGAAGTTTCTTCTGCCTGACTTATGCTCATTATACTCCATATGACTGAAATGTAAAACTTCTGTTTCTGAAAATCTAACCTTTCTTCAGAAGCTGGGAACCTAAATCCCCTGGATGAAGAAGGGGGATAGTAAGAGTGCTAGAAAAGCAAATGGGTGCTCTGGAGCCGGCAAGATTTGAGATGGGAAAACCCTGTCTGATTTGATTCCATAGATAGTGGCAAACCTCAGGTTAGCCAAAAAAGTTGTTTGCATTGATTGATAAAGCTGGAACAATCCCTCTTGTGAATTGATGTACAGGCCCTGGCAATAAAATGAAACCAAACTAACTCCCAAGCAGAATGCAGCCTTAATTGGCTGAAGGGCCCCAGAAGGCCCTGGACAAGCCCGTCAAGCCTGCTTCCAGAGCTAGTCCTTAGCTTGGCCTTGGGAATCATCCCAGGGAGTGGAAGAGAAGGAGGTCTGGATTGCTCTCCGACAGCACCTTCTCATCCTCCATCTTGGGCTTTCCACTTCTGGGCTTGGGCTTGGAGGGTCTCATCTACTGAAAACCACCACCTTGAGGGCAAGAACTGTTGGAGTTTTTCTTGGTAGCTCTGCCATTTTTCCACTTTGAATCACTTCCAATTTACCAATATTTATTAAGGAAACAAGCTTTTATTAAAGTCCTATGTACCAAGCACTGTGCTAAGCACTTTACATATATTCTCTCCTCAACAACACTGGGAGGTAGGTGCTATTATCCACTCTCTCAGTTAAAGAAACTGAGGCAACAGGTCAGCAAAATAGAGGCTAGACTGAAACAGATCTTGTCTTATACAGACAACACTGGCCTAATTAACAAGGAGATTCTAGATCTGCAGCGTTCAATGGGATGTTTTCCAAATTCTACATGATGAAAGGTACCTGATGAAGCGGTCAGGGGTCTTAACCGTGGCCCTAGGCTCCATCCCAAGAGCAATATGTGGGCTTAGCTCCCTTTCCCGCTGGCTGCTTCTACTCATGTCCCCAGTTTCTGGTCCCTGTGTCTTTTGTTACCATATCATTCATCTGGTAGCCCACCTCATCCATCTTCCTTAGACTACTCAATCAGCAAAGCACAACTAAAGTAGGAGCAAACCTATATTACATACTAACTAGGGGTCCTATATTACACTAGATCCTGGAGACATAAAGATAAAAACAAAATGGTCTTGCCCTCAAAGTTTATATTCTATTGGGGAAAATGATGTCAACAAAAAGAACTAGGAAGAAAATCTATGCATAACCAAGATAATTGTATAAATATTTTTACATACATTGGATTAAGCATATATTTACACATATTTAACATGTAATTACCTGTCATCAAGGGGAAGAGGTAGAAGGAAGGAGGGGAAAAGATGGAAGAGAAGGTTTTGCAAGGGTCAGTGTTAAAAACTTACCCCTTCATATGTTTTGTAAATAAAAAGCTTTCCTAAAACAATTTTTTAAAAGAAAAATCTCCACATACAGGCTGAGCACTATCCTCATCTGATGAGCATTTGCTTTGCTTACCTTCTCCATGGAGACCTCATTGTGTCATGCCCATTGTGACACGCCTGAGAACACCCAAGGTTTTCTGACTTAAAGGTGATGTTCTCTCCCCAATAACCCAGTTGGATCCTGACAGCAAAGGCTGAAGGAAGTGTGAATAGAAGGATTGATGAGTGGACAAATAGACTAATAGACAAGATACATAGATAACTGGCGATAGATAGATGGGATAGATAAGATAAACAAATAGATCAAATAGATACACTTGATGCACAGTTAAATAGATGATGCATAGGTAAGTGAAAAGATAGATTTACAGTCGAGAAGTTTATAGGAAGAAAAGGTATTTATAGGAAGAAAAACGATTTATAGTTAGAAAAGAGATTTACAGGAAGAAAAGCAATTTATAGATAGAAAAGAGATTTATAGGAAAAAAGTGATATATAAGTAGAAAACATACATAAAGGTAAAAAAAAGTGACTTAGAAGTAGGAAAGAGATTTATAGGTAAAAAAGAGATTTATAGGCAGAAGAGAATAGTTGGATTAAATTATACATTGATAATGAATGAGTCAATGGAGGGTTAGGTAAATCAGTAAATAAATTACTTGATAGAGAGATCCTTTCTGGCCCTCATCAGCATCATACCAAGGGCTACTATCAAAGATTGAGACTGACTTCACATCAGTATTAAACTATTATATTTTATCCTTCAAGATTATAGAAGCTAAAATGGTTGCTTTCTCTCTGGCTTGGGAAATTGTTGACTTCTCTATCCTCCCCTCTTCCCCCACCCCCCAAAAAATTTTAGTTTGTGGATGGTTATTCCAGTAGATCAATTGGACACATATCTTTCACTTATGCTGTAACATATTACCTTTTGAGGCATCCTATATGCCACTGCTGAAGCAGAGGAGATACTGAACCAGATGTGATCAGATGCTGGCGATATTGACCGCATGTTCGGGCCTCGGGATCTACTTAAAATAAGATTTAGCATGTTCATGAAGGTAAAGCAGCTAAATAGAGATATTATTGAGTGCTTACTATGTGCCAGATGGTGTACTAAATGCTGGGAATGCAAAGGAAGATAAAACAGTCCCTTCCTGCAAGAAATTTATATTCTAATGGGGAGATTGTGTAAATAAATAAGTAGGTACAAAACAAGATACATCCAGAATAAATGGGGAGTTGTCTCAGAGGAGGCAACTAGGTAGCATAATGAATAATCTGGGAAATAAAAAGGCAGAAGTAAAGAAGGATAGAATTCCAGGTAAAGTTACTGAGGTGGAAGATAGAGTTTGGTAAGAAAGGAATAATAAATAGGCCAGCATCAGTGGATTGTGGTAACCATAGAACAATGAAAAACTTAAAAAAGACTGGAAAGTAGAAGTCATATTTTAAAAAGCCTTACGTAGCAAAGAAGGACCTTAACAAAATTCTGGAGGCAATAGGGAATCAGTAAAGTTTATTTAGTGTAGGTGGAGAGGAGTAACACTAGGTAAATTACTTAACAGTTGAATGAATGATGGATTGGAGAGGAGAGTTTTGAGGGAGGAAGATCAGTTAAAAGTCTGTTGAAATAGTCTAAGTAATATGTGATGAATGTATGGACCAGATTGATGGTTATGTGAATGGATTAAGGGGAGATAGGTGATAGATATTGTGAAAATGGAGATAACAAGAATTAACAACAGATGGCATATGTGAATGAGGTATTGAAGAATTGTGTTGCACGTGAAAATACTAGGGAAGTTTGAGAAGGGAAAATAAAGGGGACTTGAAATGAAATGAGCTCCAGGTTAAGAACAAAGAATACAGTAATCAGTACAGTAATCAGTATGATTGGAAGAGGTCACTTAATCCCAAATGTAACACATAATTGGCAATTTTGGAGAGTAGTAGTAGACTGATATCTAAGACTTATGCTGCTTCTCTACATCCACCTATGCATCCCCTCTCAGGTTATGCTCACCACCTCTAATCTTCTCACCACACAGCAAACTCAAACCTTGATTAACACCATCTCCCTCAGCCTCCTCTCTACTCTGACTGAGACCAAATTCCTCCCAATGTCTTTCTTTATAGAAGGCTGAAATGTGATTGCTCAGCTCTCTCCGCTCTGCGTCTGCTGCTTTGTCTGGTTTCAACTACACAGATCAAGATGCTCCTCTAGATAGCTCCTGTTTCCCCCCATTCTCACATCCTTTAGGTATGTTGTCTCTCTCTACCCCCAGCCCCCCATCATTAATTGCTTGTGAGCTCCTTGAAGGCAGGGAATATTTTTCTTTTAATTAATTATGGCCCTTTTGTTTAGCTCAGTGCTGGGCCCATAGTAGGCACTTAATATATGTTTATTGCATTGGATTGTATTATCAGAATGATGAGAGGTAATTGAAAGATTTAGTGAAGGTATGTATGTTGACCATTATCGGGATAGTAAGATGAAGTAAGGATTTATTTCATTATGAATTATGGGAAAAATATTACTAGACTGGTGAGTATGTTTCTGGTACTCTGACAGATTGAATGAAGACCAAAGAATCATAATATTTCTTTTGTAAGGTCTCTTATCTGTACTACAGAAGACTATAGGATTACAGATTTAAAGTTAGAAAGAACCTCAGAGATAATCTGCCCAAGCCACCATTTTACAGGTGAGAAAACAAAGGCCCAGAAAGGTGGTGACTTGCCCAAGGTTTCAAAGTAGTAAAATCTGATTTTCCTTAAGCACCATGATAATTGTGGAAATATGTATAGAAGAATTGTACATGTTTAACATATTGGATTAGAAGAGGGGGTGGGGAGAAGGGAAAGAAAAAAAATTTGGAATACAAGGTTTCGTAAAAGTGAATGTTGAAAATTATTATGAAAATAAACAGCTTTAATAAAAACAGTTACCAATTGTATATGTGAGTAAAAGGAAAGTTTATAACCAAATATGTGAGTAAAAGGAAAGTTTATAACCAAACAAGAAATAGAGTGAATAATGTAAGAAAAATTATTATTACATAAAATTAAGTTTTTTTTTTTTTTTTTTTTTTTTTACAATTCCAATAAAGCTAAGATTAAAAAGGGAAACAATAAACAGGAAAAAATTTTCACAGAAAGTTTCTTTGCCAAGGTGTATAAGGAACTGACCAAAACTTATAGGAATTAGAGCTACTCCCCAGTAGGCATAATTGGTAAATGGCATAAGAGGATGGTTTCAAGAGAAAACCATACTATCTATAACAAATTCCAACTTCCCTCCAAAAAAATAAAAATCAACCTTCTCTTCCAAATCACTAATAACAACAGAAATGAACATTTCTGATCAGTTCTGAGGCTTTCATTCGCAAATTGGCAAAGATGCAAAAACAAAGACAATGATATGTGTTGGAGGGGATGTGATATAATAAGAAGATAAAATTACTGCTAATTAGTTCTGGCATGGGTATAACAATTCTGGAAAATAATTTGAAATTATACAAGTTATGCAACAATTATACAACAAGGTCACTAAACTGTGCATGTTCTTTGACCCAGATAGACTACTTATAGGCCAATGCCCAAAGATTTTTAAAAAGACAAAAAGGTCTTATATGTTAAAACATATTTATTGTAGTTCTTTTGCTGATGGCAATTTAACCTGGAAACTAAGGGGATGACCATAAACCATGGAAAATTTGAAGAAACTGAAGCATAAAAATGTGATACAATACTATTATGTTGTAAGAAATGAGAAAATAGATAATTTTCAAGAGAAATGAGAAACTTTAGGAACTGATGCAGAATAAAATGAGCACAACCAAGAGCACAATTTATACTACAATATCAATTTTTTTTAAAAAAGAGAATTTAAAACTTTAGTTAAATGTATGGGCAACTAGGTGGCATTGAGACTGAAGTCAGGAGGATCTAAGTTCAAATCTGGTCTCAAAACTTACTAGCTGGGTCACCCTGGTTAATTCATATAATCCTGTTTGTTTCAGTTTCCTCATATGTAAAATGAGCTGGAGAAAAAGATGGAAAATTCCTGTATCTTTGCAAAACAAAAAACAAAAAAAAAACCCCAAAAATACTTTAATTCAGATAGGACTGAAATGACTGAACAACATTAACTGTTGAAGAATGAAATGAAAAGCATTGGGGAACAATTAATACAATAATAATAGTATAAAGACAAATCCGCTTTGAAATCAGAAAGAACTATGACCAATGTCATGATCAACAAAAGACGGGTGATAAAACACATTATTTACTTCCTGACAGAGAGGGGATAAATTCAGGATATAGATGAAACATACTATTTGGACACAATGAGGGAGTCTGCTTAATTATGCATATTTGTTACATATTTGTTTTTCTATTGGGAGGAAGAGAAAATAGATTTCTGTTAATTTGAAAGAAAATATTATTCATTTATTTGTAATGTTCTTTAAAATTTTTTTGAGTTCTTCTTCCCTCCCCTACTCTCCCCCACAAACACACTGAAAAGGAAAGCAAACTGATGTCAGTTATACATGCAAAACTTTTCCACAGTAGTCTTATCTCAAAAAAGCAATAAGAATGAAGAAAATTATACTTTAATTTGCACACAGAGTTGATCATTGCACTTCTGGAGGGAGATAGCATTTTTTTCCCATCATGATTCTTTTGGAATTATCTTGTGACATTGTATTGATCAGAGCAGTGAAGTCTTACATTATTGCTGTTACTGTAATTGATCTGCTCATTTCACTTTGCATCAGTTCCATATAGATCTTCCCATGTTTTTTCTGAAACTATTTGCCTTTTCATTTGTTATAGTGCAATGATACTCCATCAAATTATATGACACAAAATGTAGCCATTTTATTTCATCCTTTTAAGCATTTCTCATTTTTGATAGTGATAACATAGTTATTTTAATTTGAATTTCTCTAATCAATAGTGATTTAGAGCCTTCTTCATATGACTACAGGTAATTTTTTTTTCTTCTGAAAACTGCCTTTTTGGAGAATAGCTCTGATTTTTATAAACTTGATTCAGTTCTTTCTACGTTTGAGATATGAGGTCTTTTTTAAAGTAACTTGCTGTATTTGTTAAAAATATGATCTATGGTATCTTTTAACAAAATGTATAATATTCCTGAGAGTTTCCTTTTGAGAATCTCTTTCAGAGGGTGATAAATGGATTTTTTTTTCAGTTACCCTTTTGATCTAAAATATCAGAATTTCCTGAAATATTGATGTTTAGATTTTTGTTTTTGATCATGGCTTTCAGGTAGTCCAATAATTCTCAAATTATCTTTTCTTAATCTGTTTTTCAGGTTAGTTGTTTTTTTTCCAATGACATATTTCACATTATCATCTCTTTTTGGTTCTTTTGATGTTGTTTTGGGGTTTCTCTTTCATATAGTTTTATTTTTTTTCCTGCTTATACATTCCCATTAAATTTTTGTTTATATGTCTTAGTACCAAAAAAATAAGAACAAAAGGGGAAAAACCACAAGAGAAAAATAAAACAGAAGAAAAAGAATTTTAAAAGTGAACATAGTATGTGTTGGTCTCCAGAGTTCTCTCTCTGCATGCATATGGAATTTTTTATTTAAAGTTTATTGGAATTGCCTTGAATCACTGAGTAGCTGAAAAGAACCTTGTTTGTCCTACTTGATAATTGCACAATCTTGCTGCTTGTTTTGCTCAGCATTAGTTCGTGTAAATCGTTCTAGGCCTTTCTAAAATCAGCTTGCTCATCAATTTTTATACAACAATAATATTCCATTACTTTCATATGCCATATTCAACTATTATTCAACTTTTCCCCAGCTGATGGGCATCCTCTCAGTTTCCAGGTTCTTTCAACTATAAAAAAGGCTGCTACAAACATTACCATTTTTCATGACTTTCTTGGGATACAGACCTAGTAGAGACAGTGATGGATCAAAGGATATGAAGATTTTTTTTTCTTGATATGAACAGTTTTAAAGTCCTTTGAATATAGTTCCAAATTGTTCTCCAGAATGGTGGGTTCACAGTTCCATGAACAATGCATTAATGTCTCAGTTTTCCCACACCCCTACCAACATTTATCATTATCTCTTCTGTCATTTTAGCTAATCTGTGACTTTCTACCTAAGAGTTCTTTTAATTTGTATTTCTCTAATCAATAATGAATTAGAGCATTTTTTATATGGTTGTAGATAGGTTCTGGGAGTAGTTATTTCTGTCCATCATTGATCAACTGGAAGTGAGTTGGATCTTTTTTATGTTGAAGATATCCACTTCCATCAGAATACTCTTCATATAGCATTGAAGTGTACAGCGATCTTCTGGTTCTGTTCATTTCACTCAATATCCAACGAGGCCGCTGCTGCCGGGGGCATGCTGCGCCTGCAGACCAGCCCTGCCTAGAACGAGGCCGTTGGTGGTTGGTGTTAAAATAACTAGGCCAACAGACTACAAGGCATCAACTTGTGAGGAAGTTAGAAGACACTTACCCCAAAGGGCTGCTCAGAGATCACTCAGTAGCGAACACAAAGATTGTTTATTAAAACCTCCAGAGGATGAGCCCTTCTGTCACAACATAAGGGAAAGGAAAGCTTGTGGTAGAAGGGCTAAAGAAGCAGTAAAGATACACAGCCACATCAAGGAAGAGAGCATCGAAAAGGGGAGGGGGAGGCATTTAATTGGTTGTTGCTATGGGAGAGATTGTAATGGAAGGTTTCTGTTTCCCCAGAATCACCTGAATCCAGAATCACCACAATCATCCTAGAAATCCTAGGAAACAGAAAAGCGGGCCTTCAGGCTTCGGAAGACTAAATATCGCTAAGTGTCCAAAACTGATCAATGTCATCAGCTCAGGTTAAGTAAATGTGGTTATAGCTGCCCAAGGCTCAAGTAAATATGATCCTATACATATTATACGGGTCATAGGGGAAACACAGAAATAATGAAAATAAAATACAGAAAAATAATTCATACATTCATGTAAGTTCTTCACCCTATCTCTCTATTCCCCAGTTTCCCTCTGGAATATATAAATGATTTCATCTATCATATTTCTATGAACTTACAC
This sequence comes from Sminthopsis crassicaudata, assembly GCF_048593235.1. NCBI lineage: Eukaryota > Metazoa > Chordata > Mammalia > Dasyuromorphia > Dasyuridae > Sminthopsis > Sminthopsis crassicaudata. The sequence goes on along the minus strand of NC_133619.1, from coordinate 179,990,372 downwards.
ACTGTTCAAAATCAGTTGACGTATCTATACATCGTTTATCAAGTTCACCATCAAGATCATACTCCTCTAATACATTCCAGCCTTTTCTCTGAAGAATCATCATTTTAATAGCATCTTCTGTATGCAATATTTTGATAGGGACTGTTGAACTGTTCCGGTTACTAATGTAATTATATAAGGTAGACATATTACAATCAGTGAGGTTTTCCTGTTGCCACAAAGTCCGTACCATAAAAATTGCTTCCACCGATGGTCTTGGAAACAGTTATCCCAGAATAGAATGGCATTTGGCAGACATAAAGATACAAAGATGACAATCCAGGGAAACTGAGGCACATTACACACTCTGCTTCTGAATATTTGAATTATTGAATTCCTTCCCCTGGATACCTGGGAGGTCTCAGCACTATCATCTTGACCAACCCAATGTGAAGCAAATAAATCAAAAATAAAACTAGAAAATGCAAGAACTTATGTCAAGGGCAACCCTCTCCCTGACATCCCCAAAGTGATCAGCAGTACAAAGGCCCTCATCTCAGCCAGAGAATCCAGTTTGACACGGACGGTTCACTGTGTTGGGTGGTGTAGTCATTTGTGCACTTAACTCAGTTTCTGTTTATTTAGAGAGTAGCAGTGCTCAACACAGTCCATGCTAGGACAGGCACCCCGAGTCTGTCAGGGATTCCAAAGGAGAGAAAGAGTGGGGGCTGGAGTAGCTCCACCTGTCCCCTCTGATAGAACAAGAACTGCTTCCATGATCCAGAAAGGATTTCTGAGCAGAATATGCACAGTTTAAACCACAAAGGCAGGCAAACCCGACCTTTAGAGGCTTCATCCCAAAACGGCAGGGTCTTCTGAAAATGCTGACATACCAAGTAAGAAACTGGGGTTACAGGGCTGGAGAGTGCTAGTCCCAAGACAGATGTCTATATCTTGGAGATTTCCTAAAAACAGGCAATCAGAGAACAGTCTGCCAGAGCAATTCCAACAGAATAAGGAATTTCTAACTTAAAGCATCAAATAATCATCCCACATTTAAAGTTCCCATACATCCATAACGGCAATAATTGCGCAACTTAACAATTTCCATCCCAAATCTTAAACACACACACAGACCTTATCTCTCTATTCCACACAAACTGAGGCAGGGAAGTCTGATAGAAATAAAAAACCTTAACTTTGGGATTCCACGCCAGGAGAAAGAAGGTAGAAGCTCATCCATTAATTCAATCTCCTAACTGGAAGTGAATAATTTCAGAATTTAACTGAAAAGAAAACCACATGTTTATTTGAAACTATTTTGGGTGTCCCTTACTAAGAAGTGACTTTCTGTTGGAATACGTGAGAGCCATCCAACAGTGGCTGTTGAAGATCCAAGCCAGAATGGATCTCCTCTCGTGAAGGGATGAAACAAGGAGATTGAGACAGTTGCTGTTCTCTGACTGAGAGGCTGTTGCATTGTCTCACCTCCCTCCTCTTCCCTTTGCCTCCAACTTATCTCCTTCCCAGTCCCCAATACCTGTGTCAGTAAAGGTTGCTCTGCAACTCAGTTTTATTTTTTTGTTTTGTTTTTGCTGTTATTTCCCTCCCCCCTTTCCCCCACCCCCAACCGAATGGTTCCCACACTGAGGAACACAAGCGGCACTATCACTTCTGGATGGTTGTAGTAGGTGTTGATCTTGTGAAATGTCATGGAAGTAAACTTTCAAACTGAGAAGAGGACCGCGGTTAGAACAAGCATTTAAGTGTCTCATCAGAATCCTGGCTTGGCCCTTTGATGTGTTGGCCCATTTAATTACCCTGAATAAAAAAATTCTTACCGGGGCTCTTCCTTAATTCTGGAAGGATCCTTCTCATGGAACAGCTCTGGTTCTTCTTGTAATTCTTGCCCCATCTTCAGTTGCCATGTTGGACTACATGGGAGAGCTTCTGGAATACGAGGGAGTCACTTAATGGTGGCTACTGGAGATGCAACCCAGAATGGTTCTCCTTTTGTGAGGGAATGATACAAGGAGACTGAGAGGCTGTTGCTGTTCTATGACTTTTCTCCTTGGTGGTCGTTGCCTTGTCTGACCTCTCTCTTGCTTCCTCTGCTTCCAATTTATCCCATTCCCAGTCTGCACCACCTGTGTCAGAAAAGGCTGCCCTTCGACTCCTTCAGATTTTATGATCCACAGCTGTGGAGGCTCTCAGAGCATTGACCTGTCCCTTAACAAATTTTCTTTCTTTTTTTTTTTAATTTAGAATTTTTTCCCCACAGTACATATGCATGAATAATTTTTATACTATTATCCCTTGTATTCATTTTTCCAAATTATCCCCCCTTCCCTCCACTCCCACCCCCCCATGACAGGCAATCCCATACATTTTACATGTGTTACAATATAACCAAGATACAATATATGTGTGTAAATACCACTTTCTTGTTGCACATTAAGTATTAGATTCCGAAGGTATAAGTAACCTGGGTAGATAGACAGTAGTGCTAACAATTTACATTCACTTCCCAGTGTTCTTTCTCTGGGTGTAGTTATTTCTGTCCATCACTGATCAACTGGAAGTGAGTTGGATCTTTTTTATGTTGAAGATATCCACTTCCATCAGAATACTCTTCATATAGCATTGAAGTGTACGGTGATCTTCTGGTTCTATTCATTTCACTCAGCATCAGTTGATGTAAGTCTCTCCAAGCCTCTCTGTATTCCTCCTGCTGGTCATTTCTTATAGAGCAATAATATTCCATAACCTTCATATACCATAATTTACCCAACCATTCTCCAATGGATGGACATCCATTCATCTTCCAGTTTCTAGCTACAACAAAAAGAGCTGCCACAAACATTTTGGCACATAGAGGTCCCGTTCCGCTCTTTAGTATTCCTTTGGGATATAATCCCGATAACAGCGATGCTGGGTCGAAGGGTATGCACAGTTTGATAACTTTTTGGGCATAGTTCCAAATTGCTCTCCAGAATGGCTGGATTCGTTCACAACTCCGCCAACAATCCCTTAACAACTTTTCAATCCAAGAATATGTCTTTCTTTAAGTAGAAATTGGGCCCCAATACTCAGCCCTTTCAGAGAAGGATACATAGCCAATGAGCAGTATTACATAAAGATTCTATTCCAATACTAATATCTTTCAAAATAGAGAAAACCAAAGCAGGGGAAAGGTATTAGCCAGACATTTGGTATTCAGAAAGCAAAATAATACCTCCAGGAAATACAATAATCTTTGTTTAAGGAAAGAAAAGGAAAATTTAACATTTAGAAAGTTTTATACTTGTTTCAGGTGCTATCTACTCAAGAACTGCAAAGTAGAAAGGATTTTACATTTCATTTTGCTGAAGTGATGGAGGCCACCTATATTGTTTTTCTTTCCTCCTCCTGAGGATGACTCCTCAGGTCACTCACAACTCTTATATCTATCAATCAACAAGAATTGCAAATACAAGAAACATTCCTTCCTGACCCTATGGTCTATGAATTTATGAAGCAAAAAGTTTGAGATGAAAATGGTGATTGGAATTTGGAAGATGTCTGACAAAAATGCATACAAAGATTATAAGGATTACTTAAATCAAAAAGGTTAAATCTGAGGACACTGCACTAGATCATAGTGCAGCAAAGGGGACTTGGCCTAGTAGCAAATCACAGACATTACGTAGCTAGGATTCTGATGGAAAACACCAGCCTGCCTTCCCTATTTGCAGCAAAAAAGAGGATTTTGATTTCTCATAAAGAGAAAGACCCTCACCAGTGTAGACTCTGCTGGTGTGCTGTAAAACTGGGATCTGCTACTCGGAGAATGGATATGAGAAGAGGAAGACATAAATTAATTGTAGATTCAAGATTCTCTCTTCCCTTAGAGATGTGATTATCCTTTCAGTAATAAGACAAGTAGTGTTAACTTCATTGGATTTCAAGAGTGTCATCAAAGGCTTGAAATTTGTTCCATGTAGAAAATATCAGGCACTATTTTTATTAATTGTTGATGATACACCTATCAAAATTACTAATTAATAATGATTATGAGTTAAAATAATTTTAAAAATACATTTGGGAGCTACTTGAGAAACTTTTGCAGGTTACCAAGAATAGAGGGATGTGAAATCAAACAATATCCTTGGAGGATGGAGATAAGGAGGAGTAGCTGAGCACACCTTGAGTTTTTTTTTTTTTTTTAATCTAGCCTGGATTTTCAAGCTTTGTTCTGGATTTTAACTAAAAAGAATCTTTTCTCATATTCATTTCTTTAGTTTAGTCACTGATTATGACTTCCTGCATAAAGACAACATTGTTAAAATATTTTATATTCTCATCTATCTCTTTTCTGTTTCTCTGTTTCTTTCTCTCTCTCTTTCTCTCTCTCTCTCTCTCTCTCTCTCTCTCTCTCTCTCTCTCTCTCTCTCTCTCTCTCTCTCACACACACACACACACACACACACACACACACACACACACACACACACACAAACTATCGAATACCTACAACAAATAAAGGGGATGAATTGTAGTTACAGAAGGGAAGAATAGATCCAGTCCAACAATAACAAAATTTTTATGAAGAAATCTTCAATGCAAAGATTCTTGAAATTGGAAGCACTATGTACTAATTCCAACTCTGAAACTTAGTAGCTTCGTGATCTTGTCTGAGGCAACCAATATGAATATCATTTTTTCTTTTTATAAAATTATTAAAAGAAGGTTGTCTGAGATAGAAAGCATGGTGAGAAGGTATAACATGTTGTTTATAATGAGAATACCTAGGTTCAAATCCTTCTGTTATTTGTGACCTGTGTGACCATTTCTATAGAAGTCAAGTTTCTTCATCAATAAACCTAACTCTAGATTTTTTCACTTTCTCCATAACTGTTTGGCTCACATTGGTCACCCTCTCCACTCCTCCTTCTAGGGCCTTTTTTATGTTTTACATTCCTTATTAGAATGTAGTTATCTGAGGCCAGAAATTGCCTCTATGAGGTTTATATAAAAACCTCAGGAAGGGCTTTGGCCATATGGTCCATGGAAATTACAAACATCTTCCCAATTTGAAATAAAAGAAACTAACAGCAAATCAAATGAGAAAATATTTGCAAAGTACTTAGAATAGTGCTTGTCATATACTTAATGCTACATAAAATCCAATTATTATTACTGTTCTTATTCTTTTGTGGTTGTTAGATAAGTACTCAGATGGGGAAACTGAAGTCTTGCCTGTTTTTTTATGAGGCAGTTGATTTTTGAGGAACTCTCCAAAGAAAATAAAGAAAAAAAGAGACAGGTGGCAACAGGTTAACTATCAGGAAGTGTCTGAAACATCTACAGTTTCTGTCTTCAAGACCATGAGTTTTGACGCCTAAATGATGAATTCTAGATGTATATGCTTGTAGCAGAAACATGAAAGAAAAAAGACAAGAAGAATGGGCAGCCTTTGTTCTGGCCTTGATTTTTGTCTTTTTATTTATGGGTATTTTAATCCTGTTATAATGTGTTTGTAAATTTCTTCATGGATCATCATAACCTTAAGAAAACTGGACTGAGGAGATTGTGCATAATGTACTGAAAAGGAAAACAAGCCTTCAGTGAATTACAAGTCAAGGCAGTTTATTCCTAAGTGTGAGTCCCTGTAGTCTTTCAGTGAACAAGCACACATAGTGGGGTGGGCTTCTGCAGGAATGCAAACCCAGATTGAGAACCCAAAGCTCAGTTTCTGTCCTTACATCTGACATAAGAGGCTGGTGGATTCACAGGCACTACGAATGAGGGGAATCTTAAAAAGAGGGAATGAATCAGGTGAAAGTTCAACATGATGATTATTCCAGCAGCTCTCCCGTGTAATCCAACATATGGCATCTGAACCTGGGGCAAGAATTACAAGAAAATCCAGAGCTGTTCATGAGAAGGATCCTTCCAGAATTAAGGAAGAAGAACCCCAGTAAGAAATTTTTATTTGGGATAATTAAATGGGTCAACACATAAAGGGACATGCCAGGAGACTGATGTGATACTTAAATGCTTGTTCTAACCCCAGTCCTCTTCTCAGTTTGAAAGTTTGCCTCCGTGACATTTCACAAGATCAACACCTGCTACACCCATCCAGAAGTGATAGTGCCCCTTGAGTTCCTCAGTGTGGGGACCATGTGGTTGGGGGGGGTGAGGCAGGAGGCAGGAGGGGGAATAACAGCAAAAAAAACCCCAAAACCCAGGTCAATTCCCCAAGAGCCTCCCCAGCTGTGGATCATAGCAGCTGAAGGAGATGTAGGGCAACCTTTGCTGACACAGGTGTTGGGGACTGGGAATGAGATAAATTGGGGGCAGAGGGAAGAGGAGGGAGGTGAGACAATGCAACAGCCTCTCAGTCAGAGATGTCTCCGTCTTTTTGTTTCATCCCCTCACAAGAGGAGATCCATTCTGGGTTGGGTCTCCAGCAGCCACTGTCAGGTGACTCCTGTGTATTCCAGAAGCTCTTGTGTGTAGTCCAACATATGGCATCTGAACATGGGGCAAGAATCACAAGAAGAACCAGAGCTGTTCATGAGAAGGATCTTTCCAGAATTAAGGAAGAAGAGTCCCAGTAAGAATTTTTTTTTATTTGGGGTAATTAAATGGGCCAATCCCTCAAAGGGCCAAGCCAGGAGACTGATGAGACACTTAAATGCTTGTTCTGACCACAGTCCTCTTCTCAGTTTGAAAGTTTGTAGACCATATAGAATAACAGAAGAACAGAAAAAAAAAAAAAAAAAAGCAAACAAACAAACAAAAAACAAACAAACCGGGGAACTGTTAAGGGACAGGTTAATTCCCTGAAAACTTCCCCAGCTGTGGATCATAGCATTTGAAGGAGTTGCAGAGCAAGCTTTGCTGACACAGGTGTTGGGGACTGGGAAGCAGATAAGTTGGAGGCAAAGGGAAGAGAAGGGAGGTGAGACAATGCTATAGTCTCTCAGTCAGAGATGTCGGAGAACAGCAACTGTCTCAGTCTCCTTGTTTCATCCCCTCACAAGAGGAGATCCATTCTGGCTTGGATCTTCAACAGCCACTGTTGGGTGGTTCCCATGTATTCCAACAGAAAGTCCCTTCTTAGTAAGGGACACCCAAAGTAGTTTCAAATAAGCGTGTGGTTTTCTTTTCAGTTAAGCTCTGAAATTATTCACTTCCAGTTAGGAGATTGAATTAATGGATGAGCTTCTACCTTCTTTCTCCTGAAACCATAATTAAAATGTCTCCAAAAATTTAGAAATGAGATGACTACAACTTTCCTGAGGTCACAGAGCGATGGAAATGAAACCAGCACATTGGGGTGGAATCACAAAGGTAAGGTTTTTTATTCAGACTTTCCTGCTTTGGTTTGTATGGAATAGAGAGATAAGGTGTGTGTTTAAGATTTGGGATGGAAATTGCTAAATTGTGAAATTATTACTGTTATAGATGTATGTTATGGATGTATGGGAAGTTACATGTGGGATGTAATACGATGTGGGATAACTATTTGATATTTTAGCTTAGAAATCCCTTATTCTGTTGGAATTGCTCTGCCAGGCTGTTCTCTGCCTGTTTTTAGGAAATCTCCAAGATATAGACACCTGTCTTGGGACTCCAGCCCTGTAACCCCAGTTTCTTACTTGGTTTCTCAGCCCTTTCAGAGGACACTGCCTCTAAAATTCATAATAAAAGCATGGTGAGAAGGTTTAAAGTATTGTTTATAATGAGAATACCCAGGTTCAAATCTTTCTTCTGTTATCTGTGACCTGTGTGAGCATTTTTATAGAAGTCAAGCTTCTTTAATAACAAACCTAACTCTCTAGATTTTTTCCACTTTCTCCATAACTCACTCATGGCTCACATTGGTCACCCTTTTCATTCCTCCTTCTAGGGCCTTTTTTATGTTTCTAATTCCTTATTAGAATGTAGTTATTCACATGTAAGATGTATGGGATTGCCTGTCCTCTAGGGGAGGGAGGGAAAAATTGAAAAAATGAATACAAGTGACAATGTTATAAAAAAAATTACTCATGCATATGCACTGTCAATTTTTTTTATAATTATAAAATTAATAAAAAAAATGTAGTCATCTGAGGCCAGAAATTGCCTAGATGAGTTTTATATAAAAACCTCAGATAGGGCTTTGGCCATATATGATCCATGGAAATTACAAACATCTTCCCAATTGGGAAATAAAAGAAACTAACACCAAATCAAATGAGAAAATATTTGCATAGTACTTAGAATAGTGCTTGCCATATACTGAATGCTACATAAAATCCAATTATTATTACTGTTCTTATTCTTTTGTGGTTGTTAGATAAGTACTCAGATGGGGAAACTGAAGTCTTGCCTGTTTTTTTATAAGCAGTTGATTTTTGAGGAACTCTCCAGAGAAAATAAAGAAAAAAAGAGACAGGTGCCAACAGGTTAACTATCAAGCAGTGTCTGAAGCATCTACAATTTCTGTCTTCAAGACTGAGTTTTGACTCCTAAATGATGAATTCTAGATGTATATGCTTGTAGCAGAAACATGAAAGAAAAAAGACAAGAAGAATGGGCAGGCTTTGTTCTGGCCCTGACTTTTGTCTATTTATTTATGGGTGTTTTAATCCTGTTAAAATGTTTGTAAATTTCTTCATGAATACCACTGGATCACCATAACCTAAAGAAGACTAGACTGAGGAGATTGTGAATAAAGTACTGAAAAGTAAAACAAGCCTTCAATGAATTACGTCAAGGCAGTTTATTCCTAATGGATACCCAAGTGTGAGGCCCTGTTGTCTTTCAGTGAACAAGCATACATATTGAGAACTCAAAGCTCATTTTCTGCCCTTACATCTGACATAAGAGGCTGGTGGATTGACAGACACTACAAATGAGGGGAATCTTAAAAACAGTGGACGAACCAGGTGAAAGTTCAACATGATGATTTTTGGATCCAAGATGTTTTGGGAGTCTTGGATAATAAGAAGCTGGTTGGATCCTCAATGAGGAATAATATACAAGTCTGAAGATGCAATTTTCCTTCTTCAACTATTTAAACACTTTTAAGCATGTTTTTTTTTCTCCATAAACTTTTCTGCTCTAAATCTACAGAAAAGTAGTATTATCAGCTAACAATAAATAAGACTGAAAGTATTTTGTTTTGTTTTGCTTTCTTTTGCTTGTATTTTGTTCTCATGTTCAAAGATTAGCTTACTTCAAACTTGATACAGCCTAGGCTATAGTTGTTCTGGATTTCTTGGGAGTGTGAGCTAAAGGAACAGAATATAACAAGTAGAGAAAAGTACATACATTCAACTGTTGCAATGGTAAGAAGCATAAAAGTGGCCTCCCACACATTTTGTCAATGTTGCTTTTAATTAATTTTAATTATATTTATACATATGCTAAATCATTTTGGGTCCTTGGACTTAGGACTGATGGACTGATATTGATGCTATTATAATCATGTCTGTTCTTTATATTCAACAAATATCTTTTACTAAGGTAAAGTTGATATGGTATGACATAGTGTTTCATATCATATCAACAAGTTACAATATCTTATCAACATTATATTTTGCCACTTCCACATTGCTTTAAGATAAAGAAAGTAAAGATTTTGTTTTTCAATCTGAGATTATAATCATTTCCATATGAGGTTTGTCAAACTACTAAAATGTTTGCATTTCACATATGTCTTGTAAATAAAAAAGCTAAAATTTTAAAAAGGCATGCTTAAGGAAAAAAAAAAAGTGATGGTGCTATTTAGAAGTTTGACAAGTATGACTGGAGTTTGAAAGAGGGATTAGTACCAGAGATACACATAACATCAAAGCCAGATCACAGAAATGACAACTGAGACTTAATGGGGGAAAAAAGCAAAAACTAAAGGAGAGAATTTTGGGGGACATCAAGAGTGAGTGGCTAGGTAGGCAGAGTGAATAAAAGCTTCCAAAGGAGGGAGAATAATTCAGTAAAAAGGGTTGGGATGAAAATGAGGATAGTGTAAACATAATAGAAGGCACAGGAGAAAATGTCAAGATAGGGGGTGGTAAAAAGTTGAATGATTCAGGGATCCAAAAGGATTAAAAACTAAGGGTATGAAGGGGATGATCCAGATTTGTCAATTTCATGGTTGCAACCCAAAGAAAACTTCAGTAGAACAGTTATGAGGGCATTATAGAATGTGTGGGTGGTAAAGAACAGAAGTTGGGGATAAAGTTTAAGGACTTAAAATTTGAAATTGTAGATGTTAAAGTACCATATGAATATACAAAGACAAAAATATATTTCCTCTAAAACAATCTTTGAAATAGATAATTCAAGTTTAAAAACAAGAATAGCAACAACAAAACCTTTTAAGGCAAACGAAAGTCATCAAGATATGACATGACTAAATATTAAGAATTTACCCTTCAATTCATCTCTTTCCTCCAAGATCATAACCATTCTTGTCTGCTCTATAGAAATCTCCACATACACTGCCAAATCACTCCATAGTCTCTGAAATGAATGTATATAAAATAGTTCTCAGCCCTGTGGAACTTTAACTTCATCTGTGATGGTGGCAGAAATATTGAGAGGGTGTATAGGGTTCATTGAGCTTAAGACATACAAAACTTTTAAAGAAATTATGAAAATTTATTTCATTGTGTTCTATAGAAGAGAGCTTATAAAATAATAACACAAATACTTAGGAGAGGGCAGGTGTGGTAGTTAAAGTGTGTCTATGACAGCTTTTCTTTTTCCTTGCTAATTTGCTCTACAGGAGCTGGGAGTCAGCAGTATTCTGTCATGAAACTAAGAAATGTCATTTCAATCAATTAACAAGTATTCAATTGTCTGTTATGTGCCAGACTAGGCACTCTGTTTCTGGCAATGTATTTATTAAAACAAAATTGCATTATATTAAAAGAGTTTGGAAGGCCCAAAGATTTTGCTATAAAGGGAATGCTGAATTTTATTAAACACTGCAATGTGCTTAACACTGTGCAAATACACAGGTGACATCATCTTTCCCCAAGAATTTTAAAACTGTGTATGCTTTCAATGCCGTACAGTTTGAAAGATCAAATTAGTTCTAGAACAGTTTTCCAACTACCTCAATGGTAAAATTTTACTTCCAAAGGGCCTCTCTCTTTAAAATCTATATGCTAAGTCACCTCCCTTATAATTAAGATTCCCCCTGGTTCTTAATTCTTATCAATACGATATAAACATTTTACCATTGCTCAATGTAATTTGGGTTGGAAAAATAGCATTCTGAAGAGTTTTTGGAATCAGCAAGTCTTAGTGGATTAGCATCTAAGGCTGTCAAACCACTAAAATGTTTGTATTTCACAGCTCACATGAAGAGCTGCATTTATGAATAATTTTTATTTTTTGTGCCATTTCACTTACTATATACTTTAACAATCATAATTCACGCAAATATTTTCCATCAAAACTTTCCTAGAAGCTTTTATTCAATCAATAATTTTAAGAAGCAAAAGAGATATTAAGCATGTGTTAAATTTTAAAGACATTTATTTTCCATGCAAAGAAGAGCCCAGTCTCATCATTATCTTTACATGTTTCATTCATGCAGATTCTCTTAAAACAAATGCTGGATGAAATCAACAAATAGTAATTTGTTTTAAAAGAGCATTTTCTATCTGGGACAAATTCAAATAATCAACTAAAAAGTTTTTAAAACTCAGTACTTTTGTTGGGTTTTGAGTGAGCAGATATAAAGTTGTGTTTATGCCTATAGCTTAGAAGAGAAAAGTAACATTTTTACCTATGGGGAAAAGAAGTCAAGAAGCCACCACACAGCCCATCCTATCCTTTATAAGGCATTTGAATTTGAGAATAAAGGAACTGAACTTCATTTTAAAAATGTTTCATTGATGGATATGGTTTTAAATATTCCAAAACATGAGAGATATAATTTCCCTTAGCAATAATGATATATCTAATTAACCTAAATATAGCTAGGAAAAAAAGACTAAAATGCAATTATACTAAATACTAAAATGAACATGGAAATTCTGAAAATAAAAATTAATGATCCAAAAGTATAACTTTACTTTTTAAATCTAAATCAAATATTAAATAAGAAACATACCTATTAAACATATCATTCTTTCTTCAATCATCTTACATTTATTTCTTGATGTTTATCTTTGGCTTTCCATCCAAGAAAACTTAGGTGCTAATCTTTTTTAATGAGGAATGAAATCACATAAGAGGTCCAAAGAAATCTTTGACCACAGGATAAAAAAGTAAAGAAAGTTATAGCCAATTGGCAACTAATTACACACACACTACAAAAATAAGCCTGATCCAAAGCTTAAAATTAGGCCAAAGCTCTTCTTAAAATTAATGCACAGCATTAAGAGAAGGAAAAAGTGTGTTAATAGCAATTAAAATAGGATGTCCCATTTCTGAGAAGGATGGAAACATGAAAATCCACAAAATGAAAACTTCAATTTATTGGATGGCTGAAATTGTGTTCTTGAATGCCCTCTTTACTGCGCCTTTACTGTACGATGGTCAAATAATAACATGTAAATATTCATAGTTGCATTAGAACAGAGAATTGCTCAAAATGAAACATTTCAGAAGTAGGCATAATGGAGGAAAGGAAAAAATAGGGACAAGAAGTTATAAGACATGAATTGTAGCATGACTCTGCCACTAAATGGTTGTTTGACTTTGAGAAATCCCCTGACCTTTCTCTGTACCTTTCTTTTCATATTGAGAATATAAAATGTTCAAAGAAAGATTGACTTCTGTTATTAAAAGTTTCATTGATAGTTACAGGTAAAGCAATTTAAAACCAACTCTGTAGACTTGAAAAAAAAAATATATATATATATATATATATATATATGTGCTGGCAAACAGGTTAAAAGTTCTAGTGAAAGAATCTATGCTCTTATACTTAGAGAAATGAATTCCTAAGATATTAAGAAAAAATGTACAGTAAATTAACAGAGTTCACTTATCTTCACTTTTATATATACACAGGAACAATATGTGGTTAAAAAATTAAATTCTTTTACAATTAATAGACTCTCATGTACCAAAGAATTATGATGAAAAATAGAATTACATTTTCACAAATATTAATCATTTCACTCAATCAAAAATATGTGATGGTGCATTATACCAAAAAATAATACATTGGGAAGTGTGGTTAAGGTTCAAAAGTTTGGGATCCTTTGAAAATGCTGTCTATATCCAGATAAAGAATTGATGGTCTCTGAATGCAGATAGAAGCATACTTTTTTCTCTTACATTATTTTTGTGTGTTTTTTGTCATTTTGACTTATTTCTTCTTTTACAACTATGACTAATATGGAAATATGTTTTACATGATAGCACATGCATAATCTGTATCAAAGTGCCTACCATTTTAGGAAGAGGGGACCAGAGAAAAGGAAAAAATTTGGAATTTAAAATCTTCTAAAAGGGACATGCTAAAAATTGTCTTGATGTTTAATTGGGAAAAAATACTATTTAAAAGAGAAAAACGTTTGGAGTCCTTTGGCAAGTTTTGGTGTCTGGTAGATATCATTACATGATTATTCCCAATCACTGCTTAATGGTGCTTTGAGTTAAACAGATAATGCCTTCTGCTTTAATACGCTCCATAGAACTCCTTTGTAAAAGGCCCTATCAAGCCTTTTGCTTTAATTTCACCTGAAAGAAAAAAAATAAATGTATAATAATTAATAATAAAACAAGGGCAAGAAACTGTATAAACAAAGCACATTTCTACTAAAACTTAAGTTGAACTATTGGATGTCTGATGATTAAAGAAAATTCCACAGTGGCAAATTAAATACTAAGACTTTCAGGAAACTTGTTTCAAGCAATAGAAATTTTGGCTGAATCTAATCATATGACTAGGCAGAGCAGTGATAAATTAAAAAGTTAGCAACTGAAAGTATCCCAAGTACTCCTTAGGATGATCCATACAGAAAAAAAGGGAAAAAAAGAGAAAAGGAAACAAGCATATATTAAGTATCTATGTGTTAGGCACTATGCTAATGATATAATCAGTCTGATTCTTTTGGTCCCTTTCAGAATAATTTTCAATGACTCCATATATCATTAAGCAATTCTCTACTCAGCTTGGAGGAAAAAACAATCATTTTTACTTGATTTTAGCTAAGCTTAATAAATATTTCTTTGGTGACTCTATTCCTGATGATGTTTTTACCCAATTCAATTAGCAGTCATCTATACAACTGGCATGACTCTGTGATGTACTTGTTAATGTGTTCCTTTATAATTCTTTCTAGAATCTGACGTAAACTGACTGCTACTTTATAATATAGTCTGGTAGAGCTAGGCTACCTTCCTTTGCATTCTTTTTTTCATTAATCCCCTTGAAGTACTTGAGGATTTTTTAGCTTTAGAAAGTACTTTCTTAGCAGTTTGATTGAAAAATTAAACTAATTCATGTAGAATTGTCATTTGAGTATATTAGCTTATCCTACCCATGAATACTTGATCACATACATATTTTTATGGACAAAATAGGCTATGGTTACAAAATTTTATATCAGCAGTTATGCACCTATATCCAATAAAAGGACAGAAAATATGTTTCACTGAACTTTAAAAATGTGTATTTTATAGTATACAGATTAAATGCATAATTTTTGACTAATTGTTCAAAGGTACCTTAGAAGGGTGTTTGTACTAGAATATTTTAGGTATCTGTATTTTTCTTTTGTTAAACTAATATTCTAAATTTAGGTAACAGAAGTAGAAATGGCAAGTTTTTTTTTCCATTTGTTGACAACAGAATTTATAGTACAGTAGAGACATCACTGGGCCTGCCATTTTCTTCTACGTATCCATTTGTATGAAAGAACAAAAGGATTTGGAATTAACAGACAAAGATTCCTGAGAGAGACTCTTTGATAAATGCAGGGGAAAAGACTTAAGTGTGTGGATCCTAGCTGTCACCTGCCCAGAAAAAATAAATATGTATACAGCAGAGACTGAATGCTATCCTTCTAGGAGTGATACAGCTAGAGGGAAGGCACACAATAATGCCTCCAGAAGTGGCCTTGAAACATAAAAGTATAACTTGCTCTTCCTGGCCATGCATATCCCCCTATATCTATATTTGCCCATGTGTCCTCATGTATATTCCTCTCCTTACATTTTCCTATCATGGCATATGTATTTGTGGATGAGTATGTCCCAGTTTTATGGGAGGGAAATGTTTTATTACTAGTTTCTCATTACCCAATTTCACTAAATGGCTTTGATATTAATTAGCTTTACCCTTCTGCTGACTAGTAAAGATAAACCTTTAGATGAATTCAAAAAGTGCAACTATCTAAATCACTATTGATCTGAGAAATGCAAATTACAACAACTCTGAGGTTCCACTACACTTAGATTGGCTAAAATGACAGGAAAAGATAATGATGAATGTTGTAGGGGATACAGGAAAACTGGGACACTAATACTTTTTAGGTGGAGTTGTGAACAAATCCAACCATTCTGGAGACTAATTTGGAACTATGCCCAAAGGGCTATCAAAGTGTGCATAGGCTTTGATCCAGCAGTGTTTCTTCTATTGGGCTTGTATCCCAAAGAGATCATAAAGGAGGGAAAGCGTCCCACATGTACAAAAATGTTTGTGGCAGCCCCTTTTTTTTTAGAGGCAAGAAACCGTAAACTGAATGGATACCCATCAGTTGGAGAATGGCTGAATAAGTTATGGTATATGGAATATTATTGTTCTATAAGAAATGATCAGGGTGATTTCAGAGAGGACTGGAGAGATTTACATGAACTGATGCTGAGTGAAGTGAACAGAACTAAGAAATCATTGTACACGGCAACAAGAAGTTTATATGAAGATCAACTCTGATGGACATGGCTCTTCTCAACAAGGAGATGATTCAGGCCAGTTCCAATGATCTTATGATGAAGAAAGCCATCTGCACCCAGAAAGAGGACTGTGGCAACTGAGTGTGGACCACAATATAGTATTTTCACTTTTTTGTTGTTGTTTGCTTACATTTTGGTTTTTTTTTCTCATTTTTTCTTTTTTAAGATGATATTTTTTGTGCAACACGATAATTGTGGAAATATGTATAGAAAAAACTGAGAGAGACTATCCCTTATTCTACTAATTTGCTTATAGTGTCATCCTTTATGTCTATTTTGACCTTATCTTGACGGAGGGTATTAGGTATTGATCAATGCCTCTTTCTGCCATACTATTTTCCAATTTTCCCTGAACTTTTGTCAAATAGTGAGTTCTTATCCCAGAAGTTGGAATCTTTGAGTTTATCAAACACTAAAATACATGTTTAACATATAGTGGATTATTTGCCATCTAGGGGGTGGGGAGAGAGGGAGTGAAACAATGTGCAACATAAGGTTTTTCAAGAGTGAATGTTGAACATTATCCATGCATATGTTTTGAAAATCAAAAGCTTTAATAAAAAAGTATACCTTGAACTTGTTGCAACTTTGTTGAGGGTTGGGGATCTTTTATATTAGTTGAGGTACTACTTCTCGTTCTCTAGCCAGTAGGAAATTAGAAACAGCAAATTGGAGTTTAGTGATGAGGAGACACAAAATCCCTAAAAATCAGGAATAAAATTATAAAAGTTTTGGCCTATAACCCTTAAGAGTACTGCTAAAGAATAATTGATTTCCTTGTTGAATCATTCAGCATTTGTCTTGTGTTGTTTAAGAAGACAGAACAGTATAAAACACATTTTAGAAAGAGAAATGAAAATATTTGAAACAAGGAAAACAATACTTGGAAGGCTAAGTTTGAGTTCTAGACAATTCACTGAAGTTGAATAACTCATTTCTCTGTGATACCTGATATATGAGTCATAAATTAGGAGCTCTTTAAAGTTTCTTCCACTTTTAGTCTTTGAACCTGCAAACACTCGTATGATAAAATTAAACAAAATTACACTTAAACATACAGTGGCTCATTTCTTCCTCTAGATCTTTGTTTATCCGTTCTTTGGATCTAGAAATAAGATCTTCACCTTCTTTTTCTGTTTATCTGCTACCTATGCATTCATAATAATGACTCAATACCTCTGTTTATTTTCATCCTCTATGAAGAAAGATTCTTGGGTTTACAAAAGTATCTTCTGTGGAAATCCTTTAAAAAGTGAGCTCTTGCATTTTTTGAAATAGCTTTTTATTTTTCAAAATACATGTGAAGGTTGTTTTCAACATTTATTCTTGCAAAACTTTGTTCTAAATTTTTCTCCCTTCTTCCTTACCTTCCCCCTCCCCTAGACAGTAAGTAATCTAATATTGGTTAAACATGTGCAATTCTTCTAAACATATTTCCACTTTTATCATGCTGCACAAGAAAAATCAGACCAAAAGGAAAAAAAAATGAGAAAGAAAAAACAAGGAATTAAACAACAATAAAAAGTGAAAATACTATGTTGTGATCCACATTCAGTGCCTATAGTCCTCTCTCTGGAAGTAGATGGTTCTCTCTAATACAAGTCTATTGGAATTGCCTTGAATCACTTCATTGTTGCAAAGAGCCAAATCCATCACAGTTGATCATCACATAATCTTGTAACTGTTCTCTTGGTTCTATTCACTTCACTTAACATCAGTTCATGTAAATCTCTCCACGCCTTTCTGAAATCAGCCTGCTGATTATTTCTTGTAGAACAATAATCATAACAACAAAACAGAAAATGCCATGAAAAGAAAACAGAGGCACTGCAATTTCTTACATATAAACTAGTTTAACTAGTAATTAAAAAGACTTTTTGAGGCTAAGGAACTTGGTATGCAGCCAAGAATAACTTACTCAGCAAAAATGAGCATCGTTTTCCAGGGAAGAAGATGGACATTTAATGACATAAATGAATTCCATCTATTCTTGATGAAAAAACCAGACCTACATAAAATGTTTGATCTTGAAATACAGAACTCGAGAGATTTCTAAAAAGGTAAAAAGAAATCTTGAGAACTATACTTCTGTTATAAAAATATGTAAAGAACATATGTATAATTTGTCCTGGAAACTAGAGGTGGAAAGGAAATTATAACATAAAAAAGTGTAAAGTGATGGTACTACATCTCATGAAGAGGCAAAGGTAACTAACCTATTATATCTGAGAGAAAGAACGGAGGGAGATGAACATAGTGTGTATCAATAAACATATTCGATTTATGGTGAAACTTCTCACACTTCATTGAAAAGTGAGAGGGAAGAAGTAAGCTAAGGGGAAGGAAATACAGAAATTGTGAAGAAAAGGGGTAAAATAAAGGAAGTAACTTTAAGGTGGGGGAGGGATACTAAATAGGGAGGGCTGTGAAAAGCAAGTGGTGTTCACAAGTTTAATACTGGGTAGAGGGGTAAGAGGGAAGGAAAGGAGAAAAGCATAAGCAGGGATTAACAGGATGGCAAGCAATATAGAATTAGTCATTCTAACCATAAATGTGAATGGGGTAAACTCCCTCATAAAGAGGAAGCAGTTAGCAGATTGGATCATAAGTCAGAATCCTACTATATGTTGTTTACAGGAAACACACCTGAAACAGGGTGAGACATTCAAACTAAAAGTAAAAGGGTGGAGCAGAATCTACTATGATTCAGGCAAAGCCAAAAAAGAAGGGGTAGCCATCCTCATCTCAGGTCAAACAAAAACAAAAATTGATCTAATTAAAAGAGATAAGGATGGGCATTATATCCTGAAAAAGGGTAGCATCAATAATGAAGCAGTATCAATAGTAAACATATACGCACCAAGTGGTGCAGCATCTAAATTCTTAAAAGAGAAATTAAGAGAGCTGCAAGAAGAAATAGACAGCAAAACTATAATAGTGGGAGATCTCAACTTTGCACTCTCAGAATTAGATAAATCAAACCACAAAATAAATAAGAAAGAAGTCAAAGAGGTAAATAGAATACTAGAAAAGTTTGATATGATAGATCTTTGGCAAAAGCTAAATGGAGACAGAAAGGAGTATACTTTCTTCTCAGCAGTTCATGGCACCTATACAAAAATAGACTATATATTAGGACATAAAAACCTCAAAATCAAATGCAGTAAGGCAGAAATAGTAAATGCATTCTTTTCAGACCACAATGCAATTAAAATTACATTTAATAAAAAGCCAGGTGAAAATAGACCAAAAAATAATTGGAAACTAAATAATCTTATACTAAAGAATGATTGGGTAAAACAGCAAATCATAGACATAACTTCACCCAAGAAAATGACAATAATGAAACATCATACCAAAATATGTGGGATACAGCCAAAGCAGTAATAAGGGGAAGTTTTATATCTCTACAGGCCTACTTGCATAAAATAGAGAAAGAGAGGGCCAACGAATTGGGCTTACAACTAAAATTGCTAGAATAGGAACAAATTAAAAACCCCCAGACAAACACAAAACTTGAAATTCTAAAATTAAGAAGGGAGATTAATAAAATTGAAAGTAAAAAAAACTATTAATTAATAAAACTGAGTTGGTTCTATGAAAAAACCAACCCTTAGTAAACCTGATTAAAAAAAGGAAAGATAAAAAGCAAATTGTTAGTCTTTGAAATGAAAAGGGATAACTCACCACTAATGAAGAGGAAATTAGAATAATAGTTAGGAGCTACTTTGCCAAACTTTATGCCAATAAATTCGATAACTTAAATGAAATGGAAGAATATCTTCAAAAATATAGCTTGCCCAGATTAACAGAGGAACAAGTAAGTAGTCTAAATAGTCCCATCTCAGAAAAAGAAATAGAACAAGCTATTAACCAACTCCCTAAGAAAAAATCCCCAGGAAAAGATGGATTTACATGTGAATTCTACCAAACATTTAAAGAACAACTAACTTCAATGTTATATAAACTATTTGAAAAAATAGGGACTGAAGGAATCCTACCAAATTCCTTTTATGACACAGACATGGTACTGATACCTAAACCAGGTAGGCTGAAAACAGAGAAAGAAAACTATAGACCAATTTCCTTAATGAATATTAATGCTAAAATCTTAAATAAGATATTAGCAAAAAGACTTCAAAAAATCATCCCCAGGATAATACACTTTGATCAAGTAGGATTTATACCAGGAATGCAGGGCTGGTTTATTATTAGGAAAACTATTAGTATAATTGACCAAATTAATAATCAAATTAATAAAAACCAAATGATCATATCAATAGATGCAGAAAAAGCATTTGATAAAATCCAACATCCATTCCTACTAAAAATGCTTGAGAATATAGGAATACATGGACTATTCCTTAAAATAATAACGAGCATATATTTAAAACTTTCAGTAAACATCATGTGTAATGGTGATAAACTGGAACCTTTCCCTGTAAGATCAGGAGTGAAACAAGGTTGCCCACTATCACCATTACTATTCAATATAGTACTAGAAACGCTAGCCTCAGCAATAAGAGCCAAAAAGAGATTCAAGGAATTAGAGTAGGAAATGAGGAAATCAAACTATCACTCTTTGCAGGTGACATGATGGTATACTTAGAGAACCCCAAAGACTCTGCTAAAAAGCTACTAGAAATAATTCAAAATTTCAGCAAAGTGGCAGGAT
Organism: Sminthopsis crassicaudata; assembly: GCF_048593235.1. Classification (NCBI taxonomy): domain Eukaryota; kingdom Metazoa; phylum Chordata; class Mammalia; order Dasyuromorphia; family Dasyuridae; genus Sminthopsis; species Sminthopsis crassicaudata. Next base: position 179,969,821 of record NC_133619.1, on the reverse strand, counting down.
ACAAAATAAATCCACATAAATCCTCGGCATTTTTATATATCACCAACAAAATGCAACAGCAAGAGATACAAAGAGAAATTCCATTCCAAACAAATGTTGAGAGTATAAAGTATTTGGGAATCCATCTACCAAAGAACAGTCAGGATTTATATGAGAAAAATTACAAAACACTTGCCACAAAAATAAAGTCAGATTTAAATAATTGGAAAGACATTCAGTGCTCTTGGATAGGCCGAGCGAATATAATAAAGATGACAATACTCCCCAAACTAATCTATTTCTTTAGTGCTATACCAATCAGACTCCCAAGAAACTATTTCAATGACCTTGAAAAAATAACAACAAAATTCAGATGGAAGAATAAAAGGTCGAGAATTGCAAGGGAACTAATGAAAAAAAAGTCAGAGGAAGATGGTCTAAGTGTACCTGATCTTAAAGTATATTATATAGCAGCAGTCACCAAAACCATTTGGTACTAGCTAAGAAATAGAACGGTAGATCAGTGGAACAGATTAGATACAAAGGACAAAAAAGGGTACATCTATAGCAATCTAATCTTTGACAAACCCAAAGATACCAACATGAGGGATAAAAATTCATTATTTGGAAAAACCTGTTGAGAAAACTGGAAATTACTATGGCAGAAATTAGATATGGATCCACACTTAACACCATATACCAAGATAAGATCAAAATGGGTCCATGATTTAGGCATAAAGAATGAGATAATAAAAAGATTAGAGGAACAGAGGATATTCTACCTCTCAGACTTGTAGAGGAGGAAGGAATTTATGACCAGAAGAGAACTAGAGATCATTATTGATCACAAAATAGAAGATTTTGATTACATCAAACTAAAAAGTTTCTGTACAAACAATACTAATGCAAACAAGATGAGAAGGGAAGTAACAAATTGGGAAAACATTTTTAAAAGCAAAGGTTCTGACAAAGGTCTCATTTCCAAAATATACAGAGAATTGACTTTAATTTATAAGAATCCGAACCATTCTCCAATTGATAAATGGTCAAAGGATATGAACAGACAATTCTCAGATGAAGAAATTGAAACTATATCCACTCATATGAAAGAGTGTTCCAAATCACTACTGATCAGAGAAGTGCAAATTAAGACAACTCTGAGATACCACTACACACCTGTCAGATTGGCTAAGATGACAGGAACAAATAATGATGAATGTTGGAGGGGATGTGGGAAAACTGGGAAACTAATACTTTGCTGGTGGAGTTGTGAAAGAATCCAACCATTCTGGAGAGCAATTTGGAACTATGCCCAAAAAGTTATCAAACTGTACATACCCTTTGACCCAGCAGTACTACTACTGGGCTTATATCCCAAAGAAATACTAAAGAGCGGAAAGAGACCTGTATGTGACAAAATGTTTGTAGCATCTCTTTTTGTTGTAGCTAGAAACTGGAAGAAGAATGGATGTCCATCAGTTGGAGAATGTTTGGGTAAATTATGGTATATGAAGGTTATGGAATATTATTGCTCTGTAAGAAATGACCAGCAGGAGGAATACAGAGAGGCTTGGAGAGACTTACATCAACTGATGCTGAGTGAAATGAGCAGAACCAGAAGATCACTGTACACTGCAACAACAATACTCTATGAGGATGTATTGTGATGGAAGTGGAAATCTTCAACATAAAGAAGAGCCATCTCACTCCCAGTTGATCAATGATGGACAGAGGTAGCTACACCCAGAGAAGAAACACTGGGAAGTGAATATAAATTGTTAGCACTAATATCTGGCTGTCCAGGTTACACGTACCTTCGGAATCTAATGCTTATTGTGCAACAAGAAAATGGTATTTACACATATGTATTGTATCTAGGTTATATTGTAACACATGTAAAATATATGGGATTGCCTATCATCGGGGGGATAGAGTGGAAGGAGGGGGGATAATTTGGAAAAATGAATACAAGGGATAATATTATAAAAAATATATATAAAAAAAAACCGGTGGTGGGTTGGGATAGGAAAAGACACTGTAATAACGTAACATTAAACAAGTGGAATTTTGCTCTGCTGATTATTTCTTACCTGCATGACTTTTTATTATCACTTAAACTCCCTGAGCCTCAGTTTCCTCATATGTTAAATGAGAGACTTGAGCTTCATGACCACTAGAAAACCACATTTCCAGTTCTAAAACTGTGATTCCACAGCTGAAAATCTAGGAACATTGCCTCCTAATGTAAGATCTGTATTTGTTCATTAATGAGTCATATATTTTCTCTTGGATTTTATATAGTTCATTTGTAACAACATTAACCTGACATGCTTGTCTGTGGGCTGACCCCATCCTTGTTGTGGTGACTATTACAGGTGAGCTGCCGTCCTTCCGGTGACCATCCACTCCAGATCCTCTTTGTGGTTGGTGGGGTGACAATATCAGAAGCCAAAATGGTGAAAGTTCCTATTTCTTCCCTGAAGCCTGCAACACAGGTACCGAACCCTAAATAACAGGACATGTGTCTCCCTGGCTCAAGGATGGGAGAGTCTGGCTGTTCCCACAAGGGTGGGTCTGAGCCTTAGGGGTAGCATTAGAGGAGATGTTCTATAGAACTTGGGAGATGGTGAAGCACTGTGTAAATGTCAGATAATTCTCTTACTGCTACTATTATTACTCGTACTCTTACCACTAGTATTATTACTACTACTTCTACTATTACTCCTCTTCCTACTCCTATGGGTATCACTCCTTCGATTACAACCATTACTCTTCCACCAACTACTATAATTACTCCCACTCTTATTACTGTTACTATTCATACTACTCCCGTTCCTTCTAGTTCTCTTCCTCCTGCTACTACTACTATCATTGCTCCTATTCCTCTTAATACTCCTTCTACTACCACTACTACCATTTCTACTACTACTTTTACTATTTCTATTACTACTACTACTACTAGTGTAACTCCTATTCCTATTATTATTACTATTGCTATTACTACTTATTCTGCTGCTATTATTCTTACTTCTATTACTTTTACTACTCATACTTCTCCTACTTCTTCTACTCCTCCTCCTACTACTACCACTATTCCTTTCTCCCTACTATTATTATAATTATTACTACTACTACTATTATTGCTACTCTTACTTCTATTACTATTAGTACTCTCCTATGAGTACTGTTAAATTTTCTAGTGCCATGACCAATTTATTGCCCTTCTAGCAGCGGACAACTTAAACATTACAACACCAGAAAGGGTTTCAGTGAGATGGTACAGTGGATGGAAGGCAGAGGCTTCGAGGCAGGAAGACTTAGAGTTCTAATTTTCTAATTCGATTCTAATAATAATCTAGGAAGAAAATATCTGCATAAGCAAGATAATTACATACATATGTTTACATACATTGGATTAAGCATATATTTTCACATATTTAACATGTAATAACCGGTCATCTAAGAAAGGAGGTGGAAGGAAGGAGGGGGAAAGTTTAAACAGGAGGTTTCATAAGGGTCAGTGTTGAAAACTTGCCACTTCATATGTTTTCTAAATAAAAAGGGTTCCTAAAAATTTTTTTAAAAGAAAACCTCCGCATACAGCCCGAGCAAAATCCTCATCTGATGAGCAGTTGCCTTGCTTACCTTCTCCATGGAGACCTCATTGTGTGATGCCCATTGTGACATGCTCTAGCTCATTGTGACATGCCTGAGAACAAACAAGGTTTACTGACTTAAAGGTGATGATCTCGCCAAAACAACCCAGTTGGATCCTGAAAGCAAAGGGAGTAGGATGTGTGTATAGAAGAATGGATGAGTGGACAAATAGACTATTAGACTAGATACATAGATAACTGGTGATGGATGGATGGGATAGATAGTATAGACAAATAGATTTTATAGATACACTTGATGCATAGATAAAAAGATAATGATGGATAGATAAGTGAAAAGATAGATTTAAAGTAGAAAAGTTTATAGGTAGAAAAGAGATTTATAGGAAGAAAAGCGATTTATAGGCAGAAAAGAGATTTATAGGTAGAAAAGCGATTCATAGGTAGAAAAGAGATTTATAGGAAGAAAAGCGATTCATAGGCAGAAAAGAGATTTATAGGAAGAAAAGCAATTTATAAGTAGAAAAGAGATTTATAGTAATTAAAGTGATTTATAAGTAGAAAACAGATTATTAGATAAAAAGTGACTTTTAGGTAGAAAAGAGATTTATAGGTAGAAAAGGGGCTTATAGGCAGAAGAGAATAAATAGCTGCATTAAATATACATAGATAATGATTGAGTCAATGGAGGGTTAGGTAAATCAGTAAATAAATTACTGGAAAAAGAGATCCTTTCTGGCCCTCATCAGCATCATACCAAGTGCTCCTGTCAAAGATTGAGACTGCCTTCAGGTCAGTATTAAACTATTATATTTTATTCTTCAATATTATAGAAGCTAAAATGGTTGCTTTCTATCTGGCTTGAGAAATATTCGACTTCTCTTTCCTCCCCTCTTCCCCCACCCGCAAAAAATTCCAGTTTGTGGATGGTTATTCCAGTTGATCAATTGGACACATATCTTTCACTTATGCTGTAACATTTTGCCTTTTCAGGCATCCTATAAGCCACTGCTAAAGCAGAGGAGATACTGAACCACTTGTGTCCAGATGCTGGTGATATTGAAGGCATGTCTTTGGACCTCAGTGATCTACAGAAAACGGGATTTAGCATGCTCATGAAGGTAAAGCAGCTATATAGAGATAATCTATCTTCAGCTTCCCTCCTGCAGTCAGTGTTAATAAGGGGTTCAAGGTAGGGCCAGGTTGCTGACTTACTCTATATGTAGTAGAAGTACAAATAATCTGGGAACTAGAGAGCCTACCTTTAAAAACAAACAAACAATCAAAAGCAGATTCTTTGAGTTCAGAAACTATTTTCTTTTTCATCATCCTATGCCTGGTTCCCAGAAACAAGATGACTTGCTCATATTAGAGGTTTCATAAATGCTTGTTGAATTCAATTACATATAGATGAAGACCTTTTCTAAAATTATTGGCAGCTGGCTGGTACAGTGGATAACACTGTTGGACCTCCCTTGAATTAGCACCTGATTTCAAACACCAGCTGTAGGACTCTGGGCAAGTCACTTAATCTGTGTTTGCCTCAATTTCCTCATCTGTAAAATGGGAATGGTACAATCATTGTTGCTCCACAGAGAATAAGCCTTTGAGAACTATTTGTCTTCAAGTAGAGTCACAGCATCGTGGATTTTGAGCTGGCAGGAATATTTCAGGGTTTCTGCTTCCATATTTTACAGAGAAAGTTACTGAGACTCAGGGTGGTTTAGTATATTTAGTATATTGTCCAGCGCATACAGATTGTAAAAGGCAGAAACAAGATTCAAACAGATCCTGTTTATACTATCATGTTAACTCTTAAGTGTTCATTACATATGTGTGTATGTGTGTGCATATATGTGTGTGTGTATTTCCATACTTCAATCTTTTAACCTATAGGTAAACATATTAACTCTTTAAAAAAATACAAAAAAGGTGATGGGATGGGGTATGGAAAAGACATTGTAATAAAGTAACATTAAACAAGTGGAATTTTGCTTTGCTGATTATTTCTTACCTGCATGACTTTTTATTATCACTTAAACTCCCTGAGCCTCAGTTTCCTCACATGTTAAATGAGAGAGTTGAGCTCCATGACCATTAGGAGACTACATTTCTAGTCCTAAAATTCTGATTCCACAGCTGAAAATCTATGAACATTATGTCCTACCATAAGATCTTTATTTGATCATTAATGAGTCATATATTAACCTGATATGCTTGTCTGAGGGCTGACCCCATCCTTGTTGTGGTGAATGTTACAGGTGAGCCGACCTCATCCCGGTGACCATCCACTCCAGATCCTCTATGTGGTTGGTGGGGTAACGATATCGGAAGCCAAAATGGTGAAAGATCTTGTTTCTTCCCTGAAGCCTGGAAAACAGGTACTGAACCCTAAATAACAGGACATGCATCTCCCTGGCTCAAGGATGGGGGAGTCTGGCTGTTCCCACAAGGGTGGGTCTTAGCCTTAGGGGTAGCATCAGAGAAAACATGTTCTATATTACTTTGGAGATGGTGAAGCACTGTGTAAATGTCAGATACTATTCTTACTACTACTATTATTACACGTACTCCTACACCTATTATTATTACTACTACTTCTACTATTACTCCTCTTCCTACTCCTATTAGTATCACTCTTAAGATTACTACTATTACTCTTCCACCACCTACTACAATTACTCCCACTCTTATTACTGTTACTATTCATACTACTTCCATTGCTTCTAGTTCTCTTCCTCCTGCTACTACTACTATCATTGCTCTTATTCCTATTTATACTCCTTCTACTACCACTACTACTATTATTTGTAATAGTACCTTTACTATTACTATTACTACTATTTCTACTACTACTAGTGTAACTCCTATTCCTAGTATTATTACTATTGCTATTACTACTTATTCTTATTTCCTACTTCTATAACTTTTACTATTCATACTACTACTACTTCTTCTACTCCTCCTTCTCCTACCACTATTCCTTTCTCCCTACTATTACTATAATTACTACTACTACTACTACTACTACTACTACTACTACTACTACTACTATTGCTACTCTTACTTCTATTACTATTAGTATTCCTCCTATGAGTACTGTTAAATTTTCTAGTGCAATGACCAATTTATTGCCCTTCCAGGAGCGGACACCTTAACCATTACAACATCAGAAAGGATTTAAGTGACATGGTACAGTGGATAGAAGGCAGTGGCTTCAAGGCAGGAAGACTTAGTGTTCCAAATTTTCTTCCAACACTTACTATCTGTTTTGACCTTAAACAAGTCATTCTACATCTGCCCTCAGTTTTCCCAATAGTAAAACGGTGTTTACAAGAATCACTATTTCCTAAGTTGTTTTGAGGGTCAAATGAGATAATGGTTATGAAATAGTACAGTGCCTGACACTTAGTACAAATGTTAGCAAGTTATTATTATTTTTTATTAATTTTTAATTATAACATTTTTTGACAGTACATATGCATAGGTAATTATTCCCCTACTTCCCTCCATACCCTTCCTATATATATTAAATAGATCATAGTAAATGCTTGGTACAATATATATGTGCAGAACAGAATTTTATTGTTGTTGTTGTTGCAAAGGAAGAATTGTATTCAGAAGGTAAAAATTATCTGTGAAGGAAAACAAAAAACAAACAAATAAAAAAAATGCTCACAGTTTACATATCCCAATGTTCAGGTTCTGGGTGTAGCCGATTCTGTCCATCATTGCTCAATTGGAATTGGATTAGCTCTTCTCCATATTGAAGTTATACACTTCCATTAGACTACATCATCATACAGTATCATTGTTGAAGTGTATAAAAATCTCCTAGTTCTGCTCGTTTGACTCTGCTTCAGTTGATGTAAGTCTCACCAAGCCTCTCTGTATTCCTCCTGTTGGTCATTTCTTACAGAACAATAATATTCCATAACATTCTTATACCATAATTTACCCAACCATTCTCCAATTGATGGACATCCGTTCATTTTCCAGTTTCTAGCCACTACAAAAAGTGCTGCCACAAACATTTTGGCACATACAGGTCCTTTTCCCTTCTTTAGTATTTCCTTGGGATATAAGCCCAGTAGTAGCACTTCTGGGTCAACGGATTTGCAGATTTTGATAACTTTTGGGGCATAATTCCAGATTGCTCTCCAGAATGGTTGGATTCTTTCACAACTACACCTATGATGCATCATTTTCCGAATTTTCTCACAACCGCTCCAACATTCACCATTATTTGTTCCTGTCATCTCAAGAAATGTCACTAGTGTATAGTGCTATCTCAGACTTGTGATTTGAAACTTGTGAGTGAAAATAGTTTTGATTTCATCATCTGAAAATTATCTGTTCATATCCTTTGACCACTTTTCAATTTTGGAATGGCTTGATTTCTTATAAATTAGCGTCCATTCTCTTTATATTTTGGAGATGAGGCCTTTGTCTGAACGTTTAACTGTAAAAATGTTTCCCAATTTCTCACTTCCCTTCTAATCTTGTTGGCATTAGTTTTTCTTTTCTTTTTTTTTTTTTTTTTTAATGCAGGAACTTTGTAATTTGATGTTATCAAAGTTTTCTATTTAGAGATCAATAATGATCTCTAGTTCTTTTTTGGACACAAATTCCTTCCTCCTCCACAAGTCTGAGAGGTAGAGTATCCTATGATCCTCTAATTTATGTATGTTCTCGTTTCTGCCTAAATCATGGACCCATTTTGATCTTATCTTAGTATGTGGTGTTAAATGTGGGTCCATGCCTAGTTTCTGCCTTACTAATTTCCAGTTTTTCCAGCAGTTTTTGTCAAATAATGAATTCTTATGCCAAAAGTTGGGATCTTTGGGTTTGTCAAACCCTAGATTGCTATTTTTATTCACTATCTTGCCCTGTGAAAGTATCCTACTCCACTGAACAACTAGTCTATTTCTTAAGTAATACCAAATGGTTTTGGTGACTGTTGCTTTATAATATAGTTCTAGATCAGGTACAGCTAGACAGCTAGACTACCTTCTTTTTTTTTTTTTTTTTTTCATTCCTTCCCTTGAAATTTTCGAACTTTTGTTGTTCCATATGAATTTTGTTGTTATTTTTTCTAGGTCTTTAAAAAAAGTTCCTTGGGAGTCAGATTGGTATAGCACTAAATAAATAGATGAGTTTAGGGCTTATTATCATCCTCATTATATTCTCTCAGCCTATCCAAAAGCACTGAATATCTTTCTAATGAAATCTGACTTCCTTTTTATGGCAAGTGTTTCCTAATTTTGCTCATATATTTCTTTTGTTAGATATATTTCCAAATATTTTATACTATTGACAGTTATTTTGAATGGAGTTTCTCTTTGTATCTCTTGCTGTTGGATTGTGTTGGTAATGTATAAAAATGCTGAGGATTTCTGTGGATTTATTTTGTATCCTGCAATTTTGCTAAAGTTCTAAATTATTTCTAATAGCTTTTGAGCAGAGTCTTTGGGGTTCTCTAAGTATATGTATATATAAGTATATATATATATCTCTAAGTCTTCTGCAAAGAGTGATCGTTTGATTTCCTCATTTTCTACTCTTAATTCCTTGAATCTCTTTCTCAGCTCTTTTTGCTGAGGCTAGCGTCTCTAGTACTATATTGAATAGTAATGGTGATAGTGGGAAACCTTGTTTCACTCCTTATCTTACAGGGAAAGTTTCCATAAGATATTTACTGACGGTTTTAAATATATGTTCCTTATGATTTTAAGGAATTTATTCCTATACTCTCAAGAGTTTTTTGTAGGAATGGATGTTCGGTTTTATCAAATGCTTTTTCTGCCTCTATTGAGATGATCATGTTTTTTATTTATTTGATTATTAATGTGGACAATTATACTAATAGTTTTCCTAATATTGAACCAACCCTGCATTCCTGGTATAAATCCTCCTTGATCATAGTGTAATATCCTGGGAAGATTTCCTGAAGCCTTTTTGCTAATATCTTATTTAAGATTTTAGCATCAGTATTCAAGAAGGAAATTGGTCTATAGTTTTCTTTCTCAGTTTTCAATCTACCTGGTTTTAGGTATCAGTACCATGTCTGGATCATAAAAGGAATTTGGTAGGACTCCTTCAATCCCTTTTTTTTAAAAATTGTTTATATATCATTAGACTTAGTTTTTCTTTAAATGTTTGGTAGAATTCACATGTCAATCCATCTTTTCCTGGGGATTTTTTCTTAGGGAGTTGGTTAATAGCTTGTTCTCTTACTTTTTATGAAATGGGACTATTTAGACTACTTACTTCTTCCTCTGTTAATCTGGGCAAGCTATATTTTTGAAGGTATTCTTCCATTTCTTTTAAGTTATCGAATTAATTGGCATAAAGTTGAGCAAAGTAGCTCCTAACTATTGTTCTAATTTCCTCTTCCTTAGTGGTGAGTTCTCCCTTTTCATTTTCAAGGCTAAGAATTTGCTTTTTCTCTTTCCTTTTTTTTAAATCAGATTTACTAAGGGTTTGCCTATTTTATTGTTTTTTTCATAGAACCAACTCTTACTTTTAATTAATAGTTTTTTTGTTTTTTTTTTTACTTTCAATTTTATTAATCTCACCTTTTATTTTTAGTATTTCAAGTTTCGTGTTTGTCTCGGGGTTTTTAATTTGTTCCTTTTCTAGCAATTTTACTTGTAAGCCCAATTCATTGACCCTCTCTTTCTCTATTTTATGCAAGTAGGCCTCTAAAGATATAAAACTTCCCCTTATTACTGCTTTGGCTGTTTCCCACACATTTTGGTATGATGTCTCATGATTGTCATTTTCTTGGGTGAAGTTATTAATTATGTCTTTGATTTGCTGTTTTACCTAGGCATTCTTTAGTATAAGATTATTTAGTTTCCAATTATTTTTTGGTCTATTTTCTCCTGGCTTTTTATTAAATGTAATTTTCATTGCATTGTGGTCTGAAAAGGATGAATTTACTATTTCTGTCTTAATGCATTTGATTTTGAGGTTTTTCTGTCCTAGGATGTGATCGATTTTTGTATAGGTTCCATGAACTGCTGAGAAGAAAATGTACTCCTTTCAGTCTCCATTTAGCTTTCGGCGAAGATCTATCATATCAAACTTTTCTAGTATTCTATTTGCCTCTTTGACTTCTTATTTATTTTGTGGCTTGATTTACTTAATTCTGAGAGTGCAAGGTTGAGATCTCCAACTATTATAGTTTTGCTGTCTATTTCTTTTTGCAACTCTCTTAATTTCTCTTTTAAGAATTTAGATGCTGTCCCACTTGGTATGTGTATAGGTTTAATATTGATACTGCTTCATTATCTATGCTACCCTTTAGCAGGATATAATGCCCTTTCTTATCTCTGTTAATTAGGTCAATTTTTGTTTTTGCTCCATCTGAGATGAGCATGTCTACCCCTGCTTTTTTGGCTTCACCTGAAGCATAGTAGATTCTGCTCCACCCTTTTACTTTTATTTTGAATGTATCACGTGTTTTTAGGTGTGTTTTCTGCAAATAATATATAGTAGGATGTTGGCATTTAATCCAGTTTGCTAATTGCTTCCTCATTATGAGGAAATTTACACCATTCACATTTATGGTTAGAATGACTAATTCTCCATTGCTTGCCATCTTGTTGACCTCTGCTCATGCTTTTCTCCTTTCTTTCCCTCTTTCCCCCCTTCATGGGAGGTTGGGAACATTATCAGTCACCTGTCTTCCCACTAATCAGACCCTTTACAGAAAAGATTATAGAGAACAAAAAGGAAAGGAAAAAGAGGGGGAAAAGGGAGAAAAGAGAAAGTCATATCTTTATCAGTCAACAGCAGATTTTCATCAACAATTTCCTTGGGTACAATTCCAGGACACCAGGCCATCAGTTTCCTTGAGAGTAGTGGGATGGAGTCCCTATGCCTATGATGAGAGAAAGCCTGCAGGTCAATTTAATGAGAAGACTATTGGACTGAGAGGTCCATGACCTGAATCTAAGTCATCATTTCATTTCTTCTATTTTCCTTATTTAGAAAATGTAGTTGGATAAGGAGGAAGAAAGGGCTGCTTCTCTGTAGAGAAGTGAGAAAGGGGGGAATTCTCAGCCTCACGGGGAACAGACCCCAGCCCATCTTGGCTTGGACTGCCTAAAGAGCCTCTTGCATTGTGTCCTATGTAACAGAAGGTCTGAATTCCATGGAATGGGAAGGTTTCAAGAGTTAGAATTACTTAACCCCAATCATACTGCTCCTAAACAACATGGTGCTCATAAAGCTTCCATCATAAAGCTTCCATTAAATTTCAATCTCCCTTTCCCTTCCCAATAAGATACCTTCATATATACTTTAGGGCCAGCATTTTCAAAGCCTAAAGCTGATGTGTTTTGACTATTTGGGTGAATTATTTGGCCATTGTGGCTGAATATAGTGTGTGTGTGTGTGTGTGTGTGGGTGTGTGTGTGTGTAATCATGTGTGAGTACATATCTGTATATTCCATATAGAAAGTCATACTATACCACAGTCTCTGAGGGCCTTGTTGATAGTGAGATTATGTAAACTACAAATGGAGAAGTGTTTTCATTGAGTTCGAACTTTAAATTATTCATAGAAGAATTTGTCCTTCTTTTGTTGTATTTAAGATTTTTTTTTCTGCCTCAAAAAGAGCAAGGATGACACCATATTGATTTTAAAAAGGCATTTTCTCTTTGGAAAGGAAGTAAGATAACCAACTATTGTAGAGACTATGCTTTCCTCTGGAATCTATCTTACATAAAACCCAAGGTTTATGGCCTAAATAATCAATGTTACTTTCATAATATATTTTTACTTTGAAAGACCAATTTTTTTTTAAGGGTAAGGCCTATATTAAAACCAGAATGAGTAGATGTTACCAAGTATGCTTAGATTGCACTTCTAGTTAGATTTTTTCTTCTCTGACCCAAATTAGAATTCTTCCACTTTTTTTTCCATAAGTTTTATTGTCATTTATATTTTTTATATCACAGCTTATAATAATAATAATAATAATAATAATAATAATAATAAAGTAATGAAATTACATTTATTTAATGTTTGAAAATTTGCAGAAATATTTCATCTGATGCAGTAAGACAAGGTGGGAACTTTTGTCTCCATTTTATAGATGAGGAAACTAAGGACAGCAGCTTTGTTCACTGTCAGTTGTGGTTCACCCTTTATTTCTAAAGAGGACTAACAACATTCAGCCTCAAGGTCACAATAATTGACATTTATATGGCACTTTTGTTGTTTAGTTGTGACGACATTTGGGGTTTTCTTGACAAAGACACTGGCTACCACTGCCCTCTGACCCTAGACTTAGAGCTGTCCAACTCCATTTTACACAGCCAATGCAGAAGATCTGGTATTTGAATCCACAGCCCCCAGCTCCAAAGCCAGATCTTCCCAGTGTACCAGACTTCCTCCATTCTATGTAGACAAGCCTAAAGTAAAGATCATCTTTCACCCAATGCTTGCTTGGTTCTGGAAGGCCCCTTGTGCCAGGAACGGGGACCCAAATCAGAGGAAGGTTTGAGTTAGGAGGTGGAGCAGCCAGAGCCTCAGGACCCCACACTTGAAAATGGAGCAGCTATTCATCTTTGGAGCGAGAGAGTGGTATTAGAAGGAGGGAGCAATTCCAACTGAAAGCAAAATAACTTTCTGTCCAAATGCTCCGCAGTAGAGTTGCTGTCCACAGTAGTAGAGAACAAAAACCAAGTGTACAGGTTCTGAGGGAAGGTTGAAGAGTGATGAGCACAGATTCTGAGGATCCAAGTTGGGTGGGAGGAGGAGGAGTGATGAGCACAGATTCTGAGGGTCCAATTTGGGAAGGATGATGAGCAGTGATGAGCACAGATTCTGAGGGTCCAAGTTCAGAGTGATGATGAGGAGTGATGAGCAGAGATTCTGAGGGTCCAAATTGGGAGGGATGATGAGGAGTGATGAGCACACATTCTGAGATGGAGCATAAGATAGCCACCATCTTGCTGCCCCAAGCCATGAACCTCAGAAAATCTTAAATTAGATTGCATTCCGTTCTTGAAACTTGGAAATGGGGTTTGTCTGCCCTGAAACCTGAGTCAATTAAAAGGAGATAACCCTTGCCCTTTGTGTTTCTTTCACCATGGCTGAGGCAGGAGAGGACTTTCCCTCCCTAATTATATGTGGTGTTTCCCCACCCCCTCCTCTTCTAAGGTATTGTGCTTTCCAGGGGACTCCTGAGCCCACTTAACTTTACAGAGCTGTTATTTGCAATGGATCTACTTCATCCTGACATAGGCAACTGAGCCAGATCCATCTGCTAAGAAGATAAGACTTAGCCATCTGCAAAGACCCTCTCTCTTGACACCAGTAGAGATATGTTTCCTAAACTCTACCCTGTTACTAATTGTGGGAATAATTGAATCCTGCCTTAAGGCCCTGGATAATGGGGAGGGGGGTGGGGGAGAAGGAGAGAGATTGCTGTTGTGGAGTTTTGATCTATACTCTGGAGTTTATTGTACTGGTGGTGGGAAGGGGAGAGATGATGTTGCTGAGTTTGATGTGGTTTAAAAAAAAAAAAAAAAAAGTTTTTTTTTCTGTTTCCAAAAGTGTCAAGTTGTCATTTTTCAGCTCCCACATGATTAGTGATATTTCCCAATTTCGTCTGGGCTATCTAGTGATTAGGTTTGCCCTTTCGTTAATCATAAAGAAATACTTGTTTGCAAGCTTATTGGATAAATTACATTGTCCCTTATTTGCAGCTAGCCCATACTGCTGATGGGTAAAGCTGGCTATCCTATCTGGGTTTGGGAATAAGAGAGGGAGGCAGATTTGTTCTTCTTTGAGATTGTGAAACAACTGTAACCAGGACCTTTGCCATCAGAGGCTGGGGACCGTCTGAAAGTCTGGGAGCAAAGACCTATTGGGGGTTAACAAGCAGCAGGGCTGTTGTGTTCTAGCAAGAGAAGTCCCAGAGAAGCTAGGAACTGGCCCTGCTGAAGTCTTTTGGATCTTCCTGGAGGAAGAGAGCAGCCATTCCACACCTGGAGGGCAATTCAGAATGACAAGGAACTGGCTTAGAGATTTGCATCCAGGTGCTTCCCCTCAGCTCCAGGGGAAGGCTGAGCCAGAAAATAATTGGTGTCCCCACAGGCTTGTGCTGGATCTGCCCATTCCCCCTTTGAAGTTTCTTCTGCCTGACTTGTGCTCATTATAATCTATATGACTGAAATGTAAAACTTCTGTTTCTGAAAATCTAACCTTTCTTCAGAAGCTGGGAACCTAAATCCCCTGGATGAAGAAGGGGGATAGTAAGAGTGCTAGAAAAGCAAATGGGTGCTCTGGAGCCGGCAAGATTGGAGATGGGAAAACCCTGTCTGATTTGATTCCATAGATAGTGGCAAATGTCAGGTTAGCCACAAAAGATGTTTGCACTGATTGATAAAGCTGGAACAATACCTCTGAAATAACAGGACATGCGTCTCCCTGGCCCAAGGATGGGAGCCAAAGATGGCTGTTCCCCCAAGGCTTGTTCTGAAACTTAGGGGTAGCATCAGAGGAGCTGATCTATAGAACTTGAGAGATTGAGAAGCACTCTGTAAATCTCAGATACTACTCTTACTCTACTATTATTACTCATACTCTTACCCCTATTATTAATAATAATACTTCTACTAATAATCCTCTTCCTACTCCTATTAGTATTACTCCTACAATTACTACTATTACTCTTTCCCCAACTACTACAATTACTCCCCCTCTTATTACTATTATTATTCCTTCTAGATCTCTTCCTCCTGCTACTAGTACTATCATTGATCCTATTCCTATTAATACTCCTTTTACTACCACTACTATTATTTCTACTACCACTTTTACTATTACTATTACTACTACAACTCCTACTCCTACTACTCCTACTACTAGTGTAACTCCCATTCCTATTATTATTACTATTGCTATTACTACTTCTTCTACTACTATTATTCCTACTGCTATTATTATTAGTACTACTACCATTACTATTACTTTTATCATTATTACTCTTCCTACTACTTTTATCACTATTATTATTCCTCCTCCTATTACTGTTACTACTCATACTACTCCTACTTCTTCTACTCCTCGACCTCCTACTCCTACACTACTCCTTTCTCACTACTATTACTATAATTACTACTACTACTACTACTACTACTACTACTACTACTACTACTACTACTACTACTAGCTACTACTACTACTACTGCTACTCTTACTTCTATTAGTATTATTACTCCTACTAGGAGTACTGTTAAGTTTTCCTAGTGCCATGACCAATTTCTTGCCTTTCTAGGAGCAGACAACTTAACCATTACAAGGAGCAGTCAACTTAACCATTACAACACCAGAAAAGGTGAAAGTGAGATGGTACAGCTGATAGAGGGCAGGGGCTTCAAGGCAGGAAGACATAGAGTCTAATTTACCTTCCAAAACTTACTGTATGTTTTGAAATTAAACAAGTCATTTTACATTTGCCCCCAGTTTTCTCAATAGTGAAACGGTGTTTACAATAATTCCTATTGCCTAAGTTTTTGTGAGAGTCAAATGATATAATAATTTTAAAATAGTACAAATGCCAGCAAGTTATTATTATTTTTATTGATTTTTAATTATAGCATTTTTTTGACAGTACATATGCATAGCATTTTTTTGACAGTACATATGCATAGGTAATTTTTCTTTACAACATTATCCCTTCTACTCCTTTCTGTTCTGAATTATTCCCCTACTTCCCTCCATGCCCTCCAATAGAGGGCAGGCATTCCCATACATATTAAATAACTTATAGTATATTCTTGGTACAATATATATGTGCAGAACCAAATTTTATTGTTGTTGTTATTGCAAAGGAAGAAGTGTATTCAAAAGGTAAAAATTATCTGTGAAGAAAAATAAAAAACAAACAAACAAAAATGCTCACAGTTTACATATCCCAGTGTTCAGGTTCTGGGTGTAGCTGATTCTGTCCATCATTGCTCAATTGGAATTGGATTAGCTCTTCTCCATATTGAAGATATACACTTCCATTAGAATACATCCTCATACAGTATCATTGTTGAAGTGTATAAAGATCTCCTAGTTCTGCTCGTTTGACTCTGCATCAGTTGATGTAAGTCTCTCCAATCCTCTCTGGTTTCCTCCTTTTGGTCATTTCTTAGAGAACAATAATATTCCATAATATTCTTATACCATAATTTACCCAACCATTCTCCAATTGATGGACATCCGTTCATTTTCCAGTTTCTAGCCACTACAAAAAGTGCTGCCACAAACATTTTGGCACATACAGGTCCTTTTCCCTTCTTTAGTATTTCCTTGGGTTATAAGCCCAGTAGTAGCACTTCTGGGTCAACGGATTTGCAGATTTTGATAACTTTTAGGGCATAATTCCAGATTGCTCTCCAGAATGGTTGGATTCTTTCACAACTCCACCAACAATGCATCATTTTCCGAATTTTCTCACAGCCCCTCCAACATTCATCATTATGTTTTCCTGTCATCTTCACGAATGTGACAGGTGTGAGATCCACACTTGTGATTTGGAACTTGTGAGTGGAAATAGTTTTAATTTCATCATCTGAAAATTGTCTGTTCATATCCTTTCACTATTTTTCAATTTGAGAATGGCTTGATTACTTATAAATTATCGTCAATTCTCTGTATATCTTGGAGATGCAGCCTTTATCTGAACCTTTAACTGTAAAAATGTTTTCCCAATTTCTTACTTCCCTTCTAATCTTGTTTGCATCAGTTTCTCCCCCCCTGGGGAAACTTTTTAATTTGATGTAATCTAAATTTTCTATTTTGTGATCAATAATGATCTCTTGGTTTCCTTTGGTCACATAATCCTTCCTCCTCCACAAGTCTGAGAGGTAAAGTATCCTATGTTCCTCTAATTTATTTATGATCTCGTTCTTTATGCCTAAATCATGGACCCATTTTGATCTTATCTTAGTATATGGTGTTAAGTGTGTGTCCATGCCTAGTTTCTGCCTTACTAATTTCCAGTTTTTCCAGCAGTTTTTGTCAAGTAATGAATTCTTATGCCAAAAGTTGGGATCTTTGGGTTTGTCAAACACTAGATTGCTATTTTGATTCACTATCTTGCCCTGTGAAAGTATCCTACTCCACTGAACAACTAGTCTATTTCTTAATCAATACCAAATGGTTTTGGTGACTGTTACTTTATGGTGACTGTTGCTTTATAATATAGTTCTAGATCAGGTACATCTAGACAGCTAGACCACCTTCATTTTTTTTTCATTCCTTCCCTTGAAATTCTCGAACTTTTGTTGTTCCATATGAATTCTGTTGTTATTTTTTCTAGGTCTTTAAAAAAAAGTTCCTTGGGAGTCAGATTGGTATAGCACTAAATAAATAGATTAGTTTAGGGAGTATTTTCATCTTCATTATATTCTCTCGGCCTATCCAAAAGCACTGAATGTCTTTCTAATTAAATCTGACTTCATTTTTGTGCCAAGTGTTTCGTAATTTTGCTCATATAATTCCTTACTTTCCTTTGTTAGATATATTCCCAAATATTTTATAATATCGACAGTTATTTTGAATGGAGTTTCTCTTTGTATCTCTTGCTGTTGGATTGTGTTGGTAATGTATAAAAATGCTGAGGATTTCTGTGGATTTATTTTGTATCCTGCAATTTTGCTAAAGTTCTGAATTATTTCTAATAGCTTTTTAGCAGAGTCTTTGGGGTTCTGTAAATATACCATTATGTCACCTACAAAGAGTGATAGTTTGATTTCCTCATTTCCTACTCTAATTCCTTGAATCTCTTTCTCAGCACTTTTTGCCAAGGCTAGCATTTCTAGTACTATATTGAATAATAATGGTGATAGTGGGAAACCTTGTTTCACTCCTTATCTTACAGGGAAAGGTTCCATAAGATATTTACTGACGGTTTTAAATATATGTTCCTTATGATTTTAAGGAATAGTCCATTTATTCCTATACTCTCAAGTGTTTTTTGTAGGAATGGATGTTGGATTTTATCAAATGCTTTTTCTGCATCTATTGAGATGATCATATGTTTTTTTTATTAATTTGATTATTAATATGGACAATTATACTAGGTTTTCCTAATATGAAACCAACCCAGCATTCCTGGTATAAATCCTGCTTGATCATAATGTATTATAAATCCTGCTTGATCATAATGTATTATCATGGGGATGATTATCTGAAGTCTTTTTGCTAATATCTTATTAAGATTTTAGCATCAATATTCAAGAAGGAAATTGGTCTTTAGTTTTCTTTCTCAGTTTACAATCTACTTGGTTTTAGGTATCAGTACCATGTCTGGGGCATAAAAGGAATTTGGTAGGCCTCCTTCAATTCCTTGTTTTTTTCAAATTTTTTATATAGTATTAGAGTTAGTTGTTCTTTAAATGTTTGGTAGAATTCACATGTCAATCCATCTCTTCCTGAGGATTTTTTCTTAGGGTGCTGGTAAATAAGTTGTTTTATTTCTTTTTCTGAAATGGGACTATTTAGACTTCTTACTTCTTCCTCTGTTAATCTGCGCAAGCTATATTTCCTCCACAAGTCTGAGAGGTAAATTATCCTATTTTCCTCTAATTCATTTATGATCTCATTCTTTATTCCTAAATCATGGACCCATTTTGATCTTTTCTCAGTATTTGGTGTTAAGTGTGGGTCCATGCCTAGTTTCTGCCATACTAATTTCCAGTTTTCCAATTTCTGCCATACTAATTTCCAGTTTTCCCAGCAGTTTCTGTCAAATAATGAATTCTTATTCCAAAATTTGGGATCTTTGGGTTTGTCAAAAATAGCTATTTTTATTCAATATCTTGCCCTGTGAAGATAACTAGTCTATTTCTTAGCCAACACTCAATGGTTTTGGTGACTGCTGCTTTATACTATAGTTTAGATCAGGTACAGCTAGGCTACCTTCATTTGATTTTTTTTTTTTTTTTCATTACTTCCCTTGCAATTCTCGATTTTTTGTTCTTTCCTATGAATGTTGTTGTTATTTTTTCTAGGTCATTAAAATAGTTTCTGATAGTTTCTGATTGGTGTAGCACTAAATAAATAGATTAATTTAGAGAGTATTGTCATCTTGATAATATTCGCTCTGCTTATCCAAGAGCACTGAATGTCTTTCCAATTATGTAAATCTGACTTTATTTTTGTGGCAAGTGTTTTGTAATTTTTCTCATATAATTCCTGACTATTCTTTGGTAGATGGATTCCCAAATACTTTATACTCTCAACATTTGTTTGGAATGGAATTTCTCTTTGTATCTCTTGCTGATGGATTGTGTTGGTAATGTATAAAAATGCTGCGGATTTAGGTGGATTTATTTTGTATCTTGAAACTTTGCTAAAGTTCTGAATTTATTCTAATAGCTTTTTAGCAGAGTCTTTGGGGTTCTCTAAGTATACCATCATGTCATCTGCAAAGAGTGATAGTTTGATTTCCTCATTACCTACTTTAATTCCTTGAATCTCTCTGGGGTCTTATTGCCCAGGCTAGCATTTCTAATACAATATTGAATAGTAATGGTGATAGTGAGCAACCGTTGTTTCACTCCTTATCTTACTGGGAAAGGTTCCAGCGTATCACCATTACATATGATGTTTACTGACAGTTTTAAATATTTAATCATTATTTATATTTAATCATTATTTTAGGAATAGTCGCTCCAGTGTCCAAGGCCAGTGTCCATGGCACAGCCTTGGGCTTCAGGTTACTGAGGGGAGCTTCAGGTTACTGAGGGGAGGGATAAGTTGGAGGTCTGAGCCAGTGAGGCAGTGGTAATGTTCTTGGTTTTTAGTCACCAAGCATTCATCAGATGCCCGGTGCAGCAGACAGAGGCCAGACAGAGGCCAGACAGATGTGGCCTCAGGCTCACTGGCCTTGTCACCCAGGAGAAGTTGCCCAGCTGCCTCATTTTTAAAAGGGAGAAAAAAGAATACCCTCTCAACCCTCACTTCCAAGTTTGAGAGGAGGATCCAACTGGGATAAATGCAAAGTCTAGCATGGGAGGTAGCATCTGGGGAGCGCTATGCGAGCTCAGATGGTGAGGGTGCTGGGGACTGGAATGGGGATGATGATTACCAGGCATTGTACAAAGCATTTTCTTAAGGATAGAATGTCCCTATCACCTAGAATGTCCTAGAATGTCCCTATCACCTTTTTTCTTTTTGGAAAGCCTGGTAGGAGAAATATTTGCCAGGGTTTCTCCACAACCTGGATTAGGGCCATACCTCCCTCTAACCTCAGCAGCTCCAGACCCACTCCCCCTCCTGGCCTGTTCTTAGCCCTCGATTTAAATTGGTTGGATTTATTCAGGGGACTCAGCTGCCTGACGATTGGAACACATCGTTTGATTTCATTGAAAAGGCAAATGCTTCTGTTTAATGTGAGCTTCAATCTCTTCCCCCAGTTGTTGCAATATTTGGTGTATTGGGCATGTTGCTCGTGACCTCTTCCAGACTTACTTAACATGACATGATAACCTTGGCATAAGATTGGACATGTCTTGTACAAACAATCCTGGCCTAATTAACAAAGGGATCCAAGATCTGCATCGTTTGAAAGGGGTATTTTCCAAGAAGAAAGGTACCTGATGAAGAGGTCCAGGGACTTAACCGTGGCCCTAGGCTCCATCCCAAGAGCAATATGTGGGCTTAGCTCCCTTTCCCACTGGCTGCTTCTACTCATGTCCCCAGATTCTGGTCCCTGTGTCTTTTGTAACCGTATCATTCATCCATCAGACTACTCAATCAGCAAAGCACAAATAAACAAACATATATTACTGACTGCTTCTACTCATGTCCCCAGATTCTAGTCCCTGTGTCTTTTGTGACCGTATCATCCATCAGCCTTAGACTACTCAATCAGCAAACATATATTACAGACTTGCTATGTGTCATATGTTACACTAGACCCTGGAGACAGAAAGATAAAAACAAAATGGTTTTTATTATTGTGGAAAATTAGTAGGAAGAAAATCTCTGTATAAGCAAGATAATTGCATAAATATATTTATATACATTGGATTTATCATATATTTTCACATATTTTTAATTACCGGTCTTCTAGGGAAGGAGGGGGAATGTTGGAACAGGAGGTTTCACAAGGCTCAGTGTTGAAAACTTGTCCCTTCATATGTTTTCTAAAATAAAGTTTCCTAAAAAATATTTTTAAAAGGAAACCTCCGCATGAATCCTGAGCAGTTTCCTTGCTTACCTTGGCCACGGAGACCTCATTGTGTGATGCTCATTGTGACATGCCAGAGAACACCCAAGATTTTGTAACTTAAAGGTGATGATCTCGCCGCCACAACAACCCAGTTGGATCCTGACAGCAAAGGGAGTAGTATGTGAATAGAAGAATGGATGAGTGGACAAATAGACTAGATACAGAGATAACTGGTGATGGAGACAGCAATGGGAGTAGTATGTGAATAGAAGAATGGATGAGTGGACAAATAGACTAAATAGAATAAATAGTACCTTTTCAGGCAACATATAAGCCAATACTGAAGCAAAGGAGATATTGAACCCAGAGTGACCAGATTCTGGCGATCTACTTCAAACGGGATTTAGATTGTTGGGGAGTTTTGATCTATACTTTTGATCTATACTTTTGTTGTACTGGTGGAGGGGAAGGGGACAGATGATGTTGCTGAGTTTGATGGGGTTGTTTTTTTTTCTGTTTCCAAAAGTGTCAAGTTGTCATTCTTTCAGCTCCCACATGATTAGGGACACATGATTAGTGATATTTCCCAATTAGATTTCCCAGCTCGTTAATCTAAACAAATACTTGTTGGCAATCTAAACAAATACTTGTTGGCAAACTTATTGGGTAAAGGACATTTTTAAAGGACATTTTTCCCTTATTTGCAGCTAGCCCATGCTGCTGATGGGTAAAGCTGGCTATCCTATCTGGGTGTGGGAATAAGAGAGGGAGGCAGATTTGTTCTTCTTTGAGATTGTGAAACAACTGTAACCAGGACCTTTGCCCTCTCAGAGGCTGGGGACCGTCTCTGAAAGTCTGGGAGCAAAGAGCTATTGGGGGTTAACAAGCAGCAGGGCTGTTGTGTTCTAGCTAGGAAGTGGACCTTTTGGATCTTCCGGATCTTCCTGGAGGAGCAGAGCAGCCATTCCACACCTGGAGGGCAATTCAGAATGACAAGGGACTGGCTTAGAGATTTGCATCCAGGGGAAGGCTGAGCCAGAAAATAATTGGTGTCCCCACAGGCTTGTGCTGGATCTGCCCATTCCCCCTTTGAAGTTTCTTCAACTTCTGCCTGACTTGTGCTCCTTATAATCTATATGACTGAAATGCAAAACTTAAAGCTGGGGAGATGAAGAAGGGGGATAGTAAGAGTGCTAGAAAAGCAAATGGGTGCTCTGGAGCCGGCAAGATTGGAGATGGGAAAACCCAGTCTGATTTGATTCCATAGATAGTGGCAAAAGTCAGGTTAGCGCGCACAAAAGATGTTTGCAATGATTGATAAAGCTGGAAGGCCCTGGCAATAAAATGAAACAGTTCAAACTAATTCCCAAGCAGAATGCAGCCTTAATTGGCTGAAGGGCCCCAGAAGGCCCTGAACAATCCAGTCAAGCCAGCTTCCAGAGCTAGTGCTTAGCCTTGGGAATCCTCCCACGGCATGGAAATGAAGGAGGTCTGGATTGCTCTCTGACAGCACCTTCTCATCCTCCATCTTGGGCTTTCCACCTGGACTTTCCACTTCGAATCACTTCCAATTTACCAATATTTCTTATTAAACTCCTATGTACCTAAGGAAACCAGCATTTATGTACCAAGCACTGTGCTAAGCACTTTACATATATTCTCTCCTCAACAACGGTGCTATTATCCACACACTCAACGGTGCTATTATCCACACACTCAGTTAAAGAAACTGAGGCAACAGGTCAGCAAAATAGAGGCTAGATTGAAACAGATCTTGTCTTGTACAGACAACCCTGGCCTAATTAACAAGGAGATTCTAGATCTGCA
Organism: Sminthopsis crassicaudata; assembly: GCF_048593235.1. NCBI lineage: Eukaryota > Metazoa > Chordata > Mammalia > Dasyuromorphia > Dasyuridae > Sminthopsis > Sminthopsis crassicaudata. Next base: position 179,946,210 of record NC_133619.1, on the reverse strand, counting down.
GCATTCAATGGGGTGTTTTCCAAATTCTATATATGAAAGGTACCTGATGAAGCTGTCTGGGTTGTTAACCATGGCCCTAGCTCCTTCTGCTTTTCAGCCAAACCCTAGGCTCCATCCCAAGAGCAATATGTGGGCTTAGTTCCCTTTCCCGCTGGGTGCTTCTACTCATGTCCCCAGGTTCTGGTCCCTGTGTCTTTTGTGACTGTATCATCCATCTTCCTTAGACTACTCAATCAGCAAAGCACAATTAAACAAGGAGCAAACATATATTACATACTTACTAGGGGTCATATATTACACTAGACCATGGAGACAAAGATAAAAACAAAATGGTCTTGCCCTCAAAGTTTACATATTATTGCGAAAAATGATGTCAACAAAAAAAAGTAGGAAGAAAATCTCTGCATAAGCAAGATAATTGTAGGAAGAAAATCTCTGCATAAGCAAGATAATTGTATAAATATTTTTATAGATTTATCATATATTTTCACATATTTAACATGTAATTACCGGTCATCCTGTCTAGGAGGTGGAAGGAAGGAGGGGGAATGTTGGAACAGGAGGTTTCACAAGGGTCAGTGTTGAAAACCTGTCCCTTCATATGTTTTCTAAATAAAAAGTTTTCCTAAAAAGAAAACCTCCGCATAAAGCCTGAGCACAATCCTTGCCTTACTTACCTTGGCCATGGAGACCTCATTGTGTGATGCTCATTGTGACACGCAGGAGAACACCCAAGCTTTTCTGACTTAAAGGTGATGATCTCGCCACAACAACCCAGTTGGATCCTGACAGCAAAGGGAGTAGTATGTGAATAGAAGAATGGATGAGTGGACAAATAGACTAGACAAATAGACTAGATACATAGATAACTGGTGATGGATGGATGGGATAGATAGGATAAACAAATAGATTGATACACTTGATGCATAGTTAAAAAGATAATGATGGATAGATAAGTGAAAAGATAGATTTACAGTAGAAATATTTATAGGTAGAAAAGTGATTTATAGGAAGAAAAGCGATTTCTAGGTAGCAAAGAGCACTATAGGAAGAAAAGCAATTTATAAGTAGAAAAGAGATTTATAGGAAGAAAAGAATGAATATTTGGATTAAATTAGACATAGATAAATCAGTAAATAAATTACTGGAAAAAGAGATCCTTTCTGGTCCTAATCAGTATCATATCAAGGGCTGCTGTCAAAGATTGAGACTGCCTTCAGGTCAGTATCAAACTATTATATTTTACCCTTCAATATTATGGAAGCTAAAATGGTTGCTTTCTATCTGGCTTGGGAAATATTTGACTTCTCTTTCTCCCCTCTTCCCCCATCAACCCCCAAAATTGCAGTTTGTGGATGGTTATTCCAGTAGATCAATTGGACACATATCTTTCACTTATTGCTGTAACATTTTACCTTTTCAGGCATCGTATAAGCCACTGCTGAAGCAGAGGAGATATTGAACCAGTTGTGACCAGATTCTGGGGCTACTGAACGCATGTTCGGGCCACGGGATCTACTTAAAATAAGATTTAGCATGTTCATGAAGGTAAAGCAGCTAAATAGAGATAATCTATCTGCAGCTTCCCTCTTGCAGTCAGTGTTAATATGGAGTTCAAGGTAGGGCCAGGTTGCTGACTAACCCTATATGTACTAGAAGTACAAATAATCTGGGAAATAGAGAGCCTACCTTTAAAAACAAACAATCAAAAGCAGATTCTTTGAGTTCAGAAACTGTTTCTTTTTCATCATCCTATGCCTGGTTCCCAGAAACAAGATGACTTGCTCATATTAGAGGTTTCATAAATGCTTGTTGAATTCAATTACATATAGATGCAGACAAAAATTATTGGCAGCTGGCTGGTACAGTGGATAACACTGTTGGACCACACTTGAATTTCAAACACCAGCTGTAGGACTCAATTCAAACACCAGCTGTAGGACTCTGGGCAAGTCACTTAATCTGTGTTTGCCTCAATTTCCTCATCTCTAAAATGGGAATGGTACAATCATTTTTGTTCCATAGAGAATAAGGCTCTGAGAACTATTTGTTTTCAAGTAGAGTCACAGCATCGTGGATTTTGAGCTGGCAGGAATATTTCAGGGTTTCTACTTCCATATTTTACAGAGAAAGTCACTGAGACTCAGGGAGGTATATTTAGTATATTGTCCCAGCGCATACCTGTTAATACTACTCCTGTTACCTCTACGTGTTCATTATATATTTGTGTATGTGTATATTTCCATACTCCAATCTTCTAACCTATAGCTAAACGTATTAACTGTTAAAAAAAAAAAAAAGTGGTTGGTGTAGGGAAAAGACACTATAATAAAGTAACATTAAACAAGTGGAATTTTGCTCTGCTAAATATTTCTTACCTGCATGACTTTTTATTAAACTCCCTGAGCCTCAGTTTCCTCATATGTGGCTCGAGCTCCATATGTGGCTCGAGCTCCATGACCACTAGGAAACTACATTTCCAGTTCTAAAATTGTGATTCCACAGCTGACAATCTAGGATCTGTATTTGATCATTAATGAGTCATATATTTTTTCTTGGATTTTATATAGTTCATTTGTAGCAACATTAACCTGACTTGCTTGTCTGTGGGCTGACCCCATCCTTATTGTGGTGACTGTTACAGGTGAGCCGCCCTCCTTCCGGTGACCATCCACTTCAGATCCTCTTTGTGGTTTGTGGGGTGACGATATCAGAAGCCAAAATGTTGAAAGATCTCGTTTCTTCCTTGAAGCCTGGAACACAGGTACCGAACCCAAAATAACAGGACATGCGTCTCCCTGGCTTAAGGATGGGTCTGAGCCTTAGGGGTATTAGAGGAGATATTCTATAGAACTCGGGAGATGGTGAAGCACTGAGTAAATGTAAGATTATTCTCTTACTGCTACTATTATTACTCGTACTCTTACCCCTAGTATTTTACTTCTACTATTACTCCTCTTCCTACTCCTATTAGTATCACTCCTACTATTACTACTATTACTCTTCCACCAACTACTACAATTACTCCCACTCTTATTACTGTTACTATTCATACTATTCCTGTTCCTTCTAGTTCTCTTTCTCCTCCTACTAGTACTATTATTGCTCCTATTCCTATTAATACTCCTTCTACTACCACTATTACTATTACTACTACTACTACTAGTGTAACTCCTATTCCTATTATTATTACTATTGCTATTACTACTTATTCTGCTACTATTATTCCTACTTCTATTACTTTTACTACTCATACTACTCCTACTTCTTCTACTCCTCCTCCTCCTACTACTACCATTATTCATTTCTCCCTACTATTACTATAATTATTACTACTACTACTATTATTGCTACTCTTACTTCTATTACAATTAGTACTCTCCTACGAGTACTGTTAAATTTTATAGTGCCATGACCAATTTATTGCCCTTCTAGCAGCGGACAACTTAACCATTACAACACCAGAAAGGGTTTCAGTGAGATGGTACAGTGGATGGAAGGCAGGGCTTCAAGGCAGGAAGACTTAGAGTTCTAATTTTCTAATTCTATTATAATAATCTGGGAAGAAAATATCTGCATAAGCAAGATAATTACATACATAAGTTTACATACATTGGATTGAGCATATATTTTCACATATTTAACATGTAATAACCGGTCATCTAAGAAAGGAGGTGGAAGGAAGGAGGGGGAAAGTTGGAACAGGAGGTTTCACAAGGGTCAGTGTTGAAAACTTGCCACTTCATATGTTTTCTAAATAAAAAGGGTTCCTAAAAGAATTTTTAAAAGAAAACCTGCGCATACAGCCTGAGCAAAATCCTCATCTGATGAGCAGTTGCCTTGCTTACCTTCTCCATGGAGACCTCATTGTGTGATGCCCATTGTGACATGCTCTAGCTCATTGTGACATGCCTGAGAACAAACAAGGTTTACTGACTTAAAGGTGATGATCTCGCCAAAACAACCCAGTTGGATCCTGAAAGCAAAGGGAGTAGGATGTGTGTATAGAAGAATGGATGAGTAGACAAATAGACTGTTAGACCAGATACATAGATAACTGGTGATAGATGGATGGGATAGATAGTAAAGACAAACAGATTGAATAGATACACTTGATGCATAGTTAAAAAGATAATGAAGATAATGATGGATAGATAAATGAAAAGATAGATTTATAGTAGAAAAGTTTATAAAAGCAATTCATAGGTAGAAAAGAGATTTATAGTAATTAAACAGATCTTGTCTTGTACAGACAACCCTGGCCTAATTAACAAGGGGATTCTAGATCTGCAGCGCTCAATGGGGTGTTTTCCAAATTCTATATGATGAAAGGTACCTGATGAAGCTGTCTGGGTTGTTAAGCGTGGCCCTAGCTCCTTCTGCTTTTCAGCAAAACCCTAGGCTCCATGCAAAGAGAAATATGTGGGCTTAGCTCCCTTTCCCGCTGGCATTTTGATCTAATCTTAGTATGTGGTGTTAAATGTGGGTCCATGCCTAGTTTCTGCGAATATAATCAAAATGACAATACTCCCTAAACTAATCTATTTATTTAGTGCTATACCAATCAGACTCCCAAGAAACTATTTTAATGACCTAGAGAAAATAACAACAAAATTCATATGGAAGAATAAAAGGTCGAGAATTGCAAGGGAACTAATGAAAAAAAAAGTCTAAGTATACCTGATTTAAAGCTATATTATAAAGCAACAGTCACCAAAACTATTTGGTATTGGCTACGAAATAGACTAGTTGATCAGTGGCATAGGTTAGGTTCACAGGGCAAGATAGTGAATAAAAATAGCAATCTAATCTTTGACAAACCCAAAGATCCCAAATTTTGGGATAAGAATTCATTATTTGACAAAAACTGCTGGGAAAACTGGAAAGTAGTATGACAGAAACTAGGGATGGACCCACATTTAACACCACAGGTATTGGCTAAGAAATAGACTAGTTGATCAGTGGCATAGGTTAGGTTCACAGGGCAAGATAGTGAATAAAAATAGCAATCTAATCTTTGACAAACCCAAAGATCCCAAATTTTGGGATAAGAATTCATTATTTGACAAAAACTGCTGGGAAAACTGGAAAGTAGTATGACAGAAACTAGGCATGGACCCACATTTAACACCACATACTAAGATTAGATCCAAATGGATCCAAGATTTAGGCATAAAGAACGAAATCATAAATAAATTTGAGGAACATGGGATGGTTTACCTCTCAGACTTGTGGAGGAGGAAGGAGTTTGTGTCCAAGGGAGAACTAGAGACCATTATTGATCACAAAATAGAATATTATGATTACACCAAATTAAAAAGTTTCTGCACAAACAAAACTAATGCAAACAAGATTAGAAGGGAAGTAACAAATTGGGAAAACATTTTTACAGTTAAAGGTTCTGATAAAGGCCTCATCTCCAAAACATACAGAGAATTGACTTTAATTTATGAGAAATCAAGCCATTCTCCAATTGATAAATGGTCAAAGGATATGAAAGAGTGTTTCAAATCACTATTAATCAGAGAAATGCAAATTAAGACAACTCTGAGATACCACTAGTCACCTGTCAGATTGGCTAAGATGACAGGAACAAATAATGATGAATGTTGGAGGGGCTGTGGGAAAACTGGGACACTGATGCATTGTTGGTGGAGTTGTGAAAGAATCCAACCATTCTGGATTGGATTCTGGAGAGTAATCTGGAATTATGCCCAAAAAGTTATCAAAATGTGCATACCCTTTGACCCAGCCATACTACTCCTGGGCTTATATCCCAAGGAAATACTAAAGAAGGGAAAGGGACCTGTATGTGCCAAAATGTTTGTGGCAGCCCTTTTCATAGTGGCTAGAAGCTGGAAGATGAATGGATGTCCATCATTTGGAGAATGGTTGGGTAAACTATGGTAAATGAATGTTATGGAATATTATTGTTCTATAAGAAATGACCAGCAGGAGAAATACAGAGAGGCTTGGTGAGACATGTTAAGTGAAACGAGCAGAACCAGAAGATCATTATACAGTTCAACAATGATACTGTACGAGGATGTATGCTGATGGAAGTGGATATCTTCAACATATAATCCAATTCCAATTGAACCAGAACATCATTATACTCTTCAACAATGATACTGTACGAGGATGTATGCTGATGGAAGTGGATATCTTCAACATAGAGAAGAACTAATCCAATTCCAATTGATTAATGATGGACAGAATCAGCTACATCCTATAAGAAATGACCAACAGGAGAAATACAGAGAGGCTTGGAGAGACATGTTAAGTGAAACGAGCAGAACCAGAAGATCATTATACAGTTCAACAATGATACTGTACGAGGATGTATGCTGATGGAAGTGGATATCTTCAACATAGAGGAGAACTAATCCAATTCCAATTGAACCAGAACATCATTATACTCTTCAACAATGATACTGTATGAGGATGTATGCTGATGGAAGTGGATATCTTCAACATAGAGAAGAACTAATCCAATTCCAATTGATTAATGATGGACAGAATTAGCTACATCCAGAAAAGGAACACTGGGAAATGAGTGTAAACTGTTATTTTTACCTTCTGAATCCAATTCTTCCTGTGCAACAAAAAAATTCGGTTCTACACACATATATTGTATCTAGAATATACTGTAATATATTTAACATGTATAAGACTGCCTGCCATCTGGAAGAGGGGGTTGGGGGAGGAAGGGAAAAAAATCTGAATAGAAGTATGTGCAAGGGATAATGTTGTAAAAAAAAAAAAGTTATAATTATAAAATAAAATAAAAATTAAATAAAAAAAATTTTGGATAAAATAAAATAAAAATTAAATAAAAAAAATTTGGGGGATCTTTGGGTTTGTCAAACACTAGATTGTCAAACACTAGATTGCTATTTTTATTTACTATCTTGCCCTGTGAACCTACAGTCTATTTTTTAGCCAATACCAAATGGTTTTGGTGACTGTTTAACTTTAATTTTTTTTTCATTACTTCCCTTAAAATTCTCGACCTTTTGTTGTTCCATATGAATTCTGTTGTTATTGGAAGTCTGATTGGTATAGCACTAAATAAATAGATTAGTTTAGGGAGTATTGTCATCTTAATTATATTTGCTCAGCCTATCCAAGAGCACTGAATGTCTTTCCAATTAATGTCTTTCCAATTATTTAAATCTGACTTTATTTTTGTGGCAAGTGTTTTGTAATTTTGCTCATATAATTCCTGTCTCGCCTTTGGTAGATATATTCCCAAATATTTTATACTATTGACCGTTATTTTGAAAGGAATTTCTCTTTGTATCTCTTGCTGTTCGATTGTGTTGGTAATGTATAAAAATGCTGAGGATTTATGTGGATTTATTTTGTATCCTGCAACTTTGCTAAAATTCTGAATTATTTCTAATAGCTTTTTAGCAGAGTCTTTGGGGTTCTCTAAGTATACTATCATGTCATCTGCGAAAAGTGATGATTCTTACCTACTCTAATTCCTTGAATCTCTTTCTCGGCTCTTATTGCCGAGGCTAGAGTTTCTAGTACTATATTGAAAAGTAATCGTGATAGTGGGCAACGCTGTTTCACTCCTGATCTTATAGGGAAAGGTTCTAGTTTATCGCCATTACATATGATGTTTACTGAAGATTTTAAATATATGCTCGTTATTATTTTAAGAAATAGTCCATTTATTCCTATATTCTAAGCATTTTTAGTAGGAATGGATGTTGGATTTTATCAAATGCTTTTTCTGCATCTATTGAGATGATCCTTCTGAAATAGACCCTAAAAAAGAACACCACGGAATATTGTGGCTAAGCTGCAGAATTACCACACAAAGGAGAAAATCTTGCAAGCAGCTAGAAAAAAACAATTTAAATACCAAGGTGCCACAATAAGGGTCACTCAAGATCTGGCTGCCTCCACATTAAAAGATAGAAGGGGCTGGAACCTGATATTCCATAAGGCAAAAGATCAAGGATTGCAACCAAGAATGAACTACCCAGCTAAGTTTAGCATCTTTTTCCATGGAAGAAGATGGTCATTCAATGAAATAGAGGAATTCCATATGTTTCTAAGAAAAAAAAACAGACTTAAACAAAAAAAAATTGATCTACATCCACAAGACTGAAGAGAAACAGCAAAAGGTACTCAGAACCCTTGAGAACGGTATCTCTATTGTGGGTATATAGAAAGTACCCATGGATAATTTGATTTAATTTGATATAAAAGAAAAAAAGGGGGGGTGTAGTAAAAGGAAGTGGGTATTATCAGAAAAAGGGGAAGGAGTGATAAAAAGAGGGAAAGTACATCCCAGAAAGAGGCATAGAAAATACACCATATCTGAGGGAATTTAGAGAGGGGGAGAAACATTGTGTGAATCTTACTCTCATCAGAAGAGATTCAAAGATAAAATAATTGTCATATTTGTTTTTCAGAGAATTCTCTCTCTCTCACCTCATTAAAAGAGGGGAGAGGAAAAGGGAAAAGGAAAAGGAGAATAAGGGAAGGGACATGGAGGGAGGGGGGAGGGATACTAAAAAAAGGGAGGGCTGTGTGTCACAAGTGGGGTCTATAAATTAAATATCGGGGAAGGGGTTCAGGGGGGTCAAGAGAAAAAAGCATAATCTGGGGATAATATGATGGCAGGAAATACAGAATTAGTAATTTTAACTGTAAATGTGAAGCTGGAGAAGAACGTCAAATATTTACTGGGAAAATCTATATATCTGGAAAATAGTTCTAGGAGAGATAATTTGCGAATCATTGGACTTCCCGAAAACTATGACCAAAAAAAGAGCCTAGATTCTATTTTACTGGAAATTATCAAAGAGAACTGTCCATCAAACGGAGATGGATAGCAGACTGGATCAAAAATCAGAACCCTACAATATGTTGTTTACAGGAAACACACTTAAAGAAGGGAGATACATACAGAGTAAAGGTAAAATGTTGGAGCAGAATCTATTATGCTTCAGGTAAAGCCAAAAAAGCAGGGGTAGCTGTCCTTATCTCAGATCAAGCAAAAGCAGAAGTTGAAGGGAGCGGAGCCAAGATGGCGGAGAAGAAACACACAACTCTGTGAACGTCCTTACTCCCTCACAAACAATTAGATAAATCAGTCTCAGAAATAGCGTTGTGTGAACGTCCTTACTCCCTCACAACCAATTAGATAAATCAGCCTCAGAAATAGCGTTGGACTGATAGATACCACAAGGACTGGAAGAACGACTTACCAGCTGAAAGAGAATCTGGAGTTTCAACATAAAAGGTCAGTTCCCAGGAGAGGAAGAAGAGAGGCCAGCACAGACGGCTGGGTGCTAGCATACTGCGCTGATTGTGCTGGAAAGGGCTCTGGGATCTTGAGAAGCCACTGAGATAGAGGAATCTGGCACAGGCCGTTAGCTCTTCTCTACTTATAATACAGCAGTTCAGAGGAGAAATCTAAACTACTTTAAAAATTCAAAGATAGATTAGATCTTCCTGGATCCTGGGGGTGACTCAGCAGATCTCGGCACTGGGGAGTGTGGCACCTAGCTCCCACCTGAGACTAGTTAAGAGATTGAGAAGTGGGCAAATATGGCCCAAGGCAACACACACTGCCATGCTCAGCTGAAGGCTGTGGAACTCAGCTCCTGAAGTCCCAGAGAAGCGGAACCTTTGAACTAGGGACCGCGGATTCTGGCAGACACTTCCAGTTTGAGAGCAGGGGCTTTTCACGTCACCTGCTACTGACATCCACGCCCCACCAGGATGCATAGTCCGGGCTTTGTGTAGCCTTTACTGTTCAATCTCAAACCTCAGGGAAGCCGCTAAAACACAGCGCCCTCAAGGCCTCAGCAGTGCTAGTCACCTCTGCTGCACTTCCAGGGAAGGGTTGGGGAACTCTCTCCCAGAGCTCTCTCTTAGCTCAGGCGCAGGAGTTGCTGCATCCATTAGGTCTGGGAGGAAGCTGGTAAATGAATAAATAATTTCCTACCACAGGGACAGACCCCAAAAGATTTTTCAAGTATGAGCTATTAGAAATAATTCAGAACTTTAGCAAAATTGCAGGATATAAAATAGATCCACATAAATCCTCAGCATTTTTATACATTACCAACACAATCCAACAGCAAGAGATACAATGAGAAATTCCATTCAAAATAACTGTCGATAGTATAAAATATTTGGGAATATATCTAACAAAGGAAAGTTAGGAATTATATGAGCAAAATTACAAAACACTTGCCACAAAAAGGAAGTCAGATTTAAATAATTAGAAAGACATTCGGTGCTTTTGGATAGGCCGAGAGAATACAATGAAGATGAAAATACTCCCTAAACTAATCTATTTATTTAGTGCTATACCAATCTGACTCCCAAGGAACTTTTTTTAAAGACCTAGAAAAAATAACAGAATTCATATGGAACAACAAAAGTTCGAAAATTTCAAGGGAAGGAATGAAAAAAAAAAAAAATGAAGGTGGACTAGCTGTCTAGCTGTACCTGATCTAGAACTATATTATAAAGCAACAGTCACCAAAACCGTATTGGCTAAGAAATAGACTAGTTGATCAATGGCATAGGTTAGGTTCACAGGGCAAGATAGTGAATCAAAATAGCAATCTAGTGTTTGACAAACCCAAAGATCCCAACTTTTGGCATAAGAATTCATTATTTGACAAAAACTGCTGGAAAAACTGGAAATTAGTAAGGCAGAAACTAGGCATGGACCCACACTTAACACCATATACTAAGATAAGATCAAAATGGGTCCATGATTTAGGAAAGAACGAGATCATAAATAAATTAGAGGAACATAGGATAGTTTACCTCTCAGACTTGTGGAGGAGGATTATGTGACCAAAGGAAACCTAGAGATCATTATTGATCACAAAATAGAAAATTTAGATTACATCAAATTAAAAAGTTTCTGCACAAACACAACTAATGCAAACAAGATTAGAAGGGAAGTAACAAATTGGGAAAACATTTTTACAGTTAAAGGTTCTGATAAAGGCCGCATCTCCAAGATATACAGAGAATTGACGCTGACGCTAATTTATAAGTAATCAAGCCATTCTCAAATTGAAAAGTGGTCAAAGGATATGAACAATTTTCAGATGATGAAATCAAAACTATTTCCACTCACAATTTCCAAATCACAAGTGTGAGATACCACTACACACCTGTCACATTCGTTAAGATGACAGGAAAAAATAATGATAAACGTTGGAGGGGCTGTGAGAAAATAGGGAAAATGTTGCATTGTTGGTGGAGTTGTGAAAGAATCCAACCATTCTGGAGAGCAATCTGGAATTATGCCCCAAAAGTTATCAAAATCTGCAAATCCGTTGACCCAGCAGTGCTACTACTGGGCTTATATCCCAAGGAAATACTAAAGAAGGGAAAAGGACCTGTATGTACGAAATTATTTGTGGCAACACTTTTTGTAGTGGCTAGAAACTGGAAAATGAATGGATGTCCATCAATTGGAGAATGGTTGGGTAAATTATGATATAAGAATGTTATGGAATATTATTGTTCTCTAAGAAACGACCAACAGGAGGAATACAGAGAGGCTTGCAGAGACTTACATCAACTGATGCAGAGTCAAACGAGCAGAACTAGGAGATCTTTATACACTTCAACAATGATACTGTATGAGGATGTATTCTAATGGAAGTGTATATCTTCAATATGGAGAAGAACAAATCCAATTCCAATTGAGCATTGATGGACAGAATCAGTTACACCCAGAACCTGAACACTGGGATATGTAAACTGTGAGCATTTTTTGTTTGTTTGTTTTTTTGTTTTTCTTCACAGATTATTTTTACCTTTTGAATACAATTCTTCCTTTGCAATAACAACAACAATAAAATTTGGTTCTGCACATATATATTGTACCAAGAATATACTATAAGATATTTAATATGTATGGGAATGGCTGCCCTCTATTGGAGGGCATGGAGGGAAGTAGGGGAATAATTCAGAACAGAAAAGAGTAGAAGGGATAATGTTGTAAAGAAAAATTACCTATGCATATGTACTGTCTAAAAAATGCTATAATTAAAAATCAATAAAAAATAATAATAACTTGCTGGCATTTGTACTATTTTAAAATTATTATATCATTTGACTCTCACAAAAACTTAGGCAATAGGAATTATTGTAAACAACGTTTCACTATTGAGAAAACTGAGGGCAGATGTAAAATTACTTGTTTAATTTCAAAACATATAGTAAGTTTTGGAAGGTAAATTAGAGTCTTAAGTCTTCCTGCCTTAAAGCCCCTGCCCTCTATCAGCTGTACCATCTCACTTTCACCTTTTCTGATGTTGTAATGGTTAAGTTGTCTGCTCCTAGAAGGGCAAGAATTTGGTCATGGCACTAGGAAAACTTAACAGTACTCCTAGTAGGAGTAATAATACTAATAGAAGTAAGAGTAGCAGTAGTAGTAGTAGTAGTAGTAACAGTAGTAGTAGTAGTAGTAATAGTAGTAATTATAGTAATAGTAGTGAGAAAGGAGTAGTGGTAGGAGTAGGAGGTGGAGGAGTACAAGAAGTAGGAGTAATCTGAGTAATAACAGTAATAGGAGGAGGAATAATAGTAATGATAAAAGTAATAGGAAGAGAAGTAATGATAAAAGTAATAGTAATGGTAGTAGTACTAATAATAATAGCAGTAGGAATAATAGTAGTAGAAGTAGTAGTAATAGCAATAGTAATAATAGGAATGGGAGTTACACTAGTAGTAGGAGTAGTAGGAGTAAGAGTTGTAGTAGTAATAGTAATAGTAAAAGTGGTAGTAGAAATAATAGTAGTGGTAGTAAAAGGAGTATTAATAGGAATAGGAGCAATGATAGTACTAGTAGCAGGAGGAAGAGATCTAGAAGTAATAATAACAGTAATAAATGTGGGAGAAATTGTAGTAGTTGGTGAACGAGTAATAGAAGTAATCGTAGGAGTAATACTAATAGGAGTAGGAAGAGGAGTAATAGTAGAAGTAGTAGTAATAATAATAGGGGTAAGAGTATGAGTAATAATAGTAGTAGTAAGAGTAGTATCTGACATTTACACAGTGCTTCACCATCTCCCAAGTTCTATAGATCATCTCTTCTGATGCTACCCCTAAGGCTCAGAACAAGTCTTGTGGGAACAGCAAGACTCTCCCATCCTTGGGCCAGTGAGACGCATGTCCTGTTATTTCGGTTTCGATACCTGTGTTCCAGGCTTCAGGGAAGAAACGAGATCTTTCAACATTTTGGCTTCTGATATTGTCACCCCACCAACCACAAAGAGGATCTGGAGAGGATGGTCACCGGGAGGACGGCGGCTCACCTGTAACAGTCACCACAACAAGGACGGGGTCAGCCCTCAGACAAGAATGCCAGGTTAATGTTGCTACAAATGAACTATATAAAATCCAAGAGAAAATATATGACTTATTAATGATCAAATACAGATCCTACATTAGGAGGAAATGTTCCTGGATTTTCAGCTGTGGAATCACAATTTTAGAAATGGAAATGTAGTTTCCTAGTGGTCATGGAGCTCAAGTCTCTTATTTAACATGTGAGGAAACTGAGGCTCAGGGAGTTTAAAGTGATAATAAAAAGTCATCAAGGTAAGAAATAAACAGCAGAGCAAAATACCACTTGTTTAATGTTACTTTATTACAGTGTCTTTTCCCTACCCCATCCAACCCCCCCCCCTTTTTTTTTTAAGAGTTAATATATTTAGCTATAGGTTGGAAGATTGGAGTATGGAAATATACACACACACATATCCACAAACATACACACATATATAAGGAACACTTAGAGGTAACATGATAGTATTAACAGGATCTGTTTGAATCTTGTCTCTGCCATTTACAACTTGTATGCACTTGAACAATATATTAACTCTACTAAATCTCCTTGAGTCTCAGTGACTTTCTCTGTAAAATATGGAAATAGAAACCCTGAAATATTCCTGCCAGCTCAAAATCCACGATGCTGTGACTCTACTTGAAAACAAATAGTTCTCAGAGTCTTATTCTCTGTGGAGCAAACATGATTGTATCATTCCCACTTTACAGACGAGGAAATTGAGGCAAACACAGATTAAGTGGCTTGCCCAGAGTCCTAAAGCTGGTGTTTGAAATCACTTGCTGATTCAAGGGAGGTCGAACAGTGTTATCCACTGAACCAGCCAGCTGCCAATAATTTTAGAAAAAGTCTACATCTATATGTCATTGAATTCAACAAGCATTTATGAAACCTCTAATATGAGCAAATCATCTTTTTTCTGGGAACCAGGCATAAGATGAAGAAAAAGAAAATAGTTTCCGAACTAAAAGAATTTGCTTTTGATTGTTTGTTTGTTTTTAAGTGTAGGCTCTCTATTTCCCAGATTATTTGTACTTCTAGTATATATAGGGCTAGTCAGCAACCTAGTCCTACCTTGATCTCCCATTAACACTGACTTCAGGAGGGAAGCTGCAGGTAGATTATCTCTGTGTAGATGCTTTACCTTCATGAACATGTTAAATCCCGTTTTAAGTAGATTCCGAGGCCCGAAGATGCATTCAATATCGCCAGCATCTGGTCACAACTGGTTCAGTATCTCCTCTGCTTCAGCAGTGGCTTATAGGATGCCTGAAAGGTAAAATGTTACAGCATAAGTGAAAGATATGTGTCCAATTGATCTACTGGAATAACCATCCACAAATTAAAATTTTGGGGGGAGGTAGGGGAAGAGGGCAGGAAGGAGAAGTCAACAATTTCCCAAGCCCGATAGAAAGCAACCATTTTAGCTTCTATAATCTTAAAGAATAAAATATAATAGTTTAATACTTACCTGTAGGCAGTCTCAATCTTTGACAGCAGCCCTTGGTATCATGCTGAAGAGGGCCTGAATGGATCTCTCTATCCAGTAATTTATTTACTGATTTACCTAACCCTCCATTGACTCATTCATTATCTATGTATAACTTAATGCAGCTATTCATTCTCTTCTGCCTATAAATCTCTTTTCTACCTATAAATCTCTTTTCTTCTTCTAAATCACTTTTTTTTACCTATATATCTCTTTTCTACTTATGTATCGCTTTTTTTCATATAAATCTCTTTTCTAACTATAAATCGCTTTTCTTCCTATAAATATCTTTTCTACCTATAAACTTTTATACTATAAATCTATCTTTTCACTTATCTACCCATCATTATCTATTTAACTATGCATCAAGTGTATCCATTCGATTTATTTGTTTCTCCTTTCTGTCCCATCTATCTATCACCAGTTATCTATGTATCTAGTTTATTAGTCTATTTGTCCACTCATCCATCCTTCTATTCACATTTCCTTCACCCTTTGCAGTCAGGATCCAACTGGGTTATTGGGGAGAGAACATCACCTTTAAGTCAGAAAACGTTGGGTGTTCTCAGGCGTGTCACAATGGGCATGACACAATGAGGTCTCCATGGAGAAGGTAAGCAAAGCAAATGCTCATCAGATGAGGATAGTGCTCAGCCTGTATGTGGAGTTTTTTCTTTTAAAAAAATGTTTTAGGAAAGCTTTTTATTTACAAAACATATGAAGGGGTAAGTTTTTAACACTGACCCTTGCAAAACCTTCTCTTCCAACTTTTCCCCTCCTTCCTTCCACCCCTTCCCCTAGAAGACAGGTAATTACATGTTAAATATGTGAAAATATATGCTTAATCCAATGTATGTAAAAATATTTATCCAATTATCTTGGTTATGCATAGATTTTCTTCCTAGTTCTTTTTGTAGAAATCATTTTCCCCAATAGAATATAAACTTTGAGGGCAAGACCATTTTGTTTTTATCTTTATGTATCCAGGGTCTAGTGTAATATAGGACCACTAGTTAATATGTAATATAGGTTTGCTCCTTGTTTAGTTGTGCTTTGCTGATTGAGTAGTCTAAGGAAGATGGATGAGGTGGGCTACCAGATGAATGATACGTTCATAAAAGACACAGGGACCACAAACTGGGGACATGAGTAGAAGCAGACAGCGGGAAAGGGAGCTAAGCCCACATATTGCTCTTGGGATGGAGCCTAGGGTTTGGCTGAAAAGCAGAAGGAACTAGGGCCACGGTTAAAAACCCAGACAGCTTCATTGAATAAATAAATAAAACCAAAGAGTTGGTTTTATGAAAAAGCCAATAAAATAGATAAACATTTGGTGAATTTGATCAGAAAAAAGAAAGAGGAAAATCAAATTGATCTTTCCACCAATGAAGAGGAAATTAAAGAAATAATGAGTTACTTTGCCCAACTTTATGCCAATAAATTTGATAACTTAAGTGAAATGGATGACTTCCTCCAAAAATATAGGCTCCCTAGATTAACAGAGGAGGAGATAAATTGCTTAAATAGTCCCATTTCAGAAAAAGAAATAGAACAAGCTATTAATCAACTCCCCAGGAACAAATCCCCAGGACCAGATGGATTCACATGTGAATTCTACCAAACATTTAAAGAACAATTATCCCCAATGTTATATAAATTATTTGAAACAATAGGGGATGAAGGAGTCCTACCAAACTCCTTTTATAACACATAGTACTGATACCTAAACCAGGTCGATCGAAAACTGAGAAAGAAAATGATAGACCAATTTCCTTAATGAATATTGATGCTAAAATCTTAAATAAGATATTAGCAAAAAGACTTCAGAAAATCATCTCCAGGATAATAAACTATGATCAAGTAGGATTTATTCCAGGAATGCAGGGCCAGTTTAATATTAAAAAAACTATTAATATAATTGACCATATTAATAATCAAATTATTAAAACCATATGATCATCTCAATAGATGCAGAAAAAGCTTTTGATAAAATCCAACATCCATTCCTACTAAAAACTCTTTGAGAGTAAAAGAATAAATGGACTATTCCTTAGAATAATCAGTAGCATATATTTAAGACCATCAGTAAGCATAATATGCAATAGAAATAAACTGCAACCTTTCCCAGTAAGATCAGGAGTGAAACACCTTGCCCACTATCACCATTACTATTCAATATAGTACTAGAAACGATAGCCTCGGCAATAAGAGCCGAGAAAGAGAATCAAGGAATTAGAGTAGGAAATGAGGAAATCAAACTATCACTCTTTGCAGATGACATGATGGTATACTTAGAGAACCCCAAAGACTCTGCTAAAAAGCTACTAGAAATAATTCAAAATTTCAGCAAAGTGGCAGGATACAAAATAAATCCACATAAATCCTCAGCATTTTTATATATAACCAACAAAATACAACAGCAAGAGATACAAAGAGAAATTCCATTCCAAACAAATTTTGAGAGTATAAAGTATTTGGGAATCCATCTACCAAAGAAACGTCAGGAATTATATGAGAAAAATTACAAAACACTTGCCATAAAAATAAAGTCAGATTTAAATAACTGGAAAGACATTCAGTGCTCTTGGATAGGCTGAGCGAATATAATAAAGATGACAATACTCCCCAAACTAATCTATTTCTTTAGTGCTATACCAATCAGACTCCCAAGAAACTATTTCAATGACCTAGAAAAAATAACAACAAAATTCATATGGAAGAATAAAAGGTCGAGAATTGCAAGGGAACTAATGAAAAAAAAAGTCAGAGGAAGGTGGTCTAAGTGTACCTGATCTTAAGCTATATTATATAGCAGCAGTCACCAAAACCATTTGGTATTGGCTAAGAAATACACTGGTAGATCAGTGGAACAGATCAGATACAAAGGACAAAAAAGGGTATATCTATAACAATGTAATCTTTGACAAACCCAAAGACACCAACATTAAGGGATAAATATTCATTATTTGGAAAAAAACTGTTGGGAAAACTGGAAATTAATATGGCAGAAATTAGATATGGATCCACACTTAACACCATATACCAAGATAAGATCAAAATGGGTCCATGATTTAGGCATAAAGAGTGAGATAATAAATAGATTAGAGGAACAGAGGATAGTCTACTTCTCAGACCTGTGGAGGAGGAAGGAATTTATGACCAGAGGAGAACTAGAGATCATTATTGATCACAAAATAGAAGATTTTGATTACATCAAACTAAAAAGTTTCTGTACTAACAATACTAATGCAAACAAGATTAGAAGGGAAGTAACAAATTGGGAAAACATTTTTAAAAGCAAAGGTTCTGACAAAGGTCTCATTTCCAAAATATACAGAGAATTGACTTTAATTTATAAGAAACCGAACCATTCTCCAATTAATAAATGGTCAAAGGATATGCACAGCCAATTCTCAGATGAAGAAATTGAAACTATATCCACTCATATGAAAGTGTTCCAAACCACTACTGATCAGAGAAATGCAAATTAAGACAACTCTGAGATACCACTACACACGTGTCAGATTGGCTAAGATGACAGGAACAAATAATGATGAATGTTGGAGGGGATGTGGGAAAACTGGGACACTAATACATTGCTGGTGGAGTTGTGAAAGAATCCAGCCATTCTGGAGAGCAATTTGGAACTATGCCCAAAAAGTTATCAAAATGTGCATACCCTTTGACCCAGCAGTACTACTACTGGGCTTATATCCCAAACAAATACTAAAGAGAGGAAAGAGACCTGTATGTGACAAAATGTTTGTAGCATCTCTTTTTGTTGTAGCTAGAAACTGGAAGATGAATGGATGTCCATCAGTTGGAGAATGGTTGGTTAAATTATGGTATATGAAGGTTATGGAATATTATTGCTCTCTAAGAAATGACCAGCAGGAGGAATACAGAGAGGCCTGGAGAGACTTAAATCAACTGATGCTGAGTGAAATGAGCAGAACCAGAAGATCGCTGTACACTTCAACAATACTGTATGAGGATGTATTCTGATGGAAGTGGAAATCTTCAACATAAAGAAGATCCAACTCACTTGCAGTTGATCAATAATGGACAGAGGTAGTTACACCCAGAGAAGGAACACTGGGAAGTGAATGTAAATTTTTTTTAATTTAATTTTTATTTTATTTTATAATTATAACTTTTTTTTGACAGTACATATGCATGGGTAATTTTTTACAACATTATCCCTTGCACTTACTTCTATTCAGATTTTTTCCCTTCCTCCCCCAACCCCCTCCTCCAGATGGCAGGCAGTCTTATACATGTTAAATATATTACAGTATATTCTAGATACAATATATGTGTGTAGATCCGAATTTTTTGTTGCACAGGAAGAATTGAATTCAGAAGGTAAAAATAACAGTTTACACCCATTTCCCAGTGTTCCTTTTCTGGACGTAGCTGATTCTGTCCATCATTAATCAATTGGAATTGGATTGGCTCTTCTCTATGTTGAAGATACCCATTTCCATCAGCATACATCCTCATACAATATCATTGTTGAAGTGTATAATGATCTTCTGGTTCTGCTCGTTTCACTTAGCATCAGTTGATGTAAGTCTCTCCAAGCCTCTCTGTATTTCTCCTGTTGGTCATTTCTTATAGAACAATAATATTCCATAACCTTCATATACCATAATTTACCCAACCATTCTCCAAATGATGGACATCCATTCAACTTCCAGTTTCTAGCCACTACAAAAAGTGCTGCCACAAACATTTTGGCACATACAGGTCCCTTTCCCTTCTTTAGTATTTCCTTGGGATATAAGCCCAGTAGTAGTATGGCTGGGTCAAAGGGTATGCACATTTTGATAACTTTTTAGGCATAGTTCCAAATTGCTCTCCAGAATGGCTGGATTCTTTCACAACTCCACCAACAATGCATCAGTGCCCAGTTTTCCCATAGCCCCTCCAACATTCATCATTATTTGTTCCTGTCATCATCTTAGCCAATATGACAGGTGTGTAATGATACCTCAGAGTTCTCTTAATTTGCACTTCTCTGATCAATAGTGATTTGGAACATTCTTTCATATGAGTGGAAATAGTTTTAATTTCATCATCTGAAAATTGTCTGTTCATATCCTTTGACCATTTATCAATTGGAGAATGGCTTGATTTCTCATAAATTAAAGTCAATTCTCTGTATATTTTGGAGATGAGGCCTTTATCAGAACCTTTAACTGTAAAAATGTTTTCTCTAGACTACGACAAAGAAGAGCTTTTTGACCTTTTATCCGGAGAGATTCCCAAAGGGCATCAACCCAGCACTTGCAGAGCCACTGAGCTTTGCCAGCCTCTTCGGCTCGACTTCCACTCAGCACACACAATTAGCACTCTTACACACACACACACACACACACACACACACACTCTTAAGGGGCGATGAGGGTCGGGAGGAGATGCTGAGGAGGAAAAAGAAG
The DNA here is from genome assembly GCF_048593235.1 of Sminthopsis crassicaudata. Taxonomy (NCBI): domain Eukaryota; kingdom Metazoa; phylum Chordata; class Mammalia; order Dasyuromorphia; family Dasyuridae; genus Sminthopsis; species Sminthopsis crassicaudata. Next base: position 179,925,929 of record NC_133619.1, on the reverse strand, counting down.
AACGTGAGGCCACAGTGGGAGTCCTCTGTGGCCACCAGATTCGCTAAAAAAAGAGGGCTTCCAGGTAATATAAGAAAAGCCTCCATCTAATCCCTTCCGGCCCTCAATGATCCCCATTTCTCGTCTGTCTCTCCTAGCTAAAATATGCACCAAGCTCCCAGCTCCACCACCTTCAGAATGCAGACGCGCCCCCCCCCCCCGCCCCCCCCCTCCATGTCTCAAGTTCAAGGTTAACTCCACACAGGTTGCATTCTTCCCCACAGGGCCTAAAACGGTCTCGGACGGTTTCGGCTGAAGTTTGCTCGCAGATTACTTCCAAAGAGAGCAAAAACCGCCGAGCCTCCAGGAAAGCCGGGAGGGAGGAGAAAAGGGGTTTGGAGAGGGAAGGGGAAGAAGAGCAGGTAGCGCCAGGTGTGTAAAGGAAGGTTTAGAAAACTGGAAAAGCACCCTCCCGGCTAAAAGCGTCTGCACCCAAGAAACGTGCGCACCCGAGACACACACACACACACACACACACACACACACACACACACAGAATGCAGTGTGTAGGCAACCACAGCTCCACCACCGCCTGCATCAGCACTGCCACCACTCACTTCTCCCATTCCTCCCTCCCTCCCTCCCTGTTCCCCGCCCAGAAGGACTCCCTACACCGGAGGGGAAACAAGAACCTCGTCCACCGCTCTCCCCCACCTCCCCCCCACACCAGTGCCCAGCAATGAATGAATGGGGGCTCTCCATCCATCCCCGCCAGCACACACTTACAGGCTACGTAGGCGACAAAGGCGATGACCACTAGCAGCTTCATCCTCCTCGGGTTGATCGCAGTCAGCAGAAGTAACAGCGGCGCCTTGCTCACCATCCCTGGGAGCAGCGCGAGCCCAGGACCCTGCCGCGCGCGCGGGGACCCGCCTGCTGCCCAATACGCGAAAAACCTGGGAAGGCTCATGTGAACTGATGCAAAGTAAAGAGAGCAGAATCAGATCATTGTACACAGTAATAGCAATGGTATATGGTAATCAGCTGTGAATGACAGCTCTTCTCACCAGTACGATGATCCAAGATAGCATTTTCATTATGGGTCCTTTGGAACTCTCTGCCTCCAGAGAGAGAACTGATGAGCTCTGAATGCGAATTGAAGCAGATTTTTTTTCCTGCCGGCCCCCTTTCCCCCACTCAGAAAAGGCTTATTAGGGTAGGAAACTACACTCTAAGTCAGCCTGCACCATGCTCGCGGCAGGGCGGCAGCGGCCCGAGTAAACTCCTCCCTCTGCCTCCCAACCTCGGAAGCTCCGCCCCTCGGCCCCAGAGGCTTCCTGCCCATAGACACCAATACACAGGCGCAATGTTAGCTCCTCCCTCTCCTTTACTTCCCTCTCCCGCCATTGCTAGCGGGCGCAGGAACTATCTCTTCCCCCCGCCCCTCCGGTCATCAAAGAATGTTGGGGGCGGGTTGGGTCCAACTTCAACTGGTGCACGCATGCGTAGAATAGCGTTTCTAGACCACGCCTTCTCATCTGTCTGGCTTTTATCTTTTTCACCATCCTGCGGGCTCTCTCTGGCAAGCTTAACTTTTGATTTATTTCGGGAAAAATGGTCCTCGATGAAACGAGGGAACTCCGTGCTTTTGAGCACTCATGCTTGCTTTTCTTATCTTTGCCTAGCCCCTTCTCTCTGCAATTAATTTATTTTTATCCCTAAAGCGCATTGAGAACGTCTCAGGAAAGTTTTTATTTTTCTATTTCATTTTCCTCTTGCTTTCTAGCATCAAATTATCAAAATGATAAACCCGAGCCTGGCACTAAGGAATCTAATCCCCCCTTCAATAAAGGAAACCTTTGTCAGGGACACAGAACGTGATTTATATTTGTGGTGTTGTTGCATCTTCCGAACCGCCAAAATAAGAACTGATGCTCTGGCAAAAGAGGCAGTGGGTGCACAATCACAGCAGGAATTTCTCCAAGTACTTTTGTGGAGTCTCGAGCCTTCTTGAGTAGTGACCCCCCTGTTGCTGGAAAATGTTCAAGAAAAGTTGCTGGAATCATTCAAAACCTGTGTATATGAGTTCCCCTTAACCCTTTATCGATAGTATAAATACTGAAGATTTCAAGTCCACAGATAGGGGCTATGCCAAGGGACCTTTGAGAATGTCAGACTGTTCCTGAATAATGTCAATCCACCTTCTGCTAATTCATGTTTGCAACTCAAGCAATTCAACTTCTGTTCACTCCCAGTTAGAACTCAGACACTTATAATCACTCACTTACGGTAGTTGAAATGGGCAGAAATAAGCCCAGGGTTCTCAAACTATGGTATGAGGGCCAGTTGCAGCCGTTGAGGACGTTTATGCGGTGCGCGGGCTATGGCAAATGGGCTGAGGGGCGGAGACAGAGTGGGAGCTTTTGTTTTTATAGTCTGGTCCTCCCAACAGTCTGAGGGACAGTGAATTGGCCCCTATTTAAAAAGTTTGAGGACCACAGTACATTCACTTCTGCTTCCCCTTGGCTTCTAGACTTGTGAAAGCTAGTTGCTCCATTCTCCAGGATATCTCTTCCTGGAAGTTCTGTTGCTCCAAACATTCACATAGAGGAGGGAGAGAAGGAGCATAACTAAGAGAAAGAGAAAGATAAAAGAAGGAAGTGATATGGAAGGTAAGAAAAGAAATTACTGACTTTCTTTTGTGCTTGGTAAACTACCTGAAGAAACTTCAAACATATTATCTGTAACATGACTTTTGAAGGACAACACTCATGGAAATAGGTTAGTAGAGAGAGAAAAGAATAAGCATTTATTAAAAGTTTATCATATGAATATTTTTGTTTTGTAATAACCAACAGGTTGATTTCAGAAAGGCCTGGAGAGACTTACATGAAGTGATGCTGAGTGAAATGAGCAGAACCAAGAGATCATTATACACTTCAACAGTGACACTGTATGATGATCAATTCTGATGGGCGTGACTCTCTTCAACAATGAGATGAACCAAATCAGTTCCAATAGAGCAGTAATGAACTGAACCAGCTACACCCAGTAAAAGAACTCTGGGAGATGACTATGAACCACTCACTACATAGAATTCCCAATCCCTCTATTTTTGTCCGCCTGCATTTTTTATTTCATTCACAGGCTAATTGTACACTATTTCAAAGTCTGATTCTTTTTTGTACAGCAAAACAACTGTTTAGACATGTATACATATATTGTATTTAATTTATACTTTAACATATTGAACATGTATTAGTCAACCTGCCATCTGGGGGGGAGGGGAAGGAGGGAAAAAATTGGAATAAAAGGTTTGGCAATTGTCAATGCTGTAAAATTACCCAAGCATATTTCTGACAAATAAAAACTATTTTTAAAAAAAGTTTATCATATGTCAAGCATTGTGCTAATAGCTTTGCAAGCATTCATTTGATTTTTACAAGAACCTTTGGAAGTAGTTACTATTATCCCCATTTCATAGTTGAGTTAACTGAGGCAGAGGTTAAGGGACTTATCCAAGGTCACAGCAATGTGTAAGGTGGGATTGGAACTCTGGTTTTCTATATGTCTCCTTGTGTTTTACTTTTTAAATTTTTTATTTGTGGTGAGAGAGATGAAAATGTATTGGTTATTGCAAAAACATTTTTCCTACGGGCAGCTAGGTGGCGCAGTGGATAGAGCACCAGCCTTGAATTCAGGAGGACCCTGAGTTCAAATTTGGTCTCAGACACTTAATACTTCCTAGCTGTGTGACCCTGGGCGAGTCACTTAACCCCAGCCTAAAAAAACAAACAAACATTTTTCCTTAAAACATTAAAAATATCTGATTAAAAAAAGACAAATATTGAATGCTTACAATCCTTTGTTATAAGATGAGAACAGAATTTGTTGTTGAGATAGATTTTTTAATTTGTGAATCTGGAATAAAGGTAAAATAAAAAATTAAAACAGATTTTGAGATTTTTCAGCACTGATTATAGGATGGAAAATGCTGTACAAAATTAGTGAATGTATTTTGAAGGCAATCATGTTTTGCATAAAATCAAGGGTGTAGTGTAGCTTGTTTCATTGTTAAGGTAATAACTCAAGAAATCAGGAAGATTTTCTGATTTGAAACATGAAAAGATCATCAGTTTGATCTTTGGCATCTGTTCTTCCTACAGAAAAATTTACAATGAGGGGAAAAACAAATGTCCTTGGAACCATTACTCAAGAAGCTATCAAATAGCCTGAAGATCTAAAATCATAGAATTTCAGATCTAGGAGAGATCCATTTAGTTTAACTAACTTAGTAAGTTTCCTCAGAACTAACACAACTTCCTCAAAAAAAAAACCCTTTAAATTCTATAACCTTGAAGAAATTCTTCAAATATCTTTTAATTTTTTTTTTTTTAGTATAAGTGTCTGGAATTAAAATAATGTCATATGACATTATTTCATATTAAATATAGTTGTATGGGATTGTAGATTATGTTTGCCTATTTGATTTTTGGACACTTTAGACAGCTTTATACTGTGTAGCATACAGGCACATAATTTTAAGCCATCAATTAGCAAAAATATATCAAGCTCCTATCATATGCCAGGCACTAAGCGAGACAACTCTGACCTTAAGGAGTTTACATACATAGCTTAACCTTTAAGAAGGTTAAGATTTCCAAAATGCACAATAGTGGATGTCTGAGGGAAATTTGAGAGTCTGTGTGTATGTAGGATTGGGAATGATTGATGGAGAATTGTTTTAAGAAGAGGAAAGAGGTATGGTGTTCAAAAGAAGCAGATGAACAATATATCTTGAGAGATAGAGACATATGGAATGCAGTTGGTATCCTTGCTTTGGTTTCTCTCCAGCAGTAACATCCAGAAAGACTTGGAGAACTGAAGATTCAATTGCAGGAGATGTAACCCCTGTGGTGCAGGTTCAATATAGTGTGAGATAGTCTCCTATCCTCTTATTTCCAGGGACATCTAAAGGGAAGACTGCTCATCTCTTCTGCAGCTAAGCAGGAAGTCTACTTGCATCAGAAAATCACTGATTGCCCTAAATCCAAGAGCCTAGGTGCATCATCACTCTAGTGAAATAGAAATTCTTTTCTTCACTGTTCTTTGATTTCTGGTCCTAATTTTATTTTTTTTCACCATGGATTAGTGGTGGTGCAGTGCAGACAGTGAAGAAATTGGAATCAGTAAGATCCTTGATTTAGAATACTACCTCAATTACAAGTTGTGTGTTTATGGACCAATCATTTAATATCTCTCCCAGCCTCGATTTCCTCATCTGTAAAATAAAGATAATAACATCATCTACCTCAATATTGTTGTGAAAATCAAATGCATTAACACACGTAAAGTGCTTTTTTTTTTATCTGAACGGATCACTTCTTTTTTTGAATTTTTAAATCATATCTTTTTTATTTTTCTGAGAAGATCAGGTTATTTGGTAGTACAATAGTAATTGTTTTCTCAGTAGAACAGTTGTGAACCCTGATGGCATAATCTTTTTCTTCTTAGCCTCATATATGTTGTTTTGGATATTTTGCTTGAGAAGGGACTTGTACATTTTAATTCTAAATTTAGAATTTTTTAAAATGTGTTTTCCCTATAATGAGTATAGTTGTTAGTTTTTTTAATTGATAATTTTATTTCATTTTCTAGTTATATACTGGAATTATAATTGCTGGAAACATTCAGTAATTAGGCATAGACCAACATCTCACATGCTATGTCAAGGTAAGGTCAAAATGGGTTTATGATTTATATATGAGTGATATTATAAACAAATTAGGAAAACAATGAATAGTTTATCTGTCAGATTTTTGGAGAAGAGAATAATTTATGACCAAACAAGAATTAGGGAACATTATGAAATACAAAATAGATAATTTTGATTTCATTAAATTAAACAGGGTTTGCACAAACAAAACCTATGCAGCTAAGGTTAGAAGGGATGCAAAAGCTGGGAAACAATTTTTACAGCTAGTGTTTCTAATTAAGATCTCATTTCTAAAATATATCGAGAACTGAGTCAAATTTATAAGAATACAAGTCATTCCCCAACTGATAAATGATCAAAGGATATGATCAGACAATTTTAAGATAAAAAAATTAAAGGTATCTATAGCCATAAGAAAAAAAATGCTCTAATTCATTATTGATTAGGGAAATACGAATTAAAACAACTCTGAGGTAGTACCTCATACCTCTCAGATTGACTAAAATGACAAGAAAAGATAATAATAAATGTTGTAGGAGGTGTGAGAAAACTGGACTCTCATGCATTGTTGGTAGAGTTGTGAACTGATCCAGCTATTCTGGAGAACAATTTGGTTCTCAAAGGGCTATCAAACTGTGTACATCCTTTCAGTAATGCCACCATTGGATCTATATCTCAAAGAGATCACAAAATAGGAAAAAGGACCCACATGTGCAAAAATGTTTGTTGCAGTTATTTTTGTGTGGTGGCAAAGAATTAGAAAATGAATGGATGCCCATTATTTAGGGAATAGCTAAATAAGTTATAATATAATATTTTTGTTCTATAAGAAATAAGAAATGATAAACAGAAAAATCTGGGAAGATTTACATGAACTGATGCTGAGTGAAATGAGCAAAATCAGGAAAACATACACAGCAATAACAAGATTATATGATGATTAACTATCATAGACTTAACTCTTCTTAGCAATTCAGTGTGCCAATGCAATTTCAAAAAACTTTGGATGGAAAATGCCATCTACATGTAGAGAGAACTATGGAGACTGAATGTGGAGACTGAAATATACTGTTTTCACTTTTTTCTTCTTCTTTTTTTCTTTCTCATGCTTTTTTCTCTTTTGTTCTGACCTTTTTCTCCATCATGACTCATATCGAATTATGTTAAAATTATGAATGTACACGTACAGCTTAAAAAATCCAAAATATTGGCTATTTTATTTTATTTTATGGTTGCAATTACATTCCCCACAAATACTCCAGGAAACTTTATTTCCAATTTTATTTTATTTATTTTGTGGAGATGTGAAGTTTTTTCACAGGCAAATTTGGTATTCCATCTATCTGCTACTGATATGAAACATTATTATATGATATGTCTTGTTGAATTTTCTTAATATGCTTTGTGTTTGTAAACAAGTTCTGAATACTTGTTTATGCAAGATTTTTGCTATGTCAACACAGAAACTATTAATAATTTTTATAAGTTTGACTTAATGCCTGCTGCTTTGATATTGTATGAGTAGTAGTTTGGTATTTATACTTATATATTAATTATATAATCATTGGCTTGAAATAGAGTAAGGAATTTTATCTCTCAAGTTAATATTTGAGATATTGATGATGTCACAAGATCAGTCTCAAAATTTGAGAGTTAAAGCAACAGAATTGGAATAGAAATAATTGACAATATAATACTAAAATGCATAGTTAAAACTTTCAATAAGGAGATAAGAGTTTTAAAACTTGAAATTTAAGAGACTTACAAATTAGCTAATCTATTGAAAGTTAACCCATACAAAGCTGTTGAGAGATTAGACAATATTCCATTTATAAAATAACCCTAGAGTATGCAGGAGATCCTAACAAGGCTACTCACTAAAACCCTTTCTTAGTTTCTGGGACATTCTAATAATCAAGAAATGACGAAAACTTATTTCAACAGGTAGTGAACAAAACTAACAACATATGAGTGATGTTTTCCATGGAGAATTTGTGTATAACACATTTAATTGCGCTAAACCTAAAACCAACTTCTTGCCTAGAATTGCCCCTGTAGAGATTCCTAATGAAAAGTTGGGATCCATAGAGCACAAGAATACTGATAGCCAACCTGACCCTATCTTAAGTTTAGGTGAAGAGAAGCAAATACATAATGATACTGATCATCAGTCCAAATTATCTACTATCATAAATATAGGAGCAGAGAAGTGAGCAAGTAATTTAGAAAACAGACCCAAAAATTAGTTACTAGACTAACTAAAGATGAGATTAAAAGGAAAATCATTAACTGGAGAATCTATGCAGCAATTTCTCCGATAAACATCTCATTTGTAAGAAGAAGAGCCATTCCCTAAATAAAATATGGCTTAAAGATATGGTCAAATAGTTCTCAAGTGAAGAAACCAATGCAATTTGTAGCCTATGGAAAAAAATGCTCCAAATCACCATTAAATAGAGAAATGAAATTAAAGTCATTCTGAGAGTCTGTCTCATATTCATCAGAGCAACAAAAAAGGGAGAGAAAAGGAAAATGTTAAATGTTACAAGGGTTATGAGAAAATAGGAACATCTATACAATATTGATAGACCTTTAAATGGATATAACAATTCTAGAAAGCAGTTTGGCTTTATATATAAATACTTACTAAAAAGTGAATTCCATTTGCCCCAGCTATAACACTCGAGATTTAAAAAAACAGGAAAAGATACTTTTTGTACCAAAAATACTCATAGGAGCTGTTTTTGTGAGAGTAAAAATTGGAAACAGAAAGAGATCTATCAAGTGATGAAAGATTGAGCAAATTTATATATGTGAAAGTGATGGAAAACTATTTTAGTGTAAAGAAATAATGAAAAAAAAGATGATTTTGAAAAGATGTAAAAAATATAACTGATGCAGAGTGAAGTGAGAACCAGAAATTAATATATACAATCACATCAATATTATAAAACTACAATTCTGAGAACTGTGATAAACTAAAGAAAAAGTACAAGGACAAACCAGAATAATTTATAGAATAAGACTGTAAAAGCAAACAACTTTGAAAGCTATAAGTCATGATCAACATAATGATCATTCATGACTCCTGAGAAATGACAATGAAATATGCCAACTATTACAAATAACTAATGGATTTAATATGTAGTAAGAGACATCCATATGTCTCATATATATATATGTCTCATATATAATATGTACATATATATGTACATATATATTCTTTTAAAATTTTTAAATTTCTTATTCAGGACCTAAGCATCAAAAATATTACTTTTCTTTCTAAATATGCAGAACACAAAAAATTATATATGAAACTGTGATCTCCATGTTATACAATATACTTAAAAATTACATGATTAGATTTTATAAATTAGTCTCTTTTTAAAAAAATTAATAGTATTTCATTTTCTCCCAACTACACATTAAGATAATTTTTAGCATTCATTTTTACAAGAGTTTGAGTTCCCAATTTCTCTTAATAGAAAAAAAATGGAAAAATATGGTGTATTCCAGAAGTGAAATGTTGCATGAACTTTTAGATGAAGTCACTGTATTCCAATTTTACTTAACTTTTACTTTGATGCAAGAATGAAGAATAATCTGCTAGTATTTGTAACAAATATGAAATACATCAATGAAATTGAAATTTTTTAGAATAGTTGCATGCTTATCTAGAAGACAATACTAGATATTGCCCAGATGTTTATCTTGTTCTAATTGAATGTTTTTTGCTACACATGATAATTACTGCATGTTTCAGTATCCTTTGTTTTATTATGTTCATTTACTTATGTACCTGTGTTATGTGTATAATAGAATTATAAATATTTTCTAATTGTTTTGCTCTTTTGTATTTGCATATGTGATATAATTAATGTTAGTCAATTTTATAGATCTGTTGATAATATTACTATAGCCAACTAATTTTGCTTTGTCAGTCTTGCTTAGCGTTATTGCTTTGCTGTTTATGATTATTCCCTTTGCCAAAAAATGTTTATTAAAGTGCTTACTAAATGCGAGAAACTGTGCTAAGTGTTGAGCTTGGTGAGACACTGAAGACACCAAAGTCATCCACTGCATCTTGAGTTATCACCAGGTATTTTGACTCTGTCCTGCTTCACTACCGTGGTATCTTTAGAAGAAAGAGTGATACTGATGTCTTGGTGCATTTGGTCTGCTTCATTTAAATCCAATTTATGCATAAATCAAAAAAATAAAAAAGCATGTGCTTCTAAAATATACATATGCTTTATGTCCTACATGTAACTTAGGCATCTTGTCACTGAACTGTCTGTCTTATTATAGTAATGTTTTTCATGGTGCCATGGCTATGTCAAGTAATAGTAATAAACATGTTTTCTTTATTTTCAAAGGTATTCTAGGTTGGTCGCCTGGCATGCCAGGAAAATCACCCTTATTAAACCACAAAGTGTTAATGTTATATTTATGCTGTATAGTTATTGTTTCCAATCAAATCATTCCCCACCTTATTTTTGCAAGAGAATGCAAATTTCTGGCATTGCTGAAGAATGTAGTTCTGTTTCAAGAGACTCGGAGTCCCCAAATGTACAGCAATGGATATTTGATTTAAAAAACCCAAAGTAAAGTAAAGTAAATTCTAGAAGTTAAGCATTGGTATACATGACTAGAATTGGTTCATGGAAAATTTGGGGGAAAGGAGAGAAAGAGAAAAAGAATTCAAAGAGTGCCAGAAATGTTTTCCCTCGTGGGAGAAAAATGGGTGGACAGATTTCCTCCCCAGCACCTATATACAATGGGCCCATGTGAACCAATGACTACAGAACCACAGCTTGTAGTAGGGAAGTAATATCACAGACTATAATCCCTTGGGAGAACCTGTCATAAATGCCATTTTTTTTCCAACTTTTGTAGCCAAACCAAGAGAAAGATACCAATGAACTTTATCTCTTCAGTATCCCAAGTAGGACGTCCTTTCTGTTTCTTATCGTCAAAAGAATCACTGATTTGTTGTGTGTGTATATATATATATATGTATATATATATATATTTGCTGATCAGTTTCTCTCCTCTCCATTCTATTTATCCTCCCATTTTTATATTCTAATTCATCTTTCTTGGTATATACAATTATTTTTAGTGCAATAGCCTTTCCTCTCCTGTAGGATAAAGCACATTCATAGATAAGTATATACTAGATATCACAAATATATAGAAATTTAGACCTAAATACAATGTCTGTGACCTTTTTTTACTTTTAAAAATGTGGATGATGTTTAGGCAAGATACGATTAGGCAAGGTACATCAATAAAAAAAATACAGAATCAACAAATTTAAAAATAAATGTCTTTAAGGTCTTTAAACAGGCTTATAACCTTTATAATTACTGAGTCTATGGGAAACCTGAATTTGACATATATTTTTTAGAAATATAATTTCAAAAGCAGTTTTAAAGATGTCAGAGCAGGTATGAAAGACAGTTCAAGTTAACTATAATTCTAAATATGTAACCTCAATGCTTTGCAATTACATCCTCAGACTGAATGTTTGGCATCTCAAATGTACTGTTCTAGGAGATAGCTTTTTAGAGCTGAAACTCTGAAAAGGAAAAAAAATTGCCTTTCTCCCAATTTTAAAAGAATTATTTAAAGAGATGTCCATGATTCTTGAGAAGTTGGACTAATTTATTAGACCTTCTCCTATGATTGTGGTACTTCATTTTCCTTTGTCCTCTTCTTTTTAAAAGCTACTGAAAACTCCTGCATTTATTGTTAAAGACTGACTGTTCTGCTTAATGCCACAACCATCCAGAGTATCCTAGAATTTCTAGGATATAATTTTTAAAATTTTATTTTTGAGAGGCAGAAGTGTATTGTAATGGTTCTGAAAGTATGCTCCAAAAACCCCAAGACCCTTTCGGGGGGGTCTTTGAATTTTATAATACTATTAAGATGATTTAATTTCAAATATGGTCAGTATGAATCACTATAATCCATACAAACAAAAGGTCTTTGGGAGAGGGGGTCTTCAATAATCTTTAAAAGTTTAAAAGGTTCATAAAACCAAAGAATTGGATGCAGATCATCCCTCTGATTCATGCAGACTATGTGACCATTAAAATTAATTTAATTTTCCAATGTTTTACACAGCTCTCTACATTAATAAAGTATAGATCTATTATCAATCAAGGGCACTTCCCAAGCAGGATAAAATGCTAACAAAAATGTAGGTCCAAGTCTGGCTCCCAACATTCAAAAACCTGATTTTAATAGGATTTTGCAAAAGGAATTCTTCTTTGTCTGTCTTGCTTCTTCATTTATTTTTCTATGATATAGTCACTGAACTCAAGGTCAATTCTGAGTCCATTACTGTAAAATAACTAAAAGGTACTGGGTTATATCACCATTCATTATTTGCTTTTACAACTTAAATTCTTTGCAACAGTGTTTCTTCCATGTGGGTACCTCCATCTTAAGTGGTCAGAATGTTTGCCAAACACTTTTTTCATATTTGTGAAATTTTAGGAGTGTCACAGGATACATGAGAAAATTTTTGTAACCCTAAGGCCCATATAAATCCAAGATTATTATTTCTCCACATCATCTTGCACAGTATCTTGAATGTAATCACTTAAATGTATTTTTTAATAAATTAAGATGGGTCTTAGGTGGGTATCACAGAGAGATCAAAGAAAAAAGAAAAGGACCTACATATACAAAAAAATTATGTGGCAAAGATTATAAATCAGAAAGATGCTCATCAATTAGGGAATGACAACAATTTGTGGCATACAATTGTGATGGCATACTATTGTGCTCCAAAAAATGACAAACAGAATGGTTTCAAAAAACCTAGGAAGAATTACATAAACTGATGTGGAATAAAGTAGCAGAACTAGTAGAATATGGTACACAGAAACAACAATGATATGCAATGATCAACTGTAAATGACTTAGTTTTTTCTGAGCAATACAACGATCCAAGACAATTCTGAAACTTTTGGTAAAAAAAAAATGCTATCTACCTCAAATGAAAGAACAGAGGGAGTTTAAAACTGCAAATCAAGGCATATTTTTATTTCTGGTTTGTGTTTCTTTTTGCAACATGACTAACATGGAAATTGATTTTTCCTGACTTCATAAGGATAACTATATTAAAAGATTTGTTTTCTTAAGAAGTGTGGAGGCAAGGAAAGGAAGGAGAGAATCAGACTCAAATTTTTAAAGAAATTAATGTTAATCATATATTGGATTGCTTGCTGTCTAGGGGTGGGGTGGGGAGGAAGGGAGAAAAATTTGGAACACAAGGTTTTGCAAGAATGTTGAAAACTATACTTGCATATATTTTGCTAATAAAAAGCCATTTAAAAATTAATGCTAAAAATATTTTTATGAAGCAACTAGTTAGCATAGTTAGCACTCTGGAGTCAGGAGGACCTGACAAGCAACAGACTCCATTTTCCTGAAATTTTTTTCCTGGAGAAAATATAAACAATGAGAAATCACTTTTCAGTTCTAGTTTCTGATTCGGATTGACATATTATGACGGGACTTGAACTTGAAATTCTTTTGTGTGGCTGGTGAAATGTCAGCCCTACTCATATTCTTCAACATGAAAGAAAGATCAAGCTTGTTTCAGGTCCCATGAATATATAAAAATGGAGAGGAATGGGGAAATGATCTTTTTTTGGCAGCAAATTTTGAAAGGCTCAGAAATAATATTTTCCCCACTAATTATGACACTTTGACCTAAGTGTTGTCTTTTAGTCAACAAGCATTTATTAAGCACCTACTCTGTGCTAGATACTGCACTAGGTAGTGAGGATAAATGAAACAATTCTTTCCCTCAGAAAGCTTACAGTCTAATGTGAACATCTGTAAGTATATATGAAATATAATAAAATAAGTATTTTAGTTTGGGAGGGATAATTTAAGGGAATTAGGAAATGACTCATTTAGAAAATGACACAATCTAAATATTGATGGGAATTAAGAATTCTGAGAGGTAGAAGAGAAAAGCGAGTATATTCTAGGTATGAAGGATAGATAATCTATGAAAAGGTATGAAAATGGATATATAAATATTATGTATGGAAACTGGCAATCTGGCTATCTCTGCATATCAGTAAAAGAAATAATGGGAAGAAAAACTAAATTAAAGTTCAGAATCCTTAAGTTCTATTCCAAAGATGCTAACACTTGGTTCTATGATCTGAGCTACATCACTTGGTTTTTTCATCTCATTTGCCTCATTTATAAAATAATAGTTTTGGAGAAAATCATAAAAATTCCTTTCTAATCAAAGATACTAAAATTCTATGGTTTCATCTTTCAGGACACTGGAATAGTATATATTGCAATATATCATTTAATAAGATGAATCCTCTTTTTAAAAAATGTTAATAAGTAGGCAATTTGCCTTTAATTTAAGCAGACCTTCCCCTTCCTTCTTCCTTTCCATTCTCTTATTCTGTATAATCCTAAACTCTTTCCCATTCCTTTCTCATTGTTGGGAAAGCTAGGATTAAGAATTGCCCTAAATTGTGGCTCATTGTTTCAGTGTACAAGTTTATAAATTCCTAGGCTTCCCTGCTTTAAGATGTTGACAGGCCTGGGGTAAGTTAGGACAGTAAAGGGGAGTGGGAATAAAGGCAAGGAAAGGATTGAAGCTGGAAAGTCTGGTTTTCTAAAGGGTAGATCAGCATGCAAACTGGGCAACAGCATTATAAAAAAGAGCCCACGTACTTTCTCAAAGGGAAATGAGATTGAAATCAGAACTATGATCAATTCCAAAGGCAATTTTAAAAGTAAAAGTCTAAGGTCCATGTCGTGTTCAAAGCAGAAAATTCCTTAATTTTGAAAAGCAAATTGCTGGGGAAAGAGCATCGACTTTGGATTCAGAGGACCTAGTTTCGAATTTTTTTGCTATATTGATTATTTTTTGTTGATTGTTTTTCTTTTCTTCATTTTTTTTTTATTTTAAAGATTATTTGTGATTTTATGGAATGTCTCTTTGCAAGGGAGGAAAGTAGGGATACAGGACAAAATTTATGCCAATGTGAGTGTCAATAAAACTTTTTTTTTTTTTTAAGTACTATGTAAATTCCAACAACATGTTATTACTTTGTGCTTGGCTCTTATTTTTTAGGCTTTGCTAAATTGCTTTGAGCTGAAGAACTTCTACTATTCCTTTGGGCAATCATGGCATAACTAACCACAATATTGTTTTATCAAGCCTAGAAGGGAAATATACTCCGTCCTGTTCTTTTGGCTACATCTTTGATGTCAGATGTGCTATTCCAAATTCCACTGCTATTCTCTCTCTAGGGGGAAGAAAGAGTTCTCTTGCTCAGATGATAGATAGATGAGCCTGGGGTGTATACATGGTCCTGTGCCTGTTGTCAGGCAAATTCAATGGAATCTGGGAAAAGTTGTGTGACTTGGAGAAATTTTCTAACCACAATAAGGTTTGCATGATTGGCTGGTGGTGATGGTAGGGAACCTGGGGAGTGGTATTCTGTTTTCTAAGTCTGCCTAGGAATTTCATTACCTTACCACATATAGTGGAAAAATGGAACTAGTAGATGAATAGCTCCTTCTTTATTAGTCTCTGGATTAATTTTCTCTTTTATTGGAAACGTTGCAGAATTTTGTATTCTAGCTAGATGCTGGAAGCCCACTAAGGGCCAAATTCAGTCTTAACTGCAAACAGTTCTTTCTTCCAGATTGAATTATACTTTTTAGTTGTTGATATTTGCTATGAAAAATACATAGGGGAGCAATATTAACTTTAAAAATTTTCTTAGGTATTTCTAGACTGAGAGCATTTAGTATCAAGTTTTATTCTATGCCTGTATTCAAATAATACAGATTATTAGCTAAAAATATTTAACAGTTGCAAAGAAGAAAAATAAATAAGATCATCTGCCAGTAATTTCATTCTCCTTTATTGTTTTCTATAAAAATATGATTTTAGGTTGTTTCATTTATCAAATTGGAGGAGGATTTATATTCACAGCATTTTGCATTGTACAGAAGTCTTGAACCAGTCTCAAATAGTAGCCTTAAAGTTCTGGGCCTGACATTTCCTAGTTTTGGGCAAATCATACCACATCTCTAGGCATAAATTTCCTCTTTTATAAAATGAAGAACTGTATATATATATATATATATATATATATATATATATATATATATATATATATATATATATATATATATATATATATATATATATATATATATATATATATATATATATATATATATATAAAGACATTATAAAAATGGAAATAACTCAGAAACCATTTGGATATGTGAGGTGAAAGAAAAATCAAATAATGACAAAGTTTCAAATATGAGAGAATAGAAAAAAGTCATAGGATCCAGAAATATTAGAGTGAAAAGGAAGACCAAGTTCCAAGTTTAGGGGAAATACTGTATTATCTTCTAACTGTGGCCCATATTATATATATATATATATATATATATATATATATATATATATATATATATATACAGAGAAAGAGAGAGAGAAAGACATGGCTATATATATATATATATATATATATATGAATATATGAATACAGGAATATACAGCCTGAAGGATAATTAAAAAAACAACTCTGATGCAGAAATCTAATTCAAGCCATTCAGAAATGTCAAATTCATCCTGGGTAGATTTCAGAATCAAACTTGTCAAGGTAATCTGTGATGTTCTGTTTCTCTAAAATGTAATTGTTCTCTTAGGGCAGGTTTCGTGGAGAGCTTCTGGAGGCAGCCTTAGTTTCAGTTCAGTTCAATAATCCCAAAATGCAGCCAGGAGTTAAAGTCCAGATCCTATATTGTGTCCTTCAAAATCCTGAATCTTTTCCTGGGGCCCGGTTAGCTTTAGTAGAGGCCTATCTCTCTTCTTGACTCCTGAGTGCTCTTGTTCGAATGTCTACAAATCCAAAAGTTAGTCCTCCAGCCTCCAGCCTCTCATCTTCTCCAATGTCTCCAGCCAGCACGAAGGTAGAAGTGGGAATGTATCAGATTCCGCCTCCGAGAATGGGCTTGTGGGTACTCCCTGGGTTTATGGGAGGTCCTTGAACATATACTCTCTTAAAGGTGTTAATCTCATGGAATTCTAGTAAATATATTACTGAACTAGAGAATTGTTAAGTACTATGCTAAATTAGATTTTTATATCCATTAGCACCTTATAAGCATCCTAACAGTAACCAATAATAATGGGTTAATGGCTGTGATGGATCCCAATGTAATAAATGTCATCTCATTTTATAACAGGAAGAATATCTCATCTCTTTTCCTGACTTTTTGACTTTTCCTTCAAAATATACTTTTTTTTTTAAGTAATTAGGGTAAAATGACTTACCAAGGGTCACACACCCTTAAGTAAGTGATTGAAGTCATATTTGAATTTGGGTTCCTCTGACTCCTGGGCTCATGTTCCATCTTCTGTGCCACCTCACTGTGCCTACATATATTTTCTCGAAGAGCCTGTATATCACCATGACTCCAATGTTCATGCTGGATCTGGTTTTAAATCCTAGATCTGCTGTTTACTACCACTGATATTTTGAGCAAGTCACTTAATACTTTCTTGATCTCAGTTTCCTCATTTTTAAAACAAAGAGGTTAGAATCGGAATCTCCTAACTAACAATTTGTAATCTAATGATTTATGATAAGGTCGGTTTTTGAAAATGTCAGACTAGAGGTGGAAAAACTAGAGATTTTCTTCTTCTGTTATGTGACCTTTGTGACCATTTTTATAGAAGTCAAGCTTCTTTAATAACAAACCTAACTCTAGATTTTTTCCACTTTCTCCATAACTCAGTCATGGCTCACATTGGTCACCCTCTTCATTCCTCCTTCTAGGGCCTTTTTTATGTTTCTAATTCCTTATTAGAATGTAGTTATTCACATGTAAAATGTATGGGATTGCCTGTCCTCTAGGGGAGGGAGGGAAAAATTGGAAAAATGAATACAAGTGACAATGTTATAAAAAAAATTACTCATGCATATGACTGTCAATTTTTTTATAATTATAAAATTAATAAAAAAAGAATGTAGTCATCTGAGGCCAGAAATTGCCTAGATGAGTTTTATATAAAAACCTCAGATAGGGCTTTGGCCATATGATCCATGGAAATTACAAACATCTTCCCCAATTGGGAAATAAAAGAAACTAACACCAAATCAAATGAGAAAATATTTGCATAGTACTTAGAATAGTGCTTGCCATATACTTAATGTTACATAAAATCCAATTATTATTACTGTTCTTATTCTTTTGTGGTTGTTAGATAAGTACTCAGATGGGGAAACTGAAGTCTTGCCTGTTTTTTATAAGCAGTTGATTTTTGAGGAACTCTCCAGAGAAAATAAAGAAAAAAAAGAGACAGGTGGCAACAGGTTAACTATCAAGCAGTGTCTGAAGCATCTACAATTTCTGTCTTCAAGACTGAGTTTTGACTCCTAAATAATGAATTCTAGATGTATATGCTTGTAACAGAAACATGAAAGAAAAAAGAAGAATGGGCAGGTTTTGTTCTGGCCCTGACTTTTGTCTATTTATTTATGCGTGTTTTAATCCTGTTAAAATGTGTTTGTAAATTTCTTCATGAATACCTCTGGATCACCATAACCTAAAGAAGACTAGACTGAGGAGATGAATAAAGTACTGAAAAGGAAAACAAGCCTTCAATGAATTACAAGTCAAGGCAGTTTATTCCTAATGGATACCCAAGTGTGAGGCCCTGTTGTCTTTCAGTGAACAAGCATACATATTGAGAACTCAAAGCTCAGTTTCTGCCCTTACATCTGACATAAGCGGCTGGTGGATTCACAGACACTACAAATGAGGGGAATCTTAAAAAGAGTGGACGAACCAGGTGAAAGTTCAACATGATGATTTCGGATCCAAGATGTTTTGGGAGTCTTGGATAATAAGAAGCTGGTTGGATCCTCAATGAGGAATAATATACAAGTCTGAAGATGCAATTTTCCTTCTTCAACTATTTAAACACTTTTAAGCATGTTTTCTTTTTTCTCCATAAACTTTTCTGCTCTAAATCTACAGAAAAGTAGTATTATCAGCTAACAATAAATAAGACTGAAAGTATTTTGTTTTGTTTTGCTTTCCTTTGCTTGTATTTTGTTCTCATATTCAAAGATTAGCTTACTTCAAACTTGATACAGCCTAGGCTATAGTTCTTCTGGATTTCTTGGGAGTGTGAGCTAAAGGAACAGAATAGAGAAAAGTACATACATTCAACTGTTGCAATGGTAAGAAGCATAAAAGTGGCCTCCCACACATTTTGTCAATGTTGCTTTTAATTAATTTTAATTTTATTTATACATATGCTAAATCATTTTGGGTCCTTGGACTTGGGACTGATGGACTGATATTGATGCTATTATAATCATGTCTGTTCTTTATATTCAACAGATATCTTTTACTAAGGTAAAGTTGATATGGTATGACATATTGTAACTTGTTGATATGATATGAAACACTATCTTGTCAACGTTATATTTTGCCACTTCCACATTGCTTTAAGATAAAGAAAGTAAAGATTTTGTTTTTCCAATCTGAGATTATAATCATTTCCATATGAGGTTTGTCAAACTACTAAAATGTTTGCATTTCACATATGTCTTGTAAATAAAAAAGCTAAAATTTTAAAAAGGCATGCTTAAGGAAAATAAAAAAAAATAAAGTGTGGTGCTGTTTAGAAGTTTGACAAGTATGACTGGAGTTTGGAAGAGGGATTAAAAAATTTCTTCTGTTCTTAAAAAGCTCTTAAAAAATTCTAAAACATATACAGAATAGAGACAATCTAGAGTAAATAATTAAGTCTTAAAGGGGAAGGCATCTTGAAGAAGATGAGATTTTAGCTGACCTTGAAAGAACCCAAGAAATCTAGTGAAAGAAATGAGAAAAGGGAGAATTCCAGATATGGGAGTCAGCTAGTGACAAGGCATAAGGTCAGCACATGGGAATGTCTTGTTCAAAAGCAGCAAGGAATCCAGTGTCTCTTGATCACAAAGTATGTGGAATGGGATAAAAAGTAGGAAAACGGGAAAGGTTGGAAGAAATTAGGCTAGGCAGGATTTAAAAAGCCCAATAGAAGATTATATATTTTATTCTGGGGTTAATAGAGAAGCACTGGAGTTTATTAAATAGGGTCAGACATTTATAATCTGATCTGCAATTTAAAGAGCTTAATTTGACATCTCACTGGAAGATGGACTGGGATAGGGTAAAAATTTGAGAAAGGAAGACTGATCAGCAGGCTATTGAAATAGTTCAGATGAGGTAATGAGAGCTTCTACCAAGATGGTGGGCAGTGTCAAAGGAGAGAAGGAGGCATATATGATAGATGATATGAAGAAAGAATCACTACATGTATAACCTATATCAAATTGTTTACTGTCTTAGGGATGGAGGAGGAAAGGGAAAAAAGGAAGAAAATTTGGATTTCAAAATTCTATAAAAAAAGGAATGTTAAAAATTATCTTCACATGTAATTGGAAAAAATGCTATTCAAAATAAATTTTGCAAGCCTGATTGACTGATTAACAATATCTAACTACTAAGAGTTTCATGAAATAAGAATTGAAATTCGATAAGAACCAGTTCTCTACCTGCTAGCTCAGGCTGCCTTTCCTCTATCGCTACCTTTAAAAATAAACAAGGTATATTGCTGAACACAAAACAGGCTTTATCAACTTCATTCCTCCTCTGTTTAATATTTCAAATATTTTTGATTCACTGTGGAAGAATGCAGAGAGGCTGACAAAAGTGCCAATGAGTAAACCTATGAACCTATGAACCATCCTACAGTACCCTGTTATGCTTAAACAATCCCAATGTGGGAATCTCTCTAGAACTGTGTTTACTGTGCAGCTGTTGAAAGGGCTCAATCAGCTCACCTCTGGATCTCTTCAGCCCCTTTAGATAAATTTTTCATTTGATATAAAATTGAATTATTCCTTAAAGGAATATGAAGTAACAGAGAAAAGTGAGAAAGCTCTAGATCACTTGACTTTTTTTTTCCTTCCTGTTTAAAAGGGGATCTTTAACAACAAAATCAAGAGTTAAAGGATTTTAGATACTATTACATATTTTTAAGGGGAAAAAAAAAACAACCCACTTAGAGAACATGTCTTTACTTAAGATACTTAGGAAGGTAAGTAGATGAGGGATATCTAGTAAAATTCTAGAAATGTTTTTGAATTTGTAGATTAAAAAATGTAAAATATCATACAGATTTAAATGAGGCTCATCACTGGGACTTTTCCTGCAGGTTCCAAGTTGAGGGTTTGGGCTTCCTCTCTGTCCATTCTAGTATTGTGATTCTTTGATACTTCTGTGGAAAGTATGATTTGGTGTGGGTCTTGCCACAGTTTGGGGGCACACCTTCCTCAAATATTCCTTTAAATAATTTGATTTATTATTATTATTAGTCAAATAATTTGATTAAATAAATTGATTTAATAATTTAAATAAATTGTAGTGATGTTTCTAACAGAATCAGGGGGATGATTTCAATGGGCTAAATATTTTGAAAGTTTTGGCAAAGGCAGTTCATGTAATACCCCAGTGGGTTCAAATCACTAAACTAGATATAAGGATCTCTGCAGGTATATATTGATTTAAAAATCATGCATTAACATTATTGACATTGTATTGTGTTTTTATTTATTTTGCTAAATAGTTCCTAATTACATTATTTTTGATTTATAGGGGAAATTTATTTTTTTACACTTTTTAAATTAAATCTTTATTTTCAAAACAAATGCATAGGTAATTTTTAATATTCATCCTTGCAAAACCTCGTCTTCCAAATTTTTTCTTCATCCCTTCTCCCCACCCTCTCCTCTAGATGGCAAATAATCCAATATATATTAAACGTGCAATTTTTCTTTATACATTTCTACAATTATCATGCTGCACTAGAAAAATCAGATCAAAAAGAAAAAAATAAGAAAAAATAAAATGCAAGCAAACAAAAGCAAAACCCCCCACTGTATTGTGATTCACATTCATCCCCACAATCCTCTCTCTGAATGTGGATGGTTCTCTCCATCACAAAACAATGAAACTGGCCTGAATCACCTCACTGTTGAAAAGAGCCACCATCGGACAGAACTGATCATCATATAATCTTGCTGTTGCTGTGTACAATGTTTTCCTAGTTCTACTCACTTCACTCAGCATCAGTTCATGTAAATCTTTCCAGACCTCTCTGAAATCACACTATTGACAATATTTCATAACATTCATATATCATAACTTATTCAGTCATTCTCCAACTGATGGGCATCCATTCAGTTTCCAGTTCCTTGCCAGTACAAAAAGGGCTGCTACAAACATTTTTGCACATATGTGTACTTTTCCCTTTTTTATGCTCTCTTCAGGATACAGGCCCAGTAAAAGACACTGCTGGATCAAATGGTATACACAGTTTGACAGCCCTTTGAACTAGTTTCATACTGCTCTCCGTGTTGATTGGATCAATTCACAACTCCACTAACAATGTATTAGTGTCCCAGTTTTCCCATATTCCCTCCAACATTCATCATTTTCTTTTCCTGTTATTTTAGCCAATCTGAGAGGTATGTAGTGGTACCTCAAAGTTTTCTTACTTTTCATTTCTCTGATCAATAATTATTTAGAGCATCTTTCCATATGACTAGAAATGGTTTTAATTTCTTCATCTGAAAATTGCCTATTCTTATCCTTTGACTATTTATCATTTGGAGACTGGCTTGTATTCTTATATATTTGAGTCAATTCTCTATATATTTTGAAAATGAGGCATTTATCAGAACCCTTGAATATAAAAGTTTTTCCCCAGTTTATTACTTCCCTTCTAACCTCTATATTGGTTTTATTTATACAAAAGTTTTTTTTAACTTAATATAATCAAAATTATCCGTTGCATTCCATAATGTATTCTAGTTCTTTTTTGCCACAAATTCCTTCCTTCTCCACAAATTTGAGAGGTAGACTACCTTATGTTATTTTATTTTATTTTTTGATAAGGCAATTGGAATTAAATGACTTGCCCAGGGTCACACAGCTAGGAAGTGTTAAATGTCTGAGGCTGGATTTGAACTCAGCCCCTCCTGACTTCTGCTCTATCCACTGTGCTACCTAGGTGCCCACTTAAGTTCTTTTAATTTACTTATAGGGTGTTAAGTGTGTGTCAATGCCTAGTTTCTGCCATACAAATTTCCAATTTTCTCAGCAATGTTTGTCAAATAGTGAGTTCTTATCTCAGAAGCTGGGGTCTTTGGGTTTTTCAAACACTTCATTACTATAGTCATTGACTACTGTCCCTTGTGAAACTAACCTCTTCCACTGATAGACTACTTTATTTCTTAGCCAGTACCAAATGGTTTTGAGACCACAGCTTTGTAATATAATTTTAGGTCTGGTACAGCTAGGCTACCTTCATTTGCATTTTTTCATTAATTCCTTTGAAATTCTTGATGTTTTGTTCTTCCAGATGAAATTTGTTGTTATTTTTTTTTCTAGCTCTGTAAAATACTTTCTTGGGAGCTTGATTGGTATGACACTGAATAAATAGATTAATTTAGGTAGAACTGCCAGTTTTATTATATTACCTTGGCCTACCTATGAGCACTTGATATTTATTTTATGATTTGATTTATCTTGTTCTGATAGAGGAAAATTGAGATTCCCCACTACTATAATTTTACTGTCTCTTCTTGTAGCTCTCTTCTTCTCTAGGAACTTAGATGCTGTACCACTTGGTACATATATGTTTAGGTAATATCAATACCTCATTATCTACAATATCCTTTAGCAAGGTGTAGTTTCCTCCTTATCTCTTTTCATTTGATCTATTTTTGCTTTTGCTTGATCTGAGATAAGGATGGCTACCCCTGCTTTTTTACTTAAGCTGAAGCATAATAGGTTCTGTTCCAGCCTTTGACCTTTATTCTATATGTATCACTCTATTTTAAATGTGTTTCTTATATACTGTAGGATTCTGGCTTTTAATCCATTCTGATAATCTGCTTCCATTTTAAGGAAGAGTTCATCCCATTCCCATTCGCAGATAAAATTACTAACTGTATTTCCCTCCCTTTTATTTTCTTGATGATTTCTCAAAATATGTTGTCTAAGATCTTTTTACAGTGTGGTTTTCAGTCCAATAATTCTTAGATTGTCTCTCTTTGATCTATTTCCCAGATCAGTTGTTTTTCTAATGAGGTATTTTACATTTTCATATTTTTTAAAATTTATTTTTGTTTTGTTTGACTGATGATGTCTCAATGAGTCATTTTCTTTTGCTGATCTACTCCCAATTACATTTTCATCTGATTCTGAGTGCTTGTTGCTGGTTTCATGCCCCTCAGAGATACTTTATACCTCAGAACACTAAGATTGGAAAGGATAGAAGAAAGGTTACATTTTGCAGTTACATTCATCTCTATAAAGAGAAGTGGATCTAAATTTGATACAAACCTCCTTTTTCCAGGGGCTTTCCTATTACCACTCTATATGGCAATGATCTGTGGGCTTCTTCATCTCTTTTGCCTTCATCTCCTTCCTAGAATGAAGGATTAAATGCAAGTACCCCACATGGGTCCTTCTGCCCCTCTTCTGCCCCTTTACTGAGGGTATTGGAATGGAAGGAAGAATGTTGATTTCAGGAACAGAGAAACTCATTCTGCTTACTATCTGTGTGACCCTGGGAATACAAGAAAAAATATAGAATGGTGTAGCGGAGAGAGGGTTCAACTTGGAATCAAAAAGGCCTGGGTTCCAATTGTACTTCAGACATTTATTAATTGCTTGATTCTGGGCAAATTGCTTCAGTTTTCTAATCTGTAGATGAAGGAGCTGGATTAGAATATCTAAGATTTCTTTCAATTCTATATCTATAATCTTATGATGGGCCTAAGATCTCTGGGTCTCAATTCCTTCAGAATTATTAGTTAAGGCCCTAAGTATGACTTATGATAAATAATAGTTAAATGTGAAGAAATTTCTCAAAGTATTAATTCAGTGATTGCTAAAATAGCTTATGGCACTATAGGACGTGTATACAATTGCAATTTCTCCTGTATCCCTTATAATACCCTGAAATCAAATGTCAGGCAGTTGTCACATTTATTGCCAATGAACACTTTCTTTATTTTGAAGGAAAGCTCAGTTATTTACAACATAGCATTAAGGAAGCTAAGGTCATGATTGTAGATCAGGTATCCTCTCTCAGTTTTATTTCTCAAAACCTGGGCATTTGTATCACAAATTCAGGTCATGAGTGTGACAGAGAAAATAAATCAATGAATAGATCAGAGGATTTTGACCCAATCCAAACCCCTCTCCCCACTTTTTTTTTTTTTTTAACAAATGAGGAAACTGATACTAAGAAATAAGGTTACCATTAGGCAACTAACTAACACAATTGACATTAGAAGTAGGCTTTCTGATGATAAACCCTTTAATAAGTAGCAACACCATTTTCTCTCTATCTTTTTCTCTCTCTCTCTGGTTTTAGTCATATTTATTCAACAACCATTTATTAAGTTTCTACTATGTGTTTATTTAATATTAAGCTTCTACTATGTGTTTATTTACTTAGACTGTACTGTTTGTCACCATATAAATATTTTCCAAGGTGATTCCATCTATGAACAATACTATTATTTGTTCATTTTTAAGTAATTGTATTTTTTAATGAAATTTTCACCAAATGCATGCAAAGATAGTTTCCAATAGTCACTTTTACAAAATCTTGTGTTCCAAATTTTTCTCCCCTTCTTTTTCCCTCCCCCAGACAATAAGCAATCCAGTACAGATTAAATACATACAGTTCTTTAACTATATTTCCATATCTGTCATTTCCACATTTTGTCTAAAAAAATCAGATCAAAAGGGGAAAAAAAACCCAAAAACATGAGGGTAAAAAAGAAAAAAAAAAACAAGAAAGCAAGCAGAAAAAAAAAAAAAAAGTGAAAATACTATGTTGTGATACATTTTCAGTCTTCATAATTCTCTCTCTGGATGTGGGTGGTACTTTCTATCACAAGTCTATTGGAATTGCCTTGAATTACTTCAAAATGCTGTTACATTAAGAATTCTAATCTTGGGGCAGCTAGGTGGTCCAGTGGATAGAGCACCAGCCCTCAAATCAGGAGGATTTATGTTCAAATTTGACTTCAAACACTTAGCACTTTCTAGCTGTATGACCCTGGGCGAGTTACTTTACTCCAATTGCCTCAGGAAAAGAAATTCTAATCCTTTCTTTGCCTATTATTTGAGATAATTTATTTACTATTGGGATTAGTTGATCCTTAAATGTTTTATAAAATTCACTTGTAAATCTATCTAGTTTCTGTGCTTTATTCTTAGGAAGCACATTTATGAACTATTCAATTCCTTTTCCTTAAATATGTCTATTTAGATATTCTCTTTAGATATCCTGCTAATCTGGGCAATCTGTTTGTTAATAGGTGGGACCATTTTTCATACCTATGCTTTCAGATTTTTAAAAATTTTTCCACTATGCTACTCATCATCCATTTGCTGCAGATCCATCACCATTACTGGTAAAATAGCTCTAAATTCAATCCAAAAATAAGGAGATTAAAAGAGATGATTTTGAATGTCCCTTTCATCTAAATTTATGATCCTGTACCTTATGATCCCTTCCAACAGTGGGTTAGTAGCATTATCTGGAAAACCTATTAAAATGTCTTTATTGCTACACGGAAGGAAATTGAAAGTGAAGATAATTTTAACGTATTCAAACTATCATTTGGTTCCTAGAGAAATAAGTAGTCATTTGTACAATAAATCATTTTATAAGGAGGTAAAATTATAAATAGAATAGTGGTTATTTGACACTTTACTCTTCAAATTTTATGAAGCCCTGAATTTAGCAGGAAAGGGTGAAAATGATGATTGCCTCTGGTGCTGGAGGTGCTAAGTAGCAATTTAAGAGGATTAAACTAGTAACAAGGCCTAAATTTTAATAATTACTTTAATTACAGAGTACTAATGGTCATTTACAATGAAAATGAAAGCTAATTTCCAGACTCAATTGTAGAATAAATTCTAGGTGGATTTGATGCCCATAAATTCCATGTGTATGACTTATTATTTATCACATAAGCATCTATAAGTTTATGACATGAAGGGAACAATCTCAAAGCCTTATTTCATAAAATAGTTTCTTTTTTTTTTAAGTACCTATGAGTTTATTTTTATAACTTGCTTTATCACTATAGTTATGTACCTATGAACCTGGACTTTTTAGTCTTTTTATTTTTGTGGGAATATGGTAGTCTGGTGAAATCTTTGAAGTTCTTCCTTGTAGAATGTTTTTAGATATATAAAACAAAATACATAGAAATCTATAAAAATCCATTATAGAAAATTTCTAATTGTAAAATATTTATCAAAATTAAAAAAATAAGTTCAAAGA
Source organism: Sminthopsis crassicaudata (assembly GCF_048593235.1). NCBI lineage: Eukaryota > Metazoa > Chordata > Mammalia > Dasyuromorphia > Dasyuridae > Sminthopsis > Sminthopsis crassicaudata. The sequence goes on along the minus strand of NC_133619.1, from coordinate 179,898,774 downwards.
CCCTTCTCTAATCTTTTCAAATGATATATTATTTTAATTGTATTTTATATTCTAGGAACAAGGGACCCGGTTACTCAAAAATATTCCTAACAGTGGCATGTGGACTAGAAAAAAAAAAAAAACAAACGAACAAAAACCAAAGGAAAAAACCCAGCCTCATAACAAACTAGGAGACTATGTTGGAGGATAACTGAACAAATTATGGTATAGAAGCACAGCCTGGTACTTTGCCAGTACTCTGAAAATCAAATAAAGTTTCATTGCTCTGTTTCCTCTAGAGACACAAAATATTTTAGAATGCTTACATGGGAATACTTACATAGGTGAGGAAAATAATCCAAATGTATGTAGTGCCATGGAGCAAGAGCAATTATAACTTCTTCCCCACCATTATATTTGGCAGGGGACTATTATAATTGCAATGGAATTTTATTGTATCAAAAGAAAAGAAAAATATCAAGTTACAATAAAAGACTGGAATGAAAAAAAGTAGAATAAAAAGGGTAATCTATATGATGACTACATCAATGTAAATTATAAGAACAATAGCAAAACTTTGATAAATATCCTGGGGGAAAAATTCAGAAGGAGCCACAGAATACAAGCAAGGTGATTTTGTGGACATCTTTATTAAAATCAATATATTTTTAACAAAATCATTTTTAAATAATATATTCGTAGGTACACATGCAGTTGTTTACAATCCACTTTTCCTCTTTGTTTTTCTTTTAATTCTTCCCTATGCATTTAGATATTTATATTTATTGATGAAAGATAAAATTATATTTATTAATTCTATATCAAAATTCTTCTAAACATATAAATGATTAAAATGTATATCTAATCAATTTTATAGATTTCCAATTTCATATTAAACTATTTAGAAAAAGGGAAAATGATTGATGACATTTTACTTCAGTTGAATTCATTACCAGATGATCATTTATAACCCTATCACATTTTTTATTCCATGCAGACATATAATGGCTTTTCAAAAACAAAGATTATGGCCTGAATTTTGCAACCTTTTACTCTATACTCCATTTTCTACAACAAATGGGCACTTAGTTGGCTGTTAAGAATTATTTATTATTTTTTCTGAATGATCCCATTGTCAGTCTTGCTTATGTTTCTTATTTCACTGGAAAGTCCAGAGGAATGACTCATACCTTAAATGAGCATGAAGGTGTAAAATGCTTTTGCCCATATCTGCTCCTCAAAACTGATTTTAAGTAATAATAAAAAGTGTCATTTGTATAAATTCTTTATTGTTAAAAAGTTTTCATTATTCATTAACTCATTTGATTATTACAAAAACTTTGTGTGTGTGTGTGTGTGTGTGTGTGTGTGTGTGTGTGTGTGTGTAGATAAAGTCATATTATCTCCATTTCATAAATGATAAAACTTTGGGTTATATGACTCATTCAAAGTCACCTAGCTAGTAGTGACAGGGCCATAATTTGAATCCCAGTCTTCTAGTTCAGTTATCTTTTCACTGATCATACCATGCTGTTTTTTTAATCTACAGTTGTTATCCTTTGTTCTCAAGGGCGACCAAAATGACATCACTATGTTAGAGTGGAGTTACAGTGTGTCGGACGATGGCTGATCAGACCAATTTTTACTCAGAATTCTCTGCCACAGGCGAACACAAATAGTTCTCATGAGCATTTAGGATGCCTTCTCTAACTGTACATCATCTAAGATCTTAGATTCAATAGGCCAATCAATTAAGAAGCTATTATCTGTCAGGCACTGAGCTAGGTGCTGGAGATATAAATAAAAAAATGAAATGATACTTATTCTCAAGGAGCTTTTGTTAAGACCTTTTGTAGTAACTTTATTTTCATGATAGTGATTATAAGGACCCACTGAGAAATAAGAAAATACAATACTGAACTTAAATTTGTTGATGGGTTTTGGGAATAACTAATTATATCTGCTCCAGCAAATTCATGGGTAATCTCTGAGGGAAATGAGGATCTAAAAATAAACATACCTTAAGACTTTGTTCACCTGTTTGAAAAGGGAACAAAACAGTTAAAGATAAGAATTGAAATGTTTTTTCAGTCAACATGAAATTAGAATGCAGAATGATGTCTTAAGTTACTCTCTTTCTGTCCCTCCCCCTCTTTCTTTTTCTCTCCCTCTCTGTCTCTCTCTTCACCTTTTGCCTTCACCACTTTCCACTCTCTCCACCTCTCTTTCTAGTTTTTAAAAGGTTCTGTGATATCTGGAGTGAAGTAGACTGGACATTTCTTTTAGTAGAAATATAAAATGGGCAGAGTGATTGAATAGTGGATTTTAAATTGAGTCCTCTTGTTTAGGCAAAGCAAAGTCAAATTCCTGGGATTGTCTTGTAAGCATATCTAAGGCATATTCAACTGTCATGCAGTTGCTCACCTAGAAATAAGGCACATGTGAGTTTGTTCTTAACTAGGAACCTCCCTAACTCCTTCTAACTCTCTAACATCTGGCCATTCCTTCCTTTCAGCCTCTGACCTTTAAAAAGTCTCCTCCATTGGTAAATCATTTTGATTTTTGCCTGTGAATAAAGGGCCCTTGTGAGTATGATGACATCTGTTGTGAAATTTTGTATTCTGAACTGCTCTCCTCTCATAAAGTACTTCATCATAAGTACCTGCTACTTCTTCAGAAATTACAGGATAATATACCATGTTTCATGAGATGGTGATTAGCCCCTGAGAACTTTATAGCATCCCCCCTCCCCCCCTGTCTTCAGTGACCCTTTAGTAATAGGCAAAATGGTCTAGGGGACAAAATACATGGATTTTAGTCTTTGTTTTGCCACTAAATAATTATATAGTCATAGACAAATGATTTAACCCTGAAGCTCTGTTGATATTTGTAAAAAGAGATAAAAAACACATTTCTTACTTCTGACTATTGTAAGGGTTAAAAAAAAAAGGTATAGATTATATAATGAAAACACAGATTCAGATTGTTAGAACAAAATTAGCACAAACAGCAGATAATTGTACCGAATTGCTTCCATTTGATTTTTCTTAAGAAGATTCTGAAGATTGTCTGGCAAGGTACCAGATACTGAGGTCCTCTCTTGAACTAAACTACCCAGCATTCAAACTCTACTCCAGAGAGCATAGCCTTGTTGTGCTGGTCACATTGTTTGCATGTCAAATGTATACTTGTCAAAAAAGCTATTTTACGAAGAACTAATTTAAAACAAACATTTAGATGGTGGTCAGAAAAAGCAATACAAGGACTCTCAAGCTCTCTCTTAAGAATTTTAGAATTGATTGCAAGACATGGGAGACACTGGCACAGCACCATCCAGCATGGTGTGCCTTCTTCAGAGAAGATGCTGTGCTCTATGAGTAAAGCAGAATTGCAATAGCTTGAAAGAAATGGAAGATGTACAAAGTTAGAGACTACTCTAAATGTTCATATGGACCATTTGTGCCTGACCTGTGGTAGAGCATTCCAAGGTCACACTGATCTGATCATCTGTAGCCAGACACACTGTAACATAGGGATGCCATTTTGGTCTTCTTCAAGAATAAAGGACAACAATAATTTCAATTATGCCAAATTGAATTTTTTTTGCGTGAATATAATGAATGCAACATGGATGGATAGGAAAGGAAATGGTCAATTGGGGGAAAACTATTAAAAGATTGATACTAAATTTTTATAAGTAACTAACACAAATATTGAAGATCAAGTCATTCTCCAAAAGATAAAGGCAAGATGCTACAGGAAAGTATCAGAGGAGAGAAGGGGGATGGGACAAATATTTTTAATGTCAAGGCAAAATTGACATATGTGGCAACAGATGGGACAGGGGGAGTAAGAGTGAAAAGTCAGAAATGACACACTTAGATTATAAATGTGGATGACTAAAAGGATGATGGTGCCTTTGATAATAATTTAAAAGGAAGAGGGGAAAGTTTGGGGAAGGCAAGAATAACGAGTTCAATTTTGGATATGTTGAGTTTAAGGTGTCTAGGGGAACATCTACTTCAAAATGCCCAATAGTCAGTTGGCAATCTGAAACTGAAGGTCAGAAGAGAGGTTAGTATGAAAAATAGATTTAAGAATCATTTAATAGAGATATTGTGCTTTGTGAAGTATAAAATTTCATTACCAGACTCAGTTCTTGGGAGTCACATTTTCAATAATTTATAGTATATATGACTTTGTCTATATCCCCTTGTGTCACTCGGGGCACCTAGACTCCCCCCTTTTGTTTTGGAAGGAATGTTTTTATAGTCTGATATGTACATTCCACAATGGCTTGACCTGTGAGGTTATATGGTATTCCAAATATATGACATATGCCATGATTGAGAAGAAACTGCTGAACAATCTTGAACATGTAGGACAGCCTGTTGTTAGTTTTATGTTTCTTGGCAACGCCGCTATTGAAAAACTATGATACAGATGATGGATAACATGAGGGGCAGCCTCTCCTCTCTGTAAAGTAGCCATAGTAAATCCTGAATAAGTCTCCACTGTAACAAGTATTTTGGGCTTTTTGTAATGTGAAATGTCCATTTGCCAAATATTATTAGGTTTATCCCCTCATGGGTTAACATCTTTCTGAAGGGGTGAGGATTGATAAGGGACATAAACAGTGCATCTTTCCACTATTTGTCTTGCTTTTTCCTTCTTTATATAACTTTTTAAGAGATTTCATAGAAATATAATCAGCATGGGCCCATCCTAATGGGATGATGACCGTATATGTTTCTAGGGATGCATCAACTCCCTTGTTACCCTCAAATATGGGTCCTTGTTCATCAGTATGAGATCTCACATGTGTAATAAAAAAGGGATTAACACATTGTTGGATTGTGTTTTGAGCCAGTTTAAAAAGTCTAGTGATTTCTGACAGACTTTCTTTTATGCTTGCTGTTTCCTATTCTTTGTACAACCCTCACAGCTATCAGATATAATATTTATAGGGAGTTCAAACATAAGAGCCTGCATAATAGCATACAGCTCATTCTTTTGAGTGGAAGCATAAGGAGTAGAATATACATTCTTAATATGCATGGCAGAGAATAAAATAGCTCCCTTATGAACCCTTGTATCTGTGAAAATACTGGGGCCAGCTACAGGGGTAAATTTGGTAAATTTGGGAATAATCCAGAGCCAGCTTTCACAGAACTTCACTTAGGTGAGGACTCTCCCTGCTTTAATCTCACCTACTTTCAGCTGTTTCGTCCATAACTCATTCTGAGCCAATGAGAACTCCAGTCAGCTCTTATCTAGGTTGATCCAGATTCCCCCCTTTCTGCCACTTATTTATAAGATGTAGTCTAGCACTTTCCTAATAATCTCATTTAAGTTCAAGTAAGGTTCTATCATCTTCTTAATTTTTGACATATATATTCACTCAATAATATTATCTCCTTGATGTATTACTCCTAACGGTTGTTCTAGAGTAAGAAACACAGAAGCTTCAATGGGTTTATGAATATTTCACCTTCCAGCTTATATAACCTTATGATCCCCTGAATGCTAGTTATGGCCTCTCAGGATCATTGCCTAAATGAGGACAAGCAAGGGTCACCTTTCACTATTTCATATAAGGGCTGCATGAGTATTAGGAATAATGATTCATGGGCCTCAACCATTGTATATCCCCTATCATCTTCTAAAAGACATTTAATGTATTTATGTGATTTAGTCTTATCTCTGATAATGTCTTGCATGATAGTGTCTTGACTCACTTCAAATCCTGATATTGATTTTTGAATCTTATCTGGGGCTAATCTAAGCCCCAAGGCATGTAATGCCTTTGTCATAACCTTCAATATTTGTTCTAATAATTTGGAGATAAGATAGCTGCAAAGAATTTCATCGCTATAATGCAGCACATAAGCATCAGAATATCATCTCAGTTCCTTTAAGGCCACTTATAAAATTCTTCATTCTTTGGGACAGCACCTTCCACTGATATCTATGCATTGGTCCTTAAAAGTTCACAGTAGGAACTGAAAAAGCAAAATATTTCCGCTCCTCAGGATGCAAAGGTATGGAGTAAAACAGTCTTTGATATCTATGATTCATAAAGGAAACTGTCTGGGAATCATTTTAGAGGAAGGTAAGCCCAATTGTAAAGGGCCCATTTCTTTCAACATATTGTTAACTTGCCATAGATCAGTTAACATTCTCCACTTTCCTGATTTCTTTTTCATAACAAAGACTAGATCCTTCCATGGGCACTGGGTCTCTTCTATATGACCCAATTTCAATTGTTCTTCTACTGTTTCTTTTAAGGCAGCTAGCTTTTCAATAGAGAGGGGCCATTGTTCCACTCATAAAGGACTGTTGGATTTCCATGACATTTTTGGGGTTAGTGATAGCCATGACTTGTGCAATGGCCCCTTTTAAAAAATTATTGTGAGAACAATACCCAAATCCTGATTAAATTCAAATGTAGCCCTTAAAGTATAAATGGCCTAATATGTCCTGTCTTCCCTCTTTTTTTCCATTTTAGGGAGTGCAACCATACCTTGGTATCCTGTTATCTTGACTTCTGCATCTGTGATAGGCCACCATTGATCAGCAGATATAACAGTCTGGTCAGCTTTCATATCTATAAGTCCCTACAAGACATTTCCTATTTATATTGTAGTAATGGGTCTATTTACTTGTATGGCTTGTGTAAAGTAGGTGCCAACAATGGCCTCTGTGTTAGAGGAAGTCAATGGGGGTTGTTGTATGCCTTTATCCTTCATTTTAACTTGTTGCTCATTGGGAAGGATTATACCCTAAGCAATGGGTTGTCCTTGTTCTATATATGTATCATCATTGTCAGTATTATACAAAGTGAGGATAGGTGGGATATGGGTGTAAAGCCAGATTGCCAGGATGGCCAGGGAATAAGGTTGGGTAGGGGGGCAAGATAGTAAAAATTATTAGGTTATCTCCATTTGGATATCTTTGGATCAGGACTTCCCATACTCCATGGGGAGGTAGTCTACAGAATCCATTACCACAAAGGAATTCTCCAGTGAAGGTTGAGTGTGATTCAACAAACAAAGAAACAGTGGTTTCTTGAATAATTTATTGAAATAAGCAATAATGCTGATTTCATTATTGCTTCTAAGGTGAGCCTCAGGATGATGCATTTTTCAATCACAGAAACTCTTACAGATTAAGACATCTAAGAATTGTGACATCGACATGTGTTAGAATTATGCATGCCAATAAAATCATGAGGGCTTAAAGAACTGGAGTTGATTTAAAAAAAGAGAGAGAGAGAAAAAGATTGAGAAAGAAAGAGATTAAAAGAGAGGCAGAGGACGGGGGAGACAGTGAGAAAAGGTGCAGATTAAGAAAGGTCATAAAAATCTGTGTGTTACTTTCAAAGTTGTCATGCTTATTTATGTTGAGTTCTGAATTTTCAGTTTTTCTTTCTTTCTTTCCCTGTAGTACTATCATTTTGAACTACAAGAAAACAGCCCAAGAGCAGCTGATTTAAGGATGATGCTATCCATCACAGCTCATAAACAGCTCTTTTCCAAATAAGAAACAGAGGCAGAAAAAGCTTATTTGGAGGAACCAGGAAGACAGGGTTTGAAGGTGTTCAAATCTACACCTCTCAGTGTAGTGAATTGTGTATGATCTCTCTTTGCTAATGCACAGACCTTAGTAGATCCCTGTTTTCTTTGAATTGTCTTTTGAAGTTGAAGTGTGGTTCTATTCTCCCTCTGACTTTCTCAACATCTCACTAAATAGTTCTTTTGCTTGAGCTTTTGTTTTTGTTTTTTAATTTTTTAAATTTATTTTTCCAACAACTAATTCTTTTGTTCTTGTTTCTGGTTTTTTACAAACTGAGACTTTACTTGGATCCACTGGGTACTACACTCCTAAAACTTTGGTAGGGGCTATGGAGAACATTTGATTCTTGTCCTCAGAGAGGGCCAGGTAAAACTGCAGAAGTAAAGAGTCCCGTATTTTAAAATATTGGAAAAACAATTAGTATCCTGCTTCCCTTGGTTCTGTCTTCAAGCAATAATTTCTCACGATTTGTCATAGTAACTGAATTTAATTTCCCTGTGGAGTTTTAATCTAAGTGTGTAGAAGTGTTTCTGTCCCTCCCTCATCCCCAACCTTGTTTTTCTTGATGGCCCCATTTGTGGAGCACACCCACTTCTTTCTTTTCTTTCTTATTTGTTTTATTGTTTAAGTTTATTTTTATACAATCTGTTTTACTTTCATTTTTAAAATTAAAAAAGTTTTTCTATTTATACCATTTTCATTTCCAAATAGATCTCACTCCTCTCTTCCCTATCAAGCAAACTGTTTCTACATCAAAGATTTAAAAAGAACGAAAAAACCAGAATTCACTTTAATTGAAGAAAAAGAATTACTGCTATTCTCTTCCTCATTTTTTCCTGTTGACTAAATGGGAAATAGCTGTGTTAGATTCTTGATGATTATCTAGCAACACTAAAAACTGGAATAAACATATATTGATCAGTTTTTTTTTGTCTGTATACTTTTTTCAGTTGCAAAATCATCTTTTAAACAGCATTTCAACATCATTTTGTTATGACACTCATTGTGTCTGTGTAATTTCTCTTTTTATCACTGGTAGTCATACTGACACATTTCTTTGGAGAGGTGTATTTCAAGTCCATTTTAGTCCCACTAAATAAGCCAGCTTCTAATTTAAAGTGGGAGAAGGCTCAGGGAGTCTTAAATCCAAACACCAACAAGGGTGTCAGGAACAAACGGACTGGAAGAGAGATTAAATATAGTTCAAGTCTACTTCTTACTATTATCTTTTGGTCATAAATTGGTGTAGTCTTACTTTTAATTGGGTTAATAACATAACTTAAAAGGTTAAGGAAGGGGTGCGTAATTTTTTTAAAGGAAGGGTTATTTAACATTTCTTCATTTCTTACTAAAGCCAAAGTATTTTCTAATTTAAATGATTTGTACACAGTTAACTGTCCTTGATAAAACAAAAGCAGACTTTTCCTTGCATAAAAGTCATTTGATTTTCAGTGGTAGAGGATTGTTCAGAACTATAAATATATCAACCTGAAGATTTTTTCTAAAATACTGGAAGGCTTTCTGCCTCCCCCTCTTTAATAAAATATACAAGTTGGACTTTTTTCTTCAATCAGACTAAAAATCTGCACCCTCCCCAAGAGATTGAACATAAAGAAATGCTCGTGCATTATATACACCCTCTTTCACTTCAGTTTCTCAGTCTGCCTGCTTAAAAGATTGTTTTTAAATTTAGCAGCTGATGATTCTGGAGGTGCTCCATTTGCTCTAAAAATACCTGTTATCTTTCAATCTTTACAGAATGCCTGAGGTAATGATAAGAAAAAGTTGTTGTCCATGTTGAAGGGAGAGCATACTAGAGAGAATTTGCATTTTACATGGAGCACTAGAAATTTATACTATGTTTAATTAATACTGCTGGGATTAGAGTTAACAGACTTAAAAACTAGTAACTGCTGTGTAAAGTCTGCACAAGGGAAAAACAAAGCACATTGACAAAATAGCATTCACAGAGTCAGCTATAGTGTATTGCCTCAGTTTCCCTGAATTATTATGCCCTGAATAAAATTATTTTAGCCCCACTCCTTTGTTTCTTGACATTAGAACTGGAGGCCCTGAAATACCATTGAGTCATAAAACTCCAGGTGCCTTATCTCAAATGCTTGCTGAGATTATTTCCCCTCTGTTTGAGTTTTTCCCCTTACCTCAGTGTCTCTTGCCCTCAACCTTTTTATATTGACTTCTGAAACTATGGCTTGTCTACTAATCTAGTATCCTCATCCCCTTGCCTTTATTTCTCCTATATCTGGAGCCCTATAAAAGTCTCCTGCTGAATGCTTTGAGACAAGAGTCCCATGTAGCCAGCTGGCCTTGGATAGTCTAAATTGTCCACAATTAAAATATTAAAAACCAATCTCCATCTTACCTCAGTTTCTCTGGCATTACAATAGGGCTCTCATTATTTCTGGGAGTTACTCATCCAGCTTCTAATACTTTGATTTTGAAAGCACCCAGATAAAGTGATGGAAAAATAACTTAGAAATTTCCATTCTGTGCTTTATAAGATTCCTCTTGATTTCTTCACTGAATACCTGATATGGGTGATGATAGCCACAGTGAAGAGAGTTAGATTTTTAGTAACTGCAGAAATTAAGAAACCTAAAGTGAAACATTCAATTAAAAAAAACACCATAAAAGTTTCTGGCTGCCCTAATCAACATCTCCTGACCTAGTCATGTTCATAGAAAATAGAGAATGTCTCAGTAGATGTTCTTAAACACTTAGCTACAGCTGACCTGACAGTGTCATATTTCCAAACCCTCTAAAATCTCAGCCACTTCACTGCATGACCCAGTACATAAACTTTTCCTAGGGTCACATACAACAGAGGATAATTATAAAAAATTGTTAAAATCACTTCTATAAACAACACTCACCTACAAAGAAGCATTATCTGGACTATTCTCTCGTGATTCTTGGTAGATTGGATAGGTCTCATGAACATCAATGTGAGCAATCGATTTCAGCTTGCTTTTTTTCCTATTGCCCATGGGCAATTGTAGAGTAGAAGAAGTATGGATATAGACCTCAGGGCTACTTTCTGAAGCTACTGGTTTCTGTTACTGTCACTCAGCTGTCTTAGCTTTCCTAATGTGGCCACCACATTGTTTTTTCTTTTTAAATGTCTTAGATTTCAGGTTCTTACTATGGGGTTCAAAACTGTGAGAGAAATATATAGCAGAATATAATGAAAGACAAATATGGCATTGCAGACAATGAGTTCTGTGGTTAGTCAAGAAATATGAAGGTCAATTTGAGTTAGAATTATGTGGAAAGTGTTCATAGAAGATTTGAGACTAACTAGGTCTTGAAGGATACAACTGCTTATTTCCTTTTATTGCATTTATCATTTTTAAAATTGCTTTCCCATTTCCTTGATATTACTTACTGAGTGAGAGATTGTATTTTTGTAAGCAACTGAAGTTTCAAATGTAGTTACTTCTTTTTTCACTTATTACTCATAAATGTCAGATCTGATGTCAAAACTCTTTTTTTTTTTTTTTTTTTTTTTTTTTAATTTTTTATTTTATTTTATAATTATAACATTTTTTGACAGTACATATGCATGGGTAATTTTTTACAACATTATCCCTTGCATTTACTTCTATTCAGATTTTTTCCCTTCCTCCCCCAACCCCCTGCCCCAGATGGCAAGCAGTCCTATATATGTTAAATATATTACAGTATAATTTAGATACAATATATGTGTGTAGAACCGAATTTTTTTGTTGCACAGGAAGAATTGGATTCAGAAGGTAAAAATAACAGTTTACATTCATTTCCCAGTGTTCCTTTTCTGGATGTAGCTGTTTCTGTCCATCATTAATCAATTGGAATTGGATAAGCTCTTCTCTATGTTGAAGAAATCCACTTCCATCAGCATACATCCTCGTACAGTATCATTGTTGAAGTGTATAATGATCTTCTGGTTCTGCTCGTTTCACTCAGCATCAGTTGATGTAAGTCTCTCCAAGCCTCTCTGTATTTCTCCTGTTGGTCATTTCTTATAGAACAATAATATTCCATAACATTCATATACCATAGTTTACCCAACCATTCTCCAATTGATGGACATCCATTCATCTTCCAGCTTCTAGCCACTATGAAAAGGGCTGCCACAAACATTTTGGCACATACAGGACCCTTTCCCTTCTCTAGTAGTTCCTTGGGGTATAAGCCCAGTAGTAGTATGGCTGGGTCAAAGGGTATGCACATTTTGATAACTTTTTGGGCATAGTTCCAGATTGCTCTCCAGAATGGTTGGATTCTTTCACAACTCCACCAACAATGCATCAGTGTCCCAGTTTTCCCACAGCCCCTCCAACATTCATCGTTATTTGTTCCTGTCATCTTAGCCAATCTGACAGGTGTGTAATGATACCTCAGAGTTGTCTTAATTTGCATTTCTCTGATCAGTAGTGATTTGGAACACTCTTTCATATGAGTGGAAATAGTTTTAATTTCATCATCTGAAAATTGTCTGTTCATATCCTTTGACCATTTATCAATTGGAGAATGGCTTGATTTCTTATAAATTAAAGTCAATTCTCTGTATATTTTGGAGATGAGGCCTTTATCAGAACCTTTAACTGTAAAAATTTTTTCCCAATTTGTTACTTCCCTTCTAATCTTGTTTGCATTAGTTTTGTTTGTGCAGAAACTTTTTAATTTGGTGTAATCAAAATGTTCTATTTTGTGATCAATAATGGTCTCTAGTTCTCCCTTGGACACAAACTCCTTCCTCCTCCACAAGTCTGAGAGGTAAACCATCCCATGTTCCTCCAATTTATTTATGATTTCGTTCTTTATGCCTAAATCTTGCACCCATTTTGATCTAATCTTAGTATGTGGTGTTAAATGTGGGTCCATGCCTAGTTTCTGCCATACTAATTTCCAGTTTTCCCAGCAGTTTTTGTCAAATAATGAATTCTTATCCCAAAATTTGGGATCTTTGGGTTTGTCAAAGATTAGATTGCTATTTTTATTCACTATCTTGTCCTGTGAACCTAACCTATGCCACTGATCAACTAGTCTATTTCTTAGCCAATACCAAATGGTTTTGGTGACTGTTGCTTTATAATATAGCTTTAAATCAGGTACACTTAGACCACCTTCCTCTGACTTTTTTTTCATTAGTTCCCTTGCAATTCTCGACCTTTTATTCTTCCATATGAATTTTGTTGTTATTTTTTCTAGGTCATTAAAATAGTTTCTTGGGAGTCTGATTGGTATAGCACTAAATAAATAGATTAGTTTGGGGAGTATTGTCATCTTTATTATATTCGCTCGGCCTATCCAAGAACATTGAATGTCTTTCCAATTATTTAAATCTGACTTTATTTTTGTGGCAAGTGTTTTGTAATTTTGCTCATATAATTCCTGACTCTCCTTTGGTAGATATATTCCCAAATATTTGATACTATCGACTGTTATTTTGAATGGAATTTCTCTTTGTATCTCTTGCTGTTGGATTGTGTTGGTAATGTATAAAAATCCTGAGGATTTATGTGGATTTATTTTGTATCCTGCGACTTTGCTAAAATTCTGAATTATTTCTAATAGCTTTTTAGCAGAGTCTTTGGGGTTCTCTAAGTATACCATCATGTCATCTGCGAAAAGTGACAATTTGATTTCTTCATTTCCTACTCTAATTCCTTGGATCTCTTTCTCGGCTCTTATTGCCAAGGCTAGAGTTTCTAGTACTATATTGAATAGTAATGGTGATAGTGGGCAACCTTGTTTCACTCCTGATCTTACAGGGAAAGGTTCTAGTTTATCACCATTACATATGATGTTTACTGAAGGTTTTAAATATATACTCCTTATTATTTTAAGGAATAGTCCATTTATTCCTATACTCTCAAGCGTTTTTAGTAGGAATGGATGTTGGATTTTATCAAATGCCTTTTCTGCATCTATTGAGATGATCATATGGTTTTTATTAATTTGATTATTAATATGGTCAATTATACTAATAGTTTTCCTAATATTAAACCAGCCCTGCATTCCTGGTATAAATCCCACTTGGTCATAGTGTATTATCCTGGGGATGATTTTCTGAAGTCTATTTGCTAATATCTTATTTAAGATTTTAGCATCAATATTCATTAAGGAAATTGGTCTATAGTTTTCTTTCTCAGTTTTCGATCTACCTGGTTTAGGTATCAGTACCATGTCTGTGTCATAGAAGGAATTTGGTAGGACTCCTTCAATCCCTATTTTTCCAAATAGTTTACATAGCATTGGAGTTAGTTGTTCTTTAAATGTTTGGTAGAATTCACCTGTAAATCCATCTGGTCCTGGGGACTTTTTCTTAGGAAGTTGGTTAATAGCTTGGTCTATTTCTTTTTCTGAGATGGGACTATTTAGAATACTTACTTCTTCCTCTGTTAATCTGGGCAAGCTATATTTTAGAAGGTATTCTTCCATTTCATTTAAGTTATCGAATTTATCGGCATAAAGTTGAGCAAAGTAGCTCCTAACTATTGTTCTAATTTCCTCTTCATTAGTGGTGAGTTCACCCTTTTCATTTTCAAGACTATCAATTTGCTTTTTCTCTTTCCTTTTTTTAATCAGGTTTACTAAGGGTTTGTCTATTTTGTTGGTTTTTTCATAAAACCAACTCTTAGTTTTATTAATTAATTCAATAGTTTTTTTACTTTCAATTTTATTAATCTCACCTTTTATTTTTTGAATTTCAAGTTTTGTGTTTGTCTGGGGGTTTTTAATTTGTTCCTTTTCTAGCAATTTTAGTTGTAAACCTAATTCGTTGGCCCTCTCTTTCTCTATTTTATGCAGGTAGGCCTGTAGAGATATAAAACTTCCCCTAATTACTGCTTTGGCTGTATCCCACACATTTTGGTATGATGTCTCATTATTGTCATTTTCTTGGGTGAAGTTATTAATTATGTCTATGATTTGCTGTTTTACCCAATCATTCTTTAGTATAAGATTATTTAGTTTCCAATTATTTTTTGGTCTATTTTCCCCTGGCTTTTTATTAAATGTAATTTTAATTGCATTGTGGTCTGAAAAGGATGCATTTACTATTTCTGCCTTATTGCATTTGATTTTGAGGTTTTTATGCCCTAGTATATGATCAATTTTTGTATAGGTTCCATGAACTGCTGAGAAGAAAGTATATTCCTTTCTGTCTCCATTTAGCTTTCGCCAAAGATCTATCATATCAAACTTTTCTAGTATTCTATTTACCTCTTTGACTTCTTTCTTATTTATTTTGTGGTTTGATTTATCTAATTCTGATAGTGCAAGGTTGAGATCTCCCGCTATTATAGTTTTGCTATCTATTTCCTCTTGCAGTTCTCTTAATTTCTCTTTTAAGAATTTAGATGCTGCACCACTTGGTGCATACATGTTTAATATTGATACTGCTTCACTATTGATGCTTCCCTTTAGCAGGATATAATGTCCTTCCTTATCTCTTTTAATTAGATCAATTTTTGTTTTTGCTTGATCTGAGATGAGGATGGCTACTCCTGCTTTTTTGGTTTTGCCTGAAGCATAATAGATTCTGCTCCACCCTTTTACTTTTAGTTTGAATGTCTCATCCTGTTTCAGGTGTGTTTCCTGTAAACAACATATAGTAGGATTCTGACTTTTAATCCAGTCTGCTAACTGCTTCCTCTTTATGAGGCAGTTTGCCCCATTCACATTTATGGTTAGAAGGACTAATTCTATATTGCTTGCCATCCTATTAACCCCTGCTTATGCTTTTCCCCTTTCCTTCCCTTTTACCCTCCTATCCAGTATTAAACTGCTGAACACCACTTGCTTTTCACAGCCCTCCCTTTTTAGGATCCCTCCCCCACCTTAAAGATCCTCCCCTTATTTTACCCCTTTTCCTCGAAATTACTGTATTCCCTTCCCCTTAGCTTACTCCTTCCCTTTCACTTTTCAATGAAGTGGAAGAAGTTTCACCATAAATCGAATATGTCTATTGATACACGCTATGTTCATCTCCCTCCTTTCTTTCTCTCAGATATAATAGGTTACCTTTGCCTCTTCATGAGATGTAGTACCACCACTTTATACTTTTTTATGATATAATCTCCTTTCCACCTCTAGTTTCTAAGACAAATTGTACATATGTTCTTTACATATTTTTTTGACAGAAGTATAGTTCTCAAGATTTCTTTTTACCTTTTTTAGTAGTCTCTTGAGTTCTGTATTTGAAGATCAAACCTCTTATGTAGGTCTGGTTTTTTCATCAAAAATAGATGGAATTCATTTATTTCGTTAAATGTCCATCTTCTTCCCTGGAAAACGATGCTCATTCTTGCTGGGTAAGTTATTCTTGGCTGCATACCAAGTTCCTTAGCCTTTCGGAATATCATGTTCCAGGCCCTGCGTTCTTTTAATGTGGATGCTGCTAGATCCTGTGTTATCCTTATTGTGGATCCTCCATATCTGAATTGTTTTTTCCTAGCAGCTTCCAATATCTTTTCCTTTGTCTGATGGTTCTTGAACTTGGCCACTATATTTCTTGGCGTTTTGATTTTAGGGTCCCTTTCAGTAGGTGATCGATGAATTTTCTCAATGTCTATTTTACCCTCTGTTTCCAAAACGTCTGGGCAGTTCTCTTTGATAATTTCCTCGAAAATGGTGTCCAAGCTCTTTTTTTCCTCCCATTTTTCAGGGAGTCCGATTATTCTCAAATTGTCTCTCCTGGATCTGTTTTCCAGGTCTGTTGTCTTTCTGGTAAGGTACTTCACAGTCTTTTCAATTGTTTCATTTCTCTGGTTTTGCTTGACTCCCTCTTGGTTTCTCCTTGAGTCATTCATTTCTACTTGTTCCAGTCTAATTTTCAATGATGTATTTTCTTCACTCACTTTTTTTATATCTCTTTGTAATTGTCCAATTGAGTTTTTATCTTCTATGGAATTTTTTTCCATTTTATCCATTTTATTTTTTAGAGAGCTGATTTCTTTTTCCAGCTCTCTAATCCTGTTTTCCTTGGAGTTGTTTACCTTTTCCAGCTCACTAATCTTGTTTCTCAATGATTTGATTTCTTTATCCATTCTGTCTTTGAATGCATGGGATGACTTCTCCAGGCTCTCTTGCAAAGCTTCCCTTTCCTTTTCCCATTTCTCTTCCAGCTCTCTTGTGAGAGCCTTTTTTATTTCCTCTATGAGGTTCTTTTGTATTGAGGAGCAGCTTATATCCCTCCCAGGGGATACATCTGGGGACAGTCTGTTCCTAGTCTCCTCAGCATTTGAAGTCTGCTCCCTCTCCACACAGAAGCTATCAATGGTTAGAGCCCTTTTGAATTTTTTGTTCATTTTGTCAGAGTAGGAATCAAAGAAAACAAACTGACAAGAGAAACAATTGGTCTGTTTTGCGGGGGATAGGGCTGGATGTTATTAATGGGCTTCCTCTACAGACTGGGGGTAGGGCAGCAGAGAGCCACTAACAGAACAGCAATGACTGTACTGAGTCTGTGCTGTGAGGCTCTGAGAACGCACCGAGTCAGTCCAGGTGGGGGTTGGGGGTAGCCGAGCTCTGAGAGACGCTGGCTTTCTGGGGTTTTAATCTTCACCTCAGGTGTTTACACCCTCTCCACCGCTCCTGGCTTGCTGCCAAGACGGAGCATCCACACTGGGGCAAAAGCCCTTTCGCAGAAACGGCAGAGATCACACCCCTCCCCCTCTGGTCTGAGCTGTGTGAGCTGCCTGTCTTGCTCTGGCTGTCTGCCCTCAGTCTGCGCCCAGTCTGATTGACCCTCCCCCGAACAAACACAGACCTTTTCTGGCGACTTTCAAGGATGTCTTCTCTTGGTGATAATTTGTGGATTTCTTTCTGGGTCAAGCATTAAGTCAGAGGCTTGTCATGAAGTAAGTTCTGAGAGAAAACGAGGAGCTCAAGCAGCTGTCTGCCTCCACGCCGCCATCTTGGCCGGAAGTCTGTCAAAACTCTTTATGGTTTCTTTTTGCTTGTCTAATAAAGAACAGGATTCAAGAAACTCCTCAATCTGACACCAACCTAACCCTTCTCCCCTCTTCTCTCTGTCCCTACTTTACTCCACTCTACTACCAATCATGAACATGATGTTCTCCCCCTCCAGCACCACACTCATGTTTTCCTATTATCACATCTTTATTCTTGTTGTGCCTTACAATTGGAAAGCCTCAGCCAGATAAGCCAATAACAATGAGAAATGTTAGAGGAGCAGGAATTCCTTAGAGCTTCTTCCTCCTCCTCATTTTTCTGATAGCATACTTAAAACAAAATAAATGACCACAACCTTGGGGACACTGCCTATCACTGTTTCTTGTTGGAAATGAAAAGCTTGTCCTTGACTGACATAGAGAGATATGAGCCTTCTTGAAAATGTTCCCCTCTCCACCCCATCAATAAAGTTTTTTTTCTGGAGCTCTAGGAAACACTTTTGGAATCACCAAGGATATTTCAAAGAAACTATGAGATTTTAAAAAACCTAACTACTCCCAATAATTCACCATTTCTCCCCTTTTATATCTTCTACATCATTTTGTTATTCCTGATCAGTAATTTACCTAAAGAGAATTTAGTTCTATTTTGTTTTCTATAATGCAAAAGCATTATAGAAAACATTCTATAGGATCAGTAAAAAGGAAGCAAATTTTGTTTTATTTCATTGTTTATCATGAAAACCCATTTAGTGTAAAGTCATATGCTTAGTGAAATGTAAATAAATTTAAGCTGAAAGTTATATTCAAGAATTTTTTATTCCAATATCTTATTAATGAATTAAGAAATAAATTATTTTTAATTGTCTAAAAGACTTAAAAGCAGTCTTTACAATACTGTCAGTATGAATATCCAAGAATTAGAATTGCTTAGCTATCTGCATAGGCAGATAATTAATAATTGATCTCAAGCTTCTGTACTCACTAAATATGCTGGTTTTTTCTTGTCCAGGACAGTATCTCTGCAGCACAGCTGGGTCAGGAGTTTCTAATCACCATAGATTCTCTGTCTTTCTAGACTCAGAACCCTCATTTTTCAAGCTGTCCAGGAGGTGAAAGCTTCTCTGATTTCCAACCTGGCTCCAAACAAGCCCATCTAGCCCTGGGGTTCTCCAGTTCTTTGGTGCTAGCCTGGAAGTGTTTGCATTGATTCACACTGGTTAATCCCTGGCCTGGGGTTTTTCTTCTGGTCTTTTTGGGTTCCCAGGAGGACCCCTATTTTGACCATTTTTGTTTTTCACCAATCTATGTTCACCTTAAGGAGCAAATTTGTTCTGTTTGTGGGGGAAATCTGGAGAGCTTGAAATTTACTGATCTACTCCACCATTTTCCCCAAATCCTCCCCTTTTTCTTTGTTTCTTATAAACATTCTAGAATGTGTCATTAGAGAGATAATTAGTGAACAGTTAGAAAAGGAAGCAATGTCTGCAAAGAGACAGGGTGTCTTCATAAAAACAGGGTAAACCAAACTAATTTTATTTAACATTTTTTTGGACAAGCTTACTAAACTTTGTAGAATAGAGAATTCTATATTTCTGAAAGCATAGCATATGTCTCATCAATCCAAAAGTTTCACTAAATGTGTATTTCATGTTATGCTATTACCAATAAATGAACATGTATAGATAAATAATTTTAATATAAATTTTATTTGGCCAGAATATATAAATGTATATAAATATATAAAACTAAAATATTTTCAAGATGAATAAATTTGTTCCATTACATACATATATTAATATGTTATGTACTAAATTCACAACATGTCAAACATACAAAGAATTCAACAGAAATAGATATTCTTATTAAAAGGAAATTATATATTCATAGGTCAGCTGACCCTACTGTAATGTTGTCAATTGTGGCATGAGCAAAGAAAACCTAAGAACCACTGCTGTAGATAACATGTATTTTGATTTTAGCAGAATATTTAATAAAACATTTTTAACAAAGCAATATTATAATTAAATGGACTTGAAATTGACCAGTTCAAAAGAGAAATTATAAAAAGTTTATGTGATATTGGAAGGAAATCTGAGATGGTGTGTCCTTAGGGATTCATTCTTGGCCCTCTGCTGTTTAAAATCTTTATTAATGACTTCAATGAAGGCATAGATATTCTTATCAAGTTTGTAGATAGCACACTGTTGATTAAGATAGTTAATATGTTAGATGATATATTACAATCCAAATTTACCTAGATCACTGCCTAGATTATTGGATCACCTAAGTTTAAATGCAATAGGACAAAAGTAAAATCTTAGACTAAATTTAAATCATTTAAAGTAATTTAAAATCATTAAAGATTTTAAAAGTCTTGTGAAAAATCAATTTCACAAGATGGAACTGACATGATTAGAGTATAGTTTCTTTGAAAAATATAAGAGAGATGCAGGCTCCAAATGATATCCAAAAAAGATGAGATCTAAATCTGCCTTACTTTGCCCTGATCAGATCACATATAGCGTATTGTGTTCAGTTCTGTGTATGTTGTGATACACGAGCCACCTGTCAGTGGCTGCTGGAGGTCTAATTCAGACCTGTAGAATGGATCTCTTCATGTGAGAGGATGATGGTGATACAAGGAGACTGAGAGGCAGTTGCTATTCTCTGACCTTTCCACTGAGAGGCAATTGTGTTGTCTGACCTCTCTCCTCTTCCCTCTTGCCTCCAATTTATTTTGTTCCAGTCCATAAGCAACATCTGTGGCAGCAAAGGCTGCCTGCAGCTCCCTCAAGCGTCAATCCACAGCTTCTGAGGCTCTCAGAGAATTGACCTCCCTTTCACCCAGGAATGATCCTTAAACAGTGTACTACATTTTAGGAAGAATACTGCTAACTTGGAATGAGTTCAAAAGACATAGCCAGGCTTGTTAAGATCCTTGAGTTCATTATACATAAGGATCAGTTGAAGAAATTGAGAATTTTTAGACTAGAGGAGAAAAGACTTAGAGAAAGAGTTAGGGGGTACATTTAGCTGTCTTCAGTTTTCTTGAAGAGCTTTCCTGGGAAGGAAGGATTATATTTGTTCTATTTGATCTTTAAAAAAACGTTAAAGGTTGATTTAAGGAAAAATCTTCCTAATAGTTAGAACTATTCAAAAGTGGAATGATCTATTCTTGAAAGATGCAGATTCACCAGAAATTTTAAAATAAAATCTGAAAGATTACTTGTTAGGTATGTTATATGGGGGATTATTTGTGAGTTATGTATTGGACTAATTAGCCACTGTTCCTTCCAAGCCCCAAAAAGTAATTTTGCTATTACTATTTTGGAATGCATCATTGACATTTTTCTCTAGGTATAGTAAGAGTGATGACAAGCTTTCTTGAACATCATTACTGAAATTATACTCTTCTGATGTGGTTTGAAAGAAGAATGCTATTTGATTCCACTGCCACTGTGTGTCAAAGTAGAAAACTGCAGATAAG
Source organism: Sminthopsis crassicaudata (assembly GCF_048593235.1). Taxonomy (NCBI): domain Eukaryota; kingdom Metazoa; phylum Chordata; class Mammalia; order Dasyuromorphia; family Dasyuridae; genus Sminthopsis; species Sminthopsis crassicaudata. The sequence goes on along the minus strand of NC_133619.1, from coordinate 179,877,807 downwards.
GCATGAAGCAGAGCATTAAACATATAAAGCCTAAGAGATACAAAATAGTGTTTCTCATTAAGTTCCCAATGGACCAGTAGCAAGTCATAATTGGAACCCTTCTCAGTAAACTCAGCTGAGGTTTTGACTCTTAAGTTAGTAGAAGGAGCTATTTCCTATCAAGGTTGAAGAAACATAGTGAGGAGAAACATGAGGTAATGGAAAAAGACTGGATTAAGAACCACACAAATTTAATTTAAACTTGAGGGCTTTGACTTCCTAATTCTGTATCTTTGAGTACATCACTTTTCCTTTACAGAAATAAGTTTCCTCTTCTGACAAATGAGGGGAGTGATGTTTATAGTCCCTGCAACTCTAAAATGCTATAATCAGGAAAAGAAATATAAAAAACTGCCGCTGAAAATACTTCTCCACTAACTGTATTAGTTCCTTGGATTAACAGAAAGTTCATTACCAGGATTAATTCAGCATCCTGAATACCACATTTAAATTTTGAAACAAAAAATTCTAACCACTTTAATGATACATTTAAACTCTGAATTAGAGGTTATTGGTAGTTTTGGTATGTCATAGGTAAAAGTTCTCAATATTATCAAGGGGAAAAGTTTCTCAGAAAAATTAAATCCAACGTTATGAAGCATCACATCTTCTGTATCTTTCCTGAGTTGTATTTGAATCCCAAAGTCAACATAATAGCTAACCAGTTCACAGAAACCAAATAGTTACCCAACAAGGAATGCACAGATGAACATATTGTACACAACATACACACACATGCATAAGGAATTCATACTTACATTAGAAATCTAATTGGAGTGTATTCATGCAAAGACTCCTTGACTTATAGAGATCCTAGAAGGGCCTCTATTAATCTGATCGGCAGAAATCTTTGATTTTTCATATTTTTAATAGACCTTGGAGATTCCATGTTGATTTACACTGGATTTGTGACAGACAGTTACTCCTTTAATATCACCATCTTTTTGTTCACAGTGTTTGATTTCAGCAATTGGACAGCACCCAAATACAAAGAATAGCAGTGAAAAGGGAACACTGCAATTCACAAGATAAAAAACTACAGAAGAGAGAGGACATCTGTGATAAAAAAAGAAATCATATTTATAACTTTAAATATCTATATTATCATGTCCATAACATGTGTGATCTTTTTAAAAAGCTAAAATGAGGGGCATCTAGTTGGTGCAGTGAATAGAGCACCAGCCCTAAAGTCAGGAGGACCTGTGTTCAAATGTGACCTCAGAAACGTAGCATTCTTAGCTATGTGATTCTGGGCAAGTCACTTAACTCCAATTGCATCAAGAAAAAAAAAAGCTAAGTTAAAAATCTTAGCATAAGGATGCAAAAAAAAGGATGAAATTGACAACTGAAATATAATGTTTAAAGGATAAATTTTTAAAAACCCGATTAAAGAGAAAATTAGTACTATATGCTAAGAAGATATGTTGTTGTGTTTCGTTATTCAGCAGTATCATATTCTTTGTGACTCTGTAGACAAACTTTCCAAGAGATTTTCTTTTCAACAGTTTAATGCTAAGTGACTTGGCCAGGGTCACATAGCTAATAAATTTCTGAGGTCTTATTTGAACTTTAATCTTTCTGACTTTTTATTGACTGCCACCTTACTGCCTCAGAAGATATACTTATGTGTAAATCCATGAACTCAAAGAAATTTAAAGGGCATTTGGATTAGGACAAAATGAGAAAGAAGCAAGAATTATGTTATTTTGGGAGTATACTGATGAATGATTGATTAAATGAAAGAAATAGGTAATGACTTCAAGAGTAATAACAAAAATGCTTTTACTTTTATGTAGCATTTTAAAGTTTCCAAAGTATTTTACTCGTAATATTCCTGTAAGCTAAGTAATACAATTATTTTAGTCTCATTTTGCTGAATCAGCTAAATAACTTGTTCAATTTTACAAAGTAGTAACCTAAGAAAATGATATTGACTCCAGGTCTTCTGATTATAAATCTGGCATTCTTTGCATCATATCACACTTCCCCTCAAAAAACTCCACACAAAATACATGTATACTATTTTCTATAAGCACAAAATAAGGAAGGAAGACTTCCTTTTAGTAGGAAACTCCAATCACCTGTATATCAAATGAAAGTCTCATTCCAATAAAGGACATCTAGCAAATTGTTGACTTGTTTTTTACTGATAACTCAATCTCTCAAAAGGTAGACATGCTGAGTTAAATTGTGATTATACTTAATTCCTATCAACTATAGGGAGTATATGGAGATAGAAGTGAAAAGAAGAAAAGGGGAGGGGAAGAAAAAGATGATGCCATTTTAGAGTTTGTGATAGACAAAAAGGAAATGATAGCTGTAGACTTAGTGATGAAGGACTTCAATATAGTTGCCAAAAGGGTGTGAGTCAGGGTTCAGATAAGTCATGGATCAACATATATATAATCAAGAAGCATATATAATATACATATGCAATTGCACACTTGTTTAAAAGATGGGTGGGACTGGTTATCAAACAAAATTTTGCAGGAGTTTGCTTGAATTATATGCATTCAAAGTCTTCTATAAGACAATATTTCAAAACAAGTTTTAAAGATTTTTTTTTCCATTCTATTCATTTATAGACAAACCTTTCTACCACCATCCTCATATTTCTTGGCAAAAATTTGTTAGTTGTAAAACAATAAAATCAGTTGAGCAAAAAAGAGTAAACTTAGTGACCACAACTAACATAATATAAAAATAATAGTATATATAGTCCACCCAGGAATACCATATTAAAAAAGGGAAGTACATTTCATTATATTTTCTTTATAATACATTCTAGCCATTACATTTACTCAGAGTTTGGTGCTTTTTAAAATTTTAATTTACATTGTATCATGAAAGTTATTACCTTTATATTATGGTTTTTATGAGAAAACATTGTAGCCAACTAAGAAGAAGTCTAGTATCAAAGACAAGTATCTCAGACTGATGTGGCTTCACATGGAGCTCTCTGATGAATTCAGATTTTAAAAAGTTGCTTATAGAGTATGGGCCCAAGGATAAATCCAAAAAATGACACAGATCTCTAAGAATAATTTATATATCCAAGCCCAGGTGGATTATATGCCATTATTTTAAGAAAACTTGCAAATATAGTGACTGATTCATTTTTAGTGATTTTTAAGGAATCTTGGAGAATAGTTCTAGAATATTGGTTTAGAAGTAAACATCACTATTTTTAAATAAAGGGGAGTGAGGTGAGTCCTACAAACTATTGACTCATGAGCTGAATTTATTTTCAACAAAAGTCTAAAACTGATTATTAGGGAGTTTGAGAATGACAAAGAGAAATCGTGAGAAATAGGAACCAGTATTTATTTACTAATAAAAAATCATACCAAACTAACACCTTTAACACTTTTCAAAGAATAACTATGCTGTTAGATCAAAGGAATGAACTTATCATGGATTTAAATAATTTATCTGTATTTTCCAGTTTTGCAGCTAAAATGCAATATCAGAATAGCTTTATTTTATAAGTGAGCTATAGATCAAAGTTTTATCATCATTTATTTCCTTGGCATATTGTTTCCATTAATGAGATAATAAAATAGGATGAACATCTACCCATAATAATCATATAAAGATAAGTAATATCTACTCTTCTGACCTTCTTGATTTTTGTACCACAAATTGTTTAGCAGACATTTTGGAATGGACCTCTCATAGATCTAGGTAGAATATAGCAGGATTTCAAAATCTTATGATACTTATTTTATATGATAGTGCAGTTAAATGGAATCAAAATCAGCTGAATAACCATAATTCAAAATATATTAATCATTAAATAATTATTAATATGAAGAGAGAGTTCTGCCTTTGGCCTTGCTCAGAACTCAATTTTTAATTATACATTTAACAAATGTTAATTAAGTGCCTACCATATTTGAGGCACTGGGACAGTTTTGTTAGTGATATCAATAAAGATATCCAAAGTTTGATAAATATATGAATAGCATGAAACTGGATTGGTTTGATAATATATTATGTTATTAAGTCTTTTAGGTCATCTTTTTCAATAAGTCCTAGGGTTTTAGTTGATCTCAAACTTAATGAGAGTCATCTCTATGATAGGGAAATTGAAAAGTGAATATAATTTCAAAAAAGGGAAACAATCATCCTTAGGAACTTGTGTTGCTTCACTAATAAAACACAGGTATAATATCTAATAATACAAATAATAATATTTAGAATAACAATAAAAGTTGCAATATTCTCTGTATTGATCAGATCACATCAAAAATATTATGTATAATCTTGGACACTGAGTAATTTTGATTAACTAGAGGGTATTTGAAGGAAGATGGCCAGGAGATTGAGTCTCTAAACCATTATTGATTAAAAGAAGTAGGAATACTTGGCTTAAAGAAGAGTAGACATAGAGAGGCTATGATAACTATTTTCAGATATCTGAAGAGTGATCACCTACAGGAAATTTATATTTATTTTGAATGGCTGCACTGTAGGAGTTGTCATCTTGGGGTCTGTGAACTTGTATTAAATTTTAATAACTATTTCAATATCATTGGATTTTTTTGTTCATCATATGTATTTTATTTTTTTTTCATTTACTCATTTATTATTTTTTTCATTTACTCTGAGAAGGGGTCCATAGACTTCTAAAAGGGTATACAACACAAAAAAGACTAAGGATTTTTGCTCTGGAAGGCAAAATGAGGTCAAATATGTAGTAGTTTCAATGAAGTGAGTTCCAATATTAGGAAGAAGCTGTCTTAGAATGTAAAAGGTTGCCTTATAAGGTCATGAATTTTTGTCCCTGTAGGTATTCAAACTGAGGCTGGATGTCTACTTGGCAGAAATATTAAAGAGGGATTTCATGCACAGGGTACTGAGTTTAGATTTAATAATATTTAAAATTCCAAAGCATCATGAACTATAGACATATAAAGGGGGAGATAATTAACTGGCAAAATGAATTGATACTTCTATTTCAACTAGAATTTTATCTGCCTGCCTGTCTATTCTATTGTAGACAAAATTCTATGATCTTGATTAGATTTGGAATTCTACAGTAGTAAATATATAAAGTTATACTTTGAATTGTGATTCATACTAGTGATACATAGTAGTAACCAATAAAAATTTTCAAACAGACATAAATTGTAAAAAAAATAGAATTCAGTAAAATTATTCTGAGGCAGAGGTTACAGAAATAAATGTCTGACAAGAAAAAATAGTATGGGATTTTTATCTATTTTTTAAAGTTGAGTTTATAATTTTCATATGCATGCCTTTTCACTGGCTGGAACTTATTTTCTCTTAAGTATATCAACTCTTAAATCACGTCACCCAAGGAAGCAGCTGTGCTTCATTAATTTGGATGCTATAAATATAGAAGAAGCTATCTAGGAATAGAATGTTAGCAAGAAAGAGAAAACTCTTCACAAGATAAGGATAGAAGAACCAAATGAATTTTGGAAATAATTCCAGCTTGAAGGAACCCCAATAGGAAACCTTCACTGATTAATTATTTAGAGTATCTGACACTAGAGTAGGAGAAAAGCTTCAAGAAAAAGAATTTAAACATTCCTGTAAGTTCCATTCCACACACTTGTTACTATAACAATTTTCTATGTTTAAATTCTTTTTCTTTTTCTGTATTTTTTATTATTTCTATGTCTCTGTGACCTACATAAGTAGGGTGTGTGCTAGCCACCATTTACTTAAACTTTAGATACATTTACTCAACCAAAAATGATGATGTTTATCCTTGTTCAATGTTATCAATATTTAGATTATTAAATGCCTTCAGCTCAGTAATCTGAAGTTTGATTTGAGAAATCAAGAAATAATAAAACAAAACCAAACAATGTGAAATATCTCATTGGAAAAGCAACTGATCTGGAAAAAAAAATCCGGGAGAGATCATTAAAAGTTTTCAGACTTCTTGAAAACCATGATCAAGAAAAGAGTCTACAAGCATATTTCAAGAAATTATCAAGGAAAATTATCCTGATATTCTAGAACCAGAGGGCAAAATAGAAATGAAAAGAATCCATTGATCACCTCCTGAAAGAGATCCCAAGATGAAAACTCCAGGGATATTATAGCCAAATTCATGAACAAGGAAAACATTTCAAGAATCCAAAAAGAAATAATTCATCTATGGTGGAGCCATAATCTGGGTAACAAAAAAATTGACAGCTTTTACATTGAAGGATTGGAGGGCTTAGAATATGATATTCCAGAGACTAAAGGAGCTCTAATTATAACTAAGAGTCACCTACCAGCAAAGCTTAATATAATCCTTCAGGGGGAAAATGGACATTCAATGAAATAGAGGACTTTCAGGCATTCTTGATGAAAAGAGCAGAGCTGAATAGAAATTTTGATTTTCAAATACGAGATTCAAGAGAGTCATAAAAACAAAAAAACTAATTAGGAAAGGGAAATCATAAAGTACTTGATAAGGTTAATATGTTTCTACACTTGAGTATGATGTTTGTAGCACATAGGAACTTTCTCATTATTATGTCAGCTAGTACAGTTAGAGGAGTATATAAAGACAGAGGGCACAAATGTGAAATGAATATAAAGGGATATCTAAAAATAAATTTAAAATAGAAATATACTGGGAGAAAGGGAAAGGAAAAGATGGAATGGTGTAAATTATCTGCCATAAAAGAGGTAAGATAAAGCTTTTGCAATGGAAAAGAAGAAGGAGAGAGGAGGGAGGGAGAGTAGGTGAAGCTCACTTTCACTAAAATTGGCTCAAAGAAAAAACAGTAAACACACTCAATTGGATATATTAAGCTATCTTGTTCTGTAGGAAAGTAAGAGAGGAAAGAGATATGAAAAATAAGTGGTGATGGTGATAGAAGAGAGGGAAGATTGGAGGAGAGGTTAGTCAGAAGCAAATACATTTCAGGAGGAACAACAGGGTAAAAGGAATGAGAGAATAGAATAAATGTTGTGAAATACAATTAGCAATTATTGTAAAAATAATTTTGAAGCAACTTTCTTAGATAAAGGTCTCCTTTCTCAAACATAAAGATAACCAAGTTAAATTTATTAAAAAATAATTGAGTCATTCCCCAATTGATAAATGATGAAAAGATAGGAACAGTTTTAAGACAAAATAATCAAGCTATTTATAGTGACAAGAAAAAAATACTCTCACAATTTATTGGAAATTAAAACAATTAAAACAATTCTGAGGTATTAGCTCATACCCTATTAGATTGACCAACAAGACAGAAAAAAAAGACAAATGTTGGAAGGAATGTAGGAAAGGTGATTTGGTGCATGCTGGTGGAGTTGTAAACTGATTTAACTACTCTGTGGAGCAATTTGGAACTGTGCCCAAAGGACTATAGAGCCATGATTGTCTTTTGGCCTAACAATACTACTGCTAGGCATTTTTTAAAAAGAAGAGGAGGGGGACTATGTATATTTATTTATAGCAGATCTTTTCTCAGATCTTTTGCAATTTTCTCAATGATAATATGGAATGATAAGTTGTTAATGACTTTGATTTTCTCAGCAATATAGTGACCCAGGGCAGCTCTGAGGGACTTAATGCTTTCCATACTTAGAAATGGAACTGATTGTATCTAAATGTAAATTAAAGCATAATTTAAAACAAATAACAAACCTTACTGTCATAAATATATGGTGTAATCTACTACCAATACAGATTTGTCTTGACTAAGCAACTCACTTGGCATATCATTTTGCAGGCCATGCTCTGGCATGGGTTTTCTTAGCTCTTTCATCTATAAAATATTTTTGATAGAGACTGTTGTGGAGATCACTGCCTTTTGGGCAAACAACATCTAGATTTAGGAGCTTGTGAATCACTTGAACTTATAAAGTTGCTGCTAAGGTTAGAAGTATCAACCTCAAATATCTGCATAAAAATGCAATCTCTGGTGTCAGACAAATAAATACCCAAATTTCCATTTGTGAGCAGCCATTGCAACTATGCATGGAGGTTTTTGAAGAAGAGATTCTCCTTCTTCTTTCAATGGAAGTCCAAAGGAAAGGCTAGCACTAAAGAGAGTTGAAAAAATTAAATAAGGAGAAGTCTATTTTTTCTTCTTCACCGATCTAGCACCATGCCAGCTTGCCTCTTTCTTTTTCTTTTTTTAATTAATTTTATAATTATATATTTTTGACAGTTTTTAATTATAATTTTTTTTGACAGTGGCTTGCCACTTTCTTAAAGTGAAGGAGCGGACAAGGACGATCTAGCGTTTGCTGCCTCATGCCATAGTGACAATTCCTTCAGAGGCGGCTTACGGTAAGCCAGCAAAGTAGTCATATGAAATTCCCCATAATGTCCATTTAATAAAAATTTAGAAGTCAAGTCATAGGCAGGGAAAATGAACAAGTCACAGAAAAAAAATTCCAACACATGTTCCCTAGATTTGTATTCCAATTCAAAAAAAAAAAAAATAAAATAAAAGCAGCCCCTATCCTTTAAAAGTTTACTTTATAATGGAGAAAAACAAACACAAAAGATAAATAGAGAGTGATGGAAGAGAACTTTAGAGGGGAAGTCTGTAGAAGCTAATAGGAGTAGAAAAATACCTCCCTCAAAAAGTGCCATTTGAGGTCAGTATTAAAGGAAGCCAGAGATTTTAAGAGGCAGATGTGACACAAGATTTCATTACAAGCATCAGGGAGAGCCTGTGCAGTCAATCAGCTAGCAGCAAATAATCAATTACTATGTGCTATGTGACAAACACTGAGAATATGTTTTAAAAGATCAGTATTTGTCCTCAAGGAGTTTATAGTCCAGCAAGAAAAAAATAAATATACAAACAAGAACATACAAGAGAAGTACAGAGTAGATGGAAGGTAATCTTAGAGAGCCTAACTCCTAGCCACAGGAGGTCCTGGAGAAGATGATACTTGAATGGAATCTTAAAGAACGAGTAGATGAGAATGATTTGTTCCAGTAGTCATGAAGGTGGCGGAAGCAGGTGCTTTGGAGAGCTTAGAGCTTGATCAGACATCAAGGATGCTTTGTTATCCGTTGAATCCCTGGCCATTGCCAGTCATCATGACTTTTTTCTGGCAGGGGAATTTGATGCCTGGAAAGAGAGGGAGACTGATGACTTTGCTTAGTTCTGCCTCACTTAAATTGAATTCAGGTACAAGTTAAGGCATTACCTTGTTTTAGGTAACTCAAAGTACTAAGAATGGCACCAAAGTAAGAAGTTACAAAATTTAGAAATTTGGAGGAAGAGCATTCCAGACATGAAGAAAAGAAAATGTAAAGGTGCAGAAACAGAAGAAGAAAGTTGTATGTGAGGAACAACAAGGATGACAGAGTGGCTAGAATATAGAGTGCGTGAAGGCAATGTGTTTATTATATGTATGGAAAGGTGGGCTGTAGGAAAGTTTTGGAGCCCTTTCAAGTTCAAACAGAGAAGGTTTATATTTTATCCTAAGGACAATTGGAAACCACTGCAATTTATGGAGTTGGGGAGTGACATAGTTAAAACTGTGCTTTATGAATATTATGATGGCAAATATGTAGAGGCTGAAATGCAAAAGGAAGAGACTTGGGGCAAGGAGATTTAATTAGGCTATTTTAATAGTGCAGATGAAAGGTGATAAGACAATGAACTTGGGTGGTAGCTATGGCACTATATGGAGGCTGAAATAAAAAAAAGCAGAACTTGGGGCAAGAAGATCTAATTAGGTTATTTTAATAGTGCAAATGAAACGTGCTTGTTAAGGTAATGAACTTGGTGTGTGTTATGTGAATAGAAAGAAGAGATGCAAAAATATTACTAAGATATAACTGACAAGATTTGGCAACTTAATGAATATAGTGGAATGAGGAAGAGTGAAGAATCTAAGACATTTGAGAATCTGAGTGACTGAAAGGATGGTAGTGCTCTTCATAGTGTTAGAAATATACTCTTGACACTGAAAATCAGATATGGAGGGAACATTTTTAAAGAAGAATTTTAAGGAATTATCTTAAAATTTTTGGTCAGCAGTGGGCTTTGCTTTTCTTTGGGAAAAGGGACCCCTGAACACAGAAGCAGAAGAAGCTTTATACTTGTTAGTTTGTTACAATCCCTCCCTTCAGAGACCAAGATTGGTCCATTCCCTTTCCGGTTGCAATCTTTCTGATAAACCCACTATATATTTCCCACATGTTCTCACTCTCTTGCCATATATTCCATGTTCAACATTGGAGGAAAACTTGTTTAATATTCAATTAGCCTATTAAGCAGGTGCCATAGTGACTTGGTCAAGTCAGATCATTGACCCCAACTAGTTTGGGTTGGATCAGCTATTATTTTAAATTTGTGGTTATCTTGAAACCACCAGACTCCTTCTGATTGATTGAATCTACCTGTGTCTTCCTACCTCTCCCATTCCTTGTTTGCTCAAGTCTATTGATCACTTAATTGTTCTGTGGAATCTTAACCTTCATTAACCTCTCACATTTTGAAAACCTCTTGATTAGTAGTATCCACTATCCTATACTACCTCTAAGCTTATAACACTCTCTGGAAACCCAGCTTTTCAGTATTTCTCACAATAGGAATAAGGAAGTTAGGTGGGATTTGTGGGGACACATATTGTATTCCGTTCTGGACATGATAAAAATACATTCCTAAAGTTCAAATTTAAAACTCAAAATCAAGTATATTGGAGATTTTATTAATTCCAATGATTCAGATCACAATGCTTCTATGCATGCCCCTCTTGTGGGATTGTTGTCCATGCCCTTCCATAAGTTCATTACAGAAAGTACACCTAACATTCTGAATTTTTTTAACTTTCTTCTATTATTAGAAAGATATCAGTAAAGGACCTGTTTTGTTTTTATGTGATTCCTTGGCTTGGCCATAGGTTCAACTCAGCTTCATTTTCTCTCATACATTTCCTTGACAGCAACTTTTTCTGACCTTTTTTGAAGTTTCTTAATTTCTGTATGTTTAAATCTCCCATGTGCTTCTTAACAACTCTTACATTTATGATTCTATATGCCAAGGGTCTAATTGTCCAATGCAGTCATTTGCAATGCGTTGGCAAGAAAGAAAAAACAAGATAGAGTAAAAATTGTTATCTGTTACCTGAGGCTACAGTGGGTGTGGTAGTTGAGTTGTGCCATCAGAAAATTTAAAAAATAATTCTCCGGTCATCTTTCTAAGACGAAGTCAGAGTTGAGAGAGAGAGAGAGAGAGAGAGAGAGAGAGAGAGAGAGAGAGAGAGAGAGAGAGAGAGAGAGAGAGAGAGAGAGAGAGAGAGAGGAGAAGGAGAGAGAGAGAGAGAGAGAGAGAGAGAGAGAGAGAGAGAGAGAGAGAGAGAGAGAGAGAGAGAGAGCTCTTCATACAAGTAGATTAAGTAGAAATGGGGGCTTGAGATTGATTACTTAGATTCATTCACTAGGCAGTGATAGAAGTGAGATGAGAAGCAAGTGATAGACAAACCAAAGGTCATATAAAGAAGAAAAAGACCAAATCAAATCAGAATCAGATTTATGATTGACAGAGATACTAACTGGCAATAAGCCTATACACCCTTAAGTAGAACATCCTTTTTTTTGGCAAAATTGAATCTGTCAACCACAGTTACTTAATAAATATTTGACTTTTTATTTTATTTTTATTTTATAATTATAACTTTTTTTGACAGTACATATGCATGGGTAATTTTTTACAACATTATCCCTTGCACTTACTTCTGTTCAGATTTTTTTCCCTTCTTCCCCCAACCTCCTCCCCCAGATGGCAAGCAGTCTTATATGTGTTAAATATATTATAATATATTCTAGAAACAATATATGTGTGTAGAAACTAATTTCTTGTTGCACAGGAAGAATTGGATTCAGAAGGTAAAAATAACAGTTTACACTCATTTCCCAGTGTTCCTTTTCTGGATGTAGCTGAATCTGTCCATCATTGATCAATTGGAATTGGATTAGCTCTTCTCTATGTTGAAGATATCCACTTCCATCAGAATACATCCTCGTACAGTATCATTGTTAAAGTGTATAATGATCTTCTGGTTCTGCTCGTTTCACTCAGCATCAGTTGATTTAAATCTCTCCAAGCCTCTCTGTATTTCTCCTGCTGGCCATTTCTTACAGAAAAATAATATTCCATAACGTTCATATACCATAATTTACCCAACCATTCTCGAATTGATGGACATCCATTCATCTTCCAGCTTCTAGCCACTATGAAAAGGGCTGCCACAAACATTTTGTCACATACAGGTCCCTTTCCCTTCTTTAGTATTTCCTTGGGATATAAGCCCAGTAGTAGTATGGCTGGGTCAAAGGGTATGCACATTTTGATAACTTTTTGGGCATAATTCCAGATTGCTCTCCAGAATGGTTGGATTCTTTCACAACTCCACCCACCAACAATGCATCCGTGTCCCAGTTTTCCCACAGCCCCTCCAACATTCACTGTTATTTGTTCCTGTCATCTTGACTTTTTATTTTTTGAGATAAGCCTTTTTTTTCATGTTTCTCCATTTCACTTTTAAAAAAAAATTTCCTCAATATATAACAGAGAGTTGTGAGAGGTAGGTACTGGAGAAATGTCGCACAATAGGCAAGGCTGAACACAATTGGCCCACCTCCCAAAAGGAAGTAATGGATTCATAACTCCCACCAATGGGAGGGGATCACTTGTATGTGTCATCTGGGCAATTGCTAATGGCTTTGTTTCTCTCTCTCTCCTGTCCCAACCCAGTCCCCTAGTGGGATAGAATCTGTTCTGGGTCTTGGCTTGGGACCAGGAATTAGGTACTATGAGATGACAGAATCTGCATTGTAAGA